>NW_026577988.1:600000-1200000 GCF_029603195.1 Condylostylus longicornis
TTCCTATATTGACAAACGACGTGTGGTACTGTATATTTTTTGCATAATAAATTATATTTGTACAGATTATAGAATAATACAGAAGATCCCGTTGAATTTACAAACGCAAGCATAAAAAATTAACAGATTGGCAAAACAGAAGAACATTTTGTTCCTGGAGCGATTCGTACTAAATTGAGATGTGAATGAAAGTAAAATGTTCCTTTAAGAATAATATTATAGGATTTTTTGGATTAAAACCATTAAAATCAGCTGTTGCAATTGATTTGATTATGATGGTGAATTTGTTTCTTGTATTGCAAGAAAGAATGTGAAATAGTACAGAAAATTTGCTAATAAATTAAGAAATATTAATTGTTGACCCTCATAAATAACATCTTAAATTTTCCAAACAAGCGCAATTTCTACAGAATTTTAATTTTACAGGTTAAGAACCTTAATTTGTGATTTTAATTAAACTATTAATGTAAATACTATTAAGAATGTTCTTACTTACCATTTGTATGACTTTGCTCGCAAAAACAATGATCATTTAAAAAATATGTTCCTAAACAATATTTCATATGTTTTTCACAATCAAATGCCTTACATCCTGGATCTGTTGGACCTACAAAAAAAAATTTATTAATAAAACTTGTAAATAAGAAAAATTAATAATTAATTTAAAAAACTAATTTTTATAGGCTTAGAAAATGTTGTCATTTTGATGACAAAAAATTTGACACAAAAATTTTTTCAGAAGCATTTTAAAATAATTTAAAATAAAAGTAAACATTAAAGGCAAACTCATTCGAAACGTTAAGCGTGCAATGTAATCAAAACTAAATAGAATCATTACGAAGAGAAATCGTCAAAATTCGTACTTTCAGTCAAAAATTTTGTAAAAAAAACCCTGGCAGGATCAATACAAAAAATGGAAAATGAAATTTAAAATCTGGGAAATTAAAATTTTTTTAATATTTTTCATAATATTTTGTTCGATTCCTTTAATAAAAAACAATGAATATTTCTTTAATGCTACAACATTTAAAGAAATAAAAATCTTAAAATTATATGGTGGTTTACCAGTGACTGAAAATGAAATTCAACATATTGTAATATTTTATAGAAAACCTTTATATTATCAATATTGTGCCGGGACATTAATCTCATCAAATCATATTTTAACAGCTGGACATTGTTTTATGAATTTTATAAAAAATTCAAATTCATATTATTCAAATAAATTTAAAATTAAATTTTTTTACGATACCAATGAAATTAATATATATCGTAAAATTGTAAATATTCAAATTCATTCAAATCGTAATTTTATAGTTAATCAATTAATTAATGATTTGGCAATTGTTAAATTTCAACCAAAAATTAATCAAAATTTTAAAATAATAAAAAATAATAATATAATAAAGAAATTATCAAATTCAACACCATTAATAAATACATTATGTAATGTTATTGGATTTAATAATAATTATCGGCCAGTTAAAGCATATTTAAAAATTTATTCATGGAAATTTTGTTCAAATTTATATAATTTAACAAAAACAATGAAATTTCAAGATGATTCAACTGCAGGAAGATTATGTGTTGGACCAATGAATTTAAATAATAAAACTGATATTTGTCATGGTGAATCTGGTTCTGGTTTAATTATCAATGATATAATAATTGGTATTGCAGCAGCTGGTTTTAATTGTACTGAAGGTAAACCAAGTATTTATACAGATGTTGCATACTTCCATAAATGGATTGAAGACAAAATTAATATTGCAAATTGTGTTTTTAATTATAATTTAATTTTAATAATTTTATTATCATTATTATTATTAATTATAATTTAAAGGTGTGATCGATAATATCAAGCCGGTGAATAGTAATTTATGCTAAAAAAAAAACACTTTTGTATACAACCGGCTGAATGTTTTTCAAGAACTAAATTTCACTAAATAAAATTATTTATCCTCTTAAAAAGTTTTCAAATTTGGACGAAAAGCAAAATCGGTAGTTGAAATTTTCTTGTTATAAAAATATACCAAAAAATTTTAGCAACATGACTGGCAATATTGACATTATTGTTTTTTGCATTATCTGCTACATATTACAAAATGTATAGACATCACTGTTGACAATATTAACAGTTACAATGCTTTTGTTAACTGCAATATCGATTAAGATGCAAAAAAAATTCAACACGTACTCTACATAATCGATTATACCTTAAATAATATTATTATTATAATGTAAATGTAATGTTAAATGTTATGTTATTACAATATTTAAACTTACCATTAAAAAAGCTATCATTTAGCATACGTAATGCAGCAATTGCTTGTTGTCTTGTTACTTGATGTTCAAAAACATATTCTTCATATGATGCTTTAGCTGGTAAACCATCATTATTAATATTTGAATTTTTTTTACCTATTTCTGATTTTATTTCACATGGTGTACATAATAATTTTCGACTTTGAGCTAATTTAAAATGATCACATAATAAAAATATAAATAAAAACCAATTTACTAATAAAATTACATTAATTCTATTATTGTTGTAAAATAATGTTGGACATGAAATTTTTAAATCTCTTCTTTTCTTTTTTATATTTCCAATATATTTAATTTTATTTTTAAAAAATAAATTCACTGAATTTAATATTAAAAAATGTTTTCTAATAACCTTGAAAAGCAATTTAGGCATTGCTTTTTTTTTTTTAATATTTTTTGTTCTTTAATGCTTTTTATGTACAAAAAAAAAATAAATTAAATCACCTGAAAAGTGTTAATTTTTTTTTTTTTATTTAAAAATTTTTAAATTTATGCTTAATGTTTATTTTCATTTTAACTTGTATTGGTTTTTTTAATTAACGATTGCATTATAATTGTTAAAAAGTAAACTGTTAACCGTATTAAAAGTCGTACTTGTAGTTTAAAGCGTTTTTTGTTATACTTAAAATGTAAAATTATAAAAACAGAAATGTTGCAATAAAAGTTCGAATATTAGAAAAAAATTTTTTGTGTAGGTACTAAAAATTTTAACATAATTTTAAAAATTTGTTAATTTTAATCCAAAAAAACAGTTTGTTTTTGTTTATTCTCCTATTCTTATAACAGTTTACAATGTAGATTCTGGAGCACAATAGTTAGTGATTATGAACGAGTATTATAATAATTTTTTTGTTTAAAATTAATTAACATTATTTTTTTATTAAAAAATTTTAAACTATATTAGTCATACAATTAGATTTGAGTAAAATATTTAGAAGTATTACAAGTATGTATTTTTGAGTGAATTTGTATGGTATGCAAATTGAGATTAAATTCGGTCGAAATTATATATGTAATTATATTTTGTATTGTAAATAAATTTCTAACATAATTTTTAAGACTTCCTTGTATAATATAAATAATAGCTTTTTTAAAAAAAATATAATTTTAATATTTGAGAATTTCAAAAGTATATAGCTCTCCGAAAAAGTGTTTGAATATAAAATGTGTACCCGTACATATAGAATTTGAAAAATGCTTTTCAATTACACAAAATAATATATTCTTTAGGTTTTGAACAGAAAACAGGTGCTTTCAGAATAATTCTGATATTTCGGACTATTTCGGGCTTTTTCGGGCTATTTCGGGCTATTTCGGGCTGTTTCGGTCTAATATTGAATTAAAATATTTTTCGATTTCTTTTATTTTTGCAAATCATTTCATTAACAAAATTGGTCAAATTCCCATAGTTTGATCGAAATCGAATGAAATATATAGTAATAGACAATGGCTATAAATACACGTATATTCATTTTTGCATTATTATATAAATTTGAGCTGCCTTAACTTTCTCTAAACCTAGCCCATATTGAAAATCGTACAAATAAACAAAATTCGAAATTTTTAATGGAATATAATTACCATATGTAATTATTTTGATATAATCAGTACGTTTTAATAATATTCAAAATAAATAACCCTTAGCGCATAATTTGTATTTGAATATTTTCCAAAATTTAAAAATTTTAATATTTTAAATCCATTTAATATTTTCTTTTTTGTTTTTCATAATTTTACTGTAAGTACTCATAAACATATTTACATTTGTGTGAAATTTCTTAAGTTCATAAAATGTCAATCTATACTAATTATGTGGCGACACGATCTTAAAAAGAAAAATTAAAATTCTTTCATATCCAAAAAAAAAAAAAAACTTTTGCTTTCAAAATCATTCTAATTAACATGACAATTAATAAGTTAAAATAAGATTCTTGCATACCTACATATACACAAAGGTATACAAATTATCGTATAATGTAAAATTTTCTTTTGTGGAAAGAATTTGCCCTCTTTGAACGTTCTTTTAGTTAAAAAAAAAAAAAAACCAAAAACAAAATAAGACCAGATGTGGTCTTTATTAAGTGTTCTTCTGTACTTTTCAAGTAAATTTGCGCCCATGCGACCGTGTCATAATTTGATTTGTAATGTGTATTCCATCGATATTTGGAATTATATATATTCTTATATGAGGGTAAATATGTGTAGCTTACATACTTATATACTAAAATGCTGGAAATTTTAAAAAAATTATGAATCGTAAATTGCGTTCTTTCTCGCAATAAAAATAACACAAACAGTATTAAAAAGCTACCTTTGTTCTTGTTCAAACCAATGCCCAAAAAGGCATGCTAAGTCAATATTATAGATATGTATGTACATATATCAATACCAACAGATATAGATCTATGTATATAAGTATATTCTTGTTTTTTTAATCATAAGTATACCTGTATCATTGAGCGAAATGCAAATTAAAATCTTTTCATATAAGCTTACGAAGTTTGACAAGAAGTATCAATAGTATTTCTATAGCAGACTATAAATCCAGACACATGAAAATATAACAGAAAATTTATTTCATATTTCATCCATAGAGGTTTTTTTTTGCCAATATTCCTTTTTTCGGACTTATAAAACTTAGTTTTTCGGCTAATCAGCCGCGGAGGCCGAAAAACTGAAATTTTCGTCTTATTAGGATTATAACCCTGATGCTTCAAAAATACCATTGAAAATCAAACACCCTGTATTCGTTATACAGTATATATAGTAGATTAAAATTATGACATACATAAATATGTCATAATTTTCTGATACAAATCAAATTTTAAATTTAGAATCACTTAAAATATTTATGCGGTAGCTGGTCGATGCACATACACCTTTTGTTTTATAATTACGTATATTTGTAGCAATATATACACACACATACTTGCAAAAAAAATATAAAAAAATTTATCAAAAAATAATTCATAATTTCAGACAGGACAAAAACAAAAGCACAAAATAATAATAAGGTTAATATCCTTATTTTGTAAATTGCTAAATAAAAGAAAAATTAATAAATTTACGTTACATGAACATTGTACGTACGTACGTCATACTGACATTTCTTTTTCTTTTTATGTTTTTGAAAAGCTCTTTTATATTTAATTCTCTGATTTATTTTTGGATCGAATAATTAGCTTTCTTTATCTGCTAATCGATTTTTTGAATTGTATAAAATAATTTTTTTTAATTTAATTGGAAAATTCAATGATACAAGACATTTTAAATAATAAAAATATAAATATAAATTTTTTATATCACAAATTTATTGCTAAAAAGTGAATAAGAAAAATAAGAGTTATACAAGCAATTCTGTAATTTTTAAATTAATGATCTTTTTGAAGATTTTTCTTAACAAATTAAGATTGAAAGGAACAAAACGTAAAAGAAAGTTGATAATTGAAGAAAAATATTAAATATAGAATACAATTTTAAGGCATATTATAACAATTTAAACGTATAACACTTTATAAGTGTATAATAATCTGAAATAAATCCCCGCATAGTAAATCGTATATATAGTAGCATTGTTGAGAATAGCTTGGTTAGGCTGTTATATAGCTGGAGGGAAATATTAAGTAGAATACCATTTAAGAATATATTATAACAATTTAAACGTATAACACTTTACAGATGTATAAGAACTTCCAATTCGTGTATAGTTGTATACATAGTGGCATAGTTAAGCTCTTTTACTCCTTTATAGACGGCTCAACACTTTTATATCGAAAATTTTAAAATTTATAGAACAGTTTATATTCTCGTATAACAGAATTTCTATGCAAAATAGTGTTACATTTATTCCATGACACATCGTTTCAAATGATACAAACTACTTTAAATTATTTCGTATTGTTTTGCTCTTCAAATAAATCTTAAGAATTAATGGTTTGATGCATATAATGATTTCCTTAGTTCAACAAATTTTTGAACATAAATTTATTCTACTGTTTTATAATTTTTGATTTTCTTACAAGAAATGTTCATTTTTATGACAATACTAATAATATAAGAACACGAAAATAAAAATTCTATATACCTACATAGTGTATATTTCAAAATAATCTTGTAAGTTTTTTTTTTTGGGCTTTTTGTCAACAGAAACATTTTTTATTAGGTCATTAGACCACTTGTCTAGTCATTTTTACTTATTTTTTTTTTTGGTTTTTATTTTATCTCCTTGTTGTTTTTGTACGGACACCTCATATATTGTAACAAAATCTAAATTCATCAAAAAAGAAAATCATTTTGACTGTGTCGCTTTCTTTTGTTGTGCTGCCGTTGATTTGCTCTTTACTTAGTTAGAATATTTCCGTATAAAACAAAAACTATGCACAATTTTATAATTAAAGGCAATTAAAGCGTTGAAAACATTTGAGAAATGAAAAACAAAAATTAAGAAGACAAAAAGCGAAACAAAAATTTATTTTCCAATTTTAGAATTTTTCATCATTCAATTTTTGATGAAAATTCTTTAAATTTAGCGGAATATTATCAAAAGTTTATGCGTATATAAATTATTTTTATAATAAATTTTATTTTAGTTGATATTCTTAAAACTTAAAACAAAATTATATTTCAGGATTAGAGAGTGAAAATAAAATATTTATAATGTGTTTTTTATATAAAGAGTCTATAGTAGAGTAAGTACCTAAATATTTTACATCTGGTTCTTGAAATTTTAAAAATTAAATTATGAAAGTTGATGAAAAGTAAAAATTATTAACTATATACGATATAAACTATTTTATTCATACAGGATGACTCAGAAAAAAAAAACTATAAACGAATGCAATATACACATAGAATTGAAGGCAGTTGCAAAAAGAAATCAGGTTTTTAATATTACCTTGTTTAGGGCTCTCCATTCTATTGCAATTTCAATTAAATCACAATTAACCGTGACTCTTTCTTATTAATGGTGAAGAAGAACTCGTAAGTGGTATAGAAAAGTTGTTTTTTATTTTGAATAAACCTGAAAAGCAATTTTGTTCAATTCAATATTAAAATTTATGAGGCCATTTTGGTACACTGGAGAAAAAATTAACAAGAAAAACCAGCTTCTGATTTATAACAATGGAAAGTCATATTTGACTTTATTAAACGATATTAGGCTTACAAGATACTTGGGTAGCTGACAAATTGCAATTTTAATAAAAGTGCAATAAGTAAAATCTATGAGTAAGAAATAAAACAAAAATTTTTAATTTGTGAACGACCCTCTTCTTTCAAAAACTACATTAATATTTTTATTATGCTTTCAAATCATTGAAAAGAATATTAAATTTCTAAATTATTATGCAAACCTTTAAAAGATTTTTTTATTTTCCATTAAATAAACGTAGATGCAGCTTTATTATTTACGCAATAATAGAATTATTCAAAATTCAAAAGAAATATGATGAATTTATCGTAAGCAAATCAATAAATTCAAAAAGAAAATTCTTTGTCATATCAAAAACAATAAAAAATTTCACACTTTATTTGCTTTTACTTCTTAAATTAATTAATTCACTGCTGGTATGTTGAAAGAAGAGAATTGTGCGGAATTTTATTGGAAATTCTTTGTTGAAATATTCCAATACATATTATATTGCAATAACTAAACCGGAACAATTTTGTGATTTATTTTCCAAAAAAATTGGGTCCTAAAAAGCAAAATAAAGTAGAAGGTAACAAAATCAAGATCAGAAGTTACGTATAGCAGTACTCACTCAATATTCTAGCTAACAAGTTATTATAGTAGTATAAAAAATATTTGAAATTAACGTCATCGGTAGGATTACTTAAATACGGGATGTGGCGAATAGTGTAGGTAGCTGTCAAAAGAGGTGATGTACAGTAATCCATTTTGATAATTGATTGGCATTTGAACGATATTATCAACATTTATTGTATTATTAATAATTTCTTGACGAACCACTTGTTGATTCATGCAACTTGTAATATCAATCATGTATTTGAATGTTGTCTAATTTACAACAGATTTTATATAATAGCTCTCCAATATGCCTAGACTACGCTTAACAGATGGCGATCACAACCATATTGACTTAATTAAAATAAATTTAATTGTCATTAATTTTGTAATATTTTCCATGTCGAGAAATGGACCAGACTTATCAATTTTTCTACAAAATTTTGTTAATTTCCCATTACTGGCCTATTTTTGTTGAGGCTTCATATTAATTCATTGAGTGATTCCTGACTTATAAATTCCTGAATTGATTATAAAAAATGTACAGTCATATTTTAAAAAATTTTTTTGGAATTCTTCAATGTAATTAGAAAAAATTTATAAAACTGGTATTTTAACTATAAAAATTTTAAATTTAATAATATTCCACCATTAAACTAAACAAGCGTGAATTTATATATGTGTATATATATATATAATGTATGTACCTTAAACAAAATCGGGTTTTCATTACTTAAGGGCAAGAATTTCATTATTTAATTACCGAGTTTAGAGAAAAATATTTTTTTTTTACTTTTCGAAATGAAGAAAGTGAATTAACTTGTTAATTGTTTTTTAATAACATTAAAAATATGAGAACTAAAATTACTTTAATTTTTAAGTAAAATTATTAATAATAACAGTTGTATAAATTTGACATTAAAAGTAATGTCAAAATTTGTCACAAAGAAGTGCAAGTCCAAACCACGTACATATAGTTAAGGGTTAATACAAAAGCTAAAAACGTAAAGGTGAGGTATGAAATTAAAATTTTCACCCCTATAATGTGAGGTGAGTTAAAAGATTTCATCCCATACCTCTTCAACAAGTTTCTTTTCTAAATGAAAAGCAAACTCAATTCTCCTACATAATTCATATTGAAAATTTTATGGATTATTAATTAAAAATTCAAAATTATTTAAAATTATGGTTAATTTTTAAAAATTCTTTTGGTAATATTAAAAATAAATGGAAAATATTTTAGAAAAACTTGAGATTTCAATATAAAATGGGTCATAAATCATATTTGTAAGCAAATAACTAGTGCGTATATACTAACCATGTACCACACATACTCATATACAACATAATGTACGTACATCCATTCACGAAAATATTCTTTATGGTTAAAAATTTTCAATTTTTATTTCAATGTTTATTTTTTTATATTAAAAGTGTCGGTTTTATATCAAGAGATTATAAAATTTTGCGTTCAATAATAATTTATAAATAATAATATTACAAAAATATAATCGATAATTTTTTTTTATAGTTAAGCATAATGGAATCTATTGCAAAATATGCTACAATTCAAAATTGTATTAATAAATTCTTAAAAAAAATTTTTTTTTTTGTTTTAAATATTTTTTATATTATTGTGACTCATAAGAGGAAATTCATACTTGATTGATCAATAAAATCAATTTTGTATAGCAGATTATTGTGAATAATTTATTGAATAGCGCATGTGGTGGGTTTTGCAAAATTCCGAATTAAAATAATTTTTTGGTAGTTTTACAAATTTATCGCTTTTAGTTTGATTAAGTTAAATTTTTTCAAAGCATTAAAAATGGAAATCTATATAATAATTTTATATGCAATAGAGAGTTCGTTTTTCAACATTTTCCAAAATGAATTTCTAAATAAGGTGTTTTTCGAAAATTAAAGAATTTTTAGATATAGTTATCGAAAATTGGCCGGACTTAGGTACATAAGTTCATAATTTTCGATGAAATTCAAACTTTTACTGTTACTTTGAAATGTTATACATAAGTGTTGTACAGAAATGTGTCCTACCGTAAATACCATAGATATAATGTCAATTTGACTTATTTATAGAAGTTAAAATTATTGTGTTGCTGAATAAGTCAAATTAAAGTTAGAGCTATTTTTAGTGGGCGTTTCTATATTTTAGTTAACTGTGAGTAATTTGAAACTTATAAGCACTATTTAATGCAGAAAAATGTTTTATTGCGGCCTATTTATAAAATTGCACTTGTGTTCCATAAAAATTTCCCATTTCAATATTGTTTCCTATGAATATATCAGAATCAATTAAAAAACGGCAATCAATCCGATCACATTATTATAAATCAAATTTGGTTAAATCATTTTCGCAAATTGAAAATACATACATACATATACATTTATTCTATTAGTACATGCATGTCTGTATGCTCATATTGTGTCAGACCGGAAAAATGAAAAAGGAAAATAAAAATTATTTCCTTTTTTTTTCAATTTCAATAAATAATTCTCGATAGTTTTGCTTTTAAAATTTTTCGTATCAAAAATTTCTTTTTTTATTGTTATTGTTTATTATTTTCCTATTTTTTTTTTTGTTAAATTTTTGAAAAATAATTCCGAGGTCCGAAAAATTTCCCTGTTCTTATTAAATTCCTTTTTGTTTTCGCCACTCATTTTAGACATTTTTGTTAGAATCATTATAGAACTTATACAGTTAATAAATTAAAAAAAAATGCTTTTTTGATCAGAATATTGTAAAATCGTATAATAAATTTTAAAAGGGAAAAATAATAGTAAAAAAAAAAATTAATTTTATATTTATTTGAAATTTAAATTAGAAGATTTTCAATTATAAATTTAGGATGCCATGTTAGTTGAAATTTATTGGTTCTATCAAATTTAAGTACATTAAATAAATTCAATTAAAAGTTTGCATTAGACCCGAAAAATTAATATTCGTGATCGGTAAGAAAATTTTTGTATTGCCTTATCTTTCAAACATTTATACAACAAAATAGCCAACATTATTATTCGTGAAAAAAACGCTCAACACAAAGCACAATGCAGATATCAACAACTCAACTGAGAATAAATAAAAATCAATAATTAAATTGTCAGATCTTTTAAGAGAGTTTAAAAATTTTTATTTAGAATAATTATTAATGTATGTTTAAAGTTCAAATGTTCTCATATACTCACTCATAAGTGAGCTGGAGCCGGCATACCCATATACACACTTTGCAAAATTAAAATATAATATGGCTGTCTACTATGTAAGTCTGACTGATATTATAAAATAAATGAAAAATTTATCATACCCTATCAAGAATTAAATTATTATAAACACATTACAAGAAAATAATGAGATTTCGTAATATGTTTACATAAACACGAAATTCTAGACAATGCGGTAACCATAAAAAGTTTTTATATTATATTTTATATTTACAAACATACATAACGCACATACATGTTAAGGTTTCTCTAATTTAAAAAATTAAAAAATTTCGAAAATACTTTAAATATTTTGGAATTTTATTAAGTTTTTGTTTTTCTTTTTAAAATATACAATTTAATTAAATATAAATTAAGAATTTCTAATCGATTTTATACACTTATGTGTCAGAAATGATTTCATACAGGCTCCTTGTTTGTATATTCTAAATAAGATTTATGGGAAAATGAAAATATTATGATTTTAATTATTAATTTTAATTAATTTATAAATGTTCTTATTCTCATTTGTATAGTGTGGGTGCGCATATGCAAGTGGAAAATGTAGTGATAACTTCAGAACAGTGATAACATATATGGTGCTACCACTACTGCGTTATCCTTCACATAAGGTGTTATTCTTCACTATTTATCACTAAGTATATCTCGAAACATTGAAATCAAAAACTCGGAATATTGAAATTACGTGTTGCAACATATCTGATATGTTCAATATCGCTTCTAAGGGAGTGCTTCGAAAGTTTTCTGCAGCAATTCGATTAATTGTATAATAAATTGAGATCATATTATAGTTGAGAAAATTATAATTTGAAGTGTTGGAAAAAAATCTGTCAAAGAGTTTGAAAATATGTATGTATATGTATAATAAAAACGCCCTCCATAAATAGTGGAAGAAAATTTTTTTCCTAATTTCAAACACTTCACTACAATTCGTATTAAGTAAGTGATAAGTTTTGCCGTTTTTTTGCAAATAATTTTGTTTTTTACATATAAGCATTAACACATGTACATACATGTTTTCTGTCACGGCTGTGCTAAATACTGTATTTAGTTTTTGTTAAATCATAGTTTGTTTGTGTATATTGTACATGTGCGATATGTGAACTTGACCTTAATTTTAATTTAGGAAAAGAAAAACAAAAGGTTTTCACAATAATGCTAACTGTGTTTTCACGGATGACGAATTATTTAATTTGAATATTTATTTATATAAAATAACAAAAGCATTTTTTAACACTTCCTACAGGTTTAACCACATTAATAAATTAATATAAACATATAATTATATATATATATACATAATATAATAAAAAAAACATAATTATGTGTAAAATAGGCGCAATGAGGGAATTATTTTCTACAAACTTATATATATATATATATTATTCCCTTGATTATTTATAATTTTAAAAAATTCCGTTTTTTATATACAATATGATGTCAACATTTACAGATTTGCATATACACGACATCAGTAAATAGTGAGTAGTACAGTGCTTAACAAAAGAAAAATTTAAATTATCAATGATAATACGGACATATATATATATACGGACATATATATATATATATATATATATATATATATGTACTCAATAAATGTTGCAAACAATCATCATGAACAGGAGGAATAGGAGGAGGAAGTAACACATCTCATTTGCTTATATTATAGGCACTTGAGTGCGGGAGCCAAAAATTATTGGAGTATATTACGTATCTTGCAGAAGAAAATTCTATGAAAACCTGTATTAGCTTTTAAAAAGTTAAAACTGATTCGTATCACAATGAAAATACGAGATGGCAATATCACAATACGACGATGTGGCAGGGGCCTATTTATCATAAGTGTACTCTTTCTAGACTGCTTGACCGTAGAGTTTACCTGATCTGACTTAATTCATAATATTAACAATCAGCTTGGTTATTTCGGCAAGGTATTAGTAAACCTTTCCATTAAATAATTTATTGTTAATAAATATTTCATTTCGCTCAAAATTTAATTATAGAGCTGTAATATTATGAAATTAAAATCTTTTGCCTATTTTTAGGCGCTATAATTTTGCGAAGCAATGGAGTAATATTAGGAGAATAATCCATATTAATATCAAAATATTTACAAATTCAAATACCAAATTAATAATTCCGCTTTTGAAATGGTTCAGAAACATATGTAAATTAATATTAATAAATTAATTGTTCTGGCGATACTTACAAGACAGTAAATTAAAAATAATCACTACTATAGGCACTCTTTTTCCACTTTTAATTCTAAATTTCTTAATTTATCATTTTACTTTTCATTATATTTTTAATATATTGAAATTGAATTATAATAAATTTTAGTTTTACATCTAAATTTACAACTTTGTAAATAACAACAAAAATAAATACAATTTATTAATGAAAATTTAAGAAATTACAAAAAATTAAAAAATCTTTTTCACTTAATTAACAAGTGTATATATAGGCGCATATAGCGAAAAAAAAAGTGTAAAACTTAAAATCTTAAAAGTAAGTGGAGGCGGTCTAAAACAAATGGAAATTGTGTTTTGAAAATCATTTTTCATTGTGTAAAAAGAAAATTTATTTTTTTTACTATTTTTGTTTTTTCTTTTTTTTGTTGTAAACTAATTTTCAATTTCCACTAAAAATAATTTATAGAATTCACACTTAACAAAATAATCAAAAATTGTACAAGAAAAAAATTCTTAACAAATTATTGAAACATTTAAAAAATTTTTTTAATTTTATTCTTTAGAATATTTTTTTTTTTTTAGAACAAATCAAAAATAATGCAATCGAAAATTTTTTCAAATTATAATTAAATAATTTTCGACTGTGTGAAATTTTATCCAATAAAATAAAATCATTTTTTGTATAAAAATGTGAATAAGAAACTATAAAATTTAGGTCTTTTCATATATGTCCAGTACATTGAACTTCTTCCTTACTTATTCTTTTGTTTATTGATTATTCACAATATATGTACATATGTAAATTTAGCCGCTTACTTATTTAATATAATTATTTTCTTATGGTTTGTATGGAACAGGTAATTTATTTATATAAAATATAAAAGTAAATTAAAAATTACAAAAACTAAAAAAAAAAAAATAAAAATTTTTTAATGTACCTCGGTATGAGAACAGTGAGTCAAGTAGTGTACATTTATCACGCATTATATCATACACGCATTATAAGAACATACTCTTAGAAAATGTGCTGTTTGTACTAAAGGCAATAATTGGAGTATGCGAGTACCTACATTCTAATTTATTTCGAGCAAAGTATTTTGGGTTGAGTAGAATCTAATTTGAAATTTAGTTGTTTAAATTTGTCATGGTGTAATTATAAATAACATATAGGCACATATTATTATAGTAATTTTAAATTTTAAGGGTTTATTTAAATTAAGTAATAAAATTTTAATGTTATAGATAATTAAAAAGCAAATCGCTTTAAAATTCATAGTATGCTTTTCATATTTGCCAATTTTAAATTGAAAAAATAACCCAAGAAATATTTTTAAAATATTTGGCAACATGTAGAAAATATCTCACTAAAAAGTCTAGTAATGCGTATTCCTAGTAAATCTATTATAATATTTTGCAAAATATGGTGCTCTTCCCTTAATTTGTGGGTAATTTATAATGGTAAAATACTGTGACCCAGTAATCTATTTAGTAAAATCTGGCAAAAAAATATAAATAATATTATTAGCTATAATCTATAACATTTATAGTTTAAATTTCACATATTTCAAGAAAATATTCTGCTAATAAATAATTTGTTCACGAAAATTTAATTTAAAATTATATGAACACCACCTTACATTGCTAAAAACTGAATTAATTGAGTTAGTTGCGCCATTTGATTTTGATTATTTGGAATTGGAATATACATATGTATGTATATCGTAATTTTACTATATTTTCAAACAATTTTTTATAACTAAATTAGAATTAAATTAAATAATGTTACTTAATAATAGATTAACATAATCAGTAAATTAATTCGAATGAACTGGCATTAAAATAATGCAGTAAAGAATGCAAATAAAGTGCAATAAAAATTCAATGTTATTGTTATTACAATTTAGCTTTAATTTCAAAGAATCAAGGGGCTGGTAACGAAGGATGATTGTATGTTTACTTTGCAAATGGTATAAATATGAAAATTTAAAACTAGTTTTTCTAAATTCACAGTACTTCTAGTAAAAGAGAAAAATTCACACAGTCCAAAATTATAATATTTTTTTTTATTATTATTTTATGTTTATATTTTCTATTTAAAAAAGATGTTTTCACTTTTTATTTATAAAAAATGTTTTTTGTTTGAGAAAAATATTTCTCTATGACAGCAGCGGTTTTATTCTTTATATTCCAGTAATTTACATTTTTATACACTCTCCAACTACATGTATCTGTCAAAATACTTTTTATTTATTTTTTTCTCTCCTATATTAAAGAAAATGTGTAGTAAAGTTTTCACAATAAAGAAAAAATCACAATCGAATGCGATTGCGCGAATATTTTTGTTTATTTATTTTTTCATTAAATATTTTCTACTTTATTCTATTTCCATTGTCTTTCTTATTCTTTACTATTTTATTGTAATTTTTTGTATTAATAACAAAAAGAACAAATCAAAATTACTAACGTGCTCAAATCGATATTCAATTAAAAATAAAATATTCCACCGTCAATAAATGTTTACTTCACAAAGATTACCGTTAGACTAATTCATAAAAGTATAGCGAAAAGAAAGAAAAAAGAATATTGCAAAATAAGGGGCGAACAATAATAATAATAAAAATGAGTAGTAAACATAAAGCAAAGCATACGTACGAAAATAAAACTAAAATATAATAAACAAAAAGGAGTAAAAAAAAAAGTGCTAAACAAAAACGAATGCGTAAACGACATTGGAAAATTCATTCGGTGTCTGGAACTAAAGAAAATAAAGAAGAAAGAGTAATGTATCATGTATGTATGTATATGCAATAATTTGCTTTGATTTTTATTTTGAAATGAAAAAGCACTGCATACAACACGTGAGGCGAGAAATAAATTTAAAACTGGAAAAACTTTTTTTTTTTTGCTGGAAGTAAAATTTTTGAATGCATTAATATACAAAAAATCATTTGTTTATACCCTACCTACAACTAAATGAAATTTACATTCTTTGCTGAATGTTTGTAAGTAATATAAAAATAGATATGTATGTACATATAATATAGTACATTTGCGAAGTTAAATGACACTTTTTGAATTTCAGAATTTGATGGCTCTTCAAAATAATAACAAATGATCTTTATATAAATTTTTTGAGTTCTAATAAATTGTAATTGTATAGATTTACTTCAACAATCAAATTTCTTAACAGAAATCACCTCACAAACGTTTTTAGCACGAAATCATCACCATAAAGAAAATTTCATTTGTAAATGCAGGTAATTTTTCGTTTGAAATACAGCGATTTCTTTTTTTTTATTGAAAGAACTTTTAAGGTAGTTTCATTGGTTCGTCGTTTTTAAACTATAAACATAATCCGGATGCTAAAATGCACTTTAAAATTTGATAGCTGCAAAAAAAATAACTGTTCAATGCAAATACATGAGAGTTTAAAAAATAACGATGCACTTCAAATTTATTTTGTTATTTTAATTTTATGTCGCTTATCAAAAAAAACTGACACTAGATTTTAATCGTTGTGGTTCATTACACAAAATGTTGCTGTAGCCTCATTGTGTTTTATAAAGTGTTGAAGCTAATATTTTTGCACTTATCAAATTTTGCAATTTTGAATTTCGGCGCAATTGTGTTTTCAGCATTATTAGGAAAAATTTTGCGATTGTCAAATTTTAAAGTGCATCTTTGCGCTCTTATAAAAGTGATAATCAAAAGTTTTCTAACTGCAATTTAGGAATTGGAAATATTTAAAAATTTCTTCTTTAATTGATTATAAACACTGTAGTAAAAAGATTTTGTAATATTTAAATAGATTAAAATTTTTTCTGTTTCCATATTTAAAGCACATATAATGCACAATTGTAATATCAACGTTATGGCCAGTTATGACAATTGTAATGAAAAGTTAAAAGAAATTTAAAAAAATTCTTTCCAATAATTCAAATTTTTTTGTCGAATTTTGTTTGGTGTCTCTTTTTCCTATATTATACAATATATTTTTATTTTTTTTCAATATTGTATAGAAATTCAATTTAATAGATGTAGTCAAAAATAAATTTTTAAACATTTGCGTAGTGTTTGCTATCACATGCCTTAGTAAGAATTTTTGACAAAAATTATTTGAATTGGCCAGTCTCGATAATTCTGTAAATATTAGACATTCAATAATTGGTGACAGTACCTACTCCAACAGGATTCAAATCTGCATTAATGAAATATTTTTTAAAGTTAAAAATTTAATTTAAATAAAAATGTATTTAAATTTTTAAATATTAATTTCAAAATATCAAATAACATAGAACAATTGCATAGAAAAATTTTTTTCTATTTAACAATGACAGAGCGTTGTATTTAACTTGTTTTGAACTTACGTACACAAATAATCATACAATTGTGTCATATTCATCATATTCCAGATAAAAAAGGACAAAAACTTATTGTATTTGTATGAACTACTTATTTGTTTAAGAAGTATTTTTAATAAAGAAAAACTTCTGAAATCAAAAAAAAATTCCTTCGTTTATTAAAAAATTTGAAAGAGGGTAATAATTTTATTGTGTATAAGATTTTTATTGTGTTGAACACAACGCTATAAATAAATATGTATGTATGCCTGCATATTGGACGTATTTATACATACATTACATACGAGTATATATACATATGCATGTACTTTGTGTACACTTACTTGAAAAAGTAAATCTGAATCAATTTATTTATAAAATTTTCAAATGAAAAAATTGCTTGTAGGATGGCATACAATGCTTGTAGTTTCGTTTATAATAATTAATTATATTTCAAAAGCTTGGTTTTAATAGTTTACCTTGATAACTATGGTAACACTTGACAATACACTATTTAAATCACAAACTCCTCATTTTCATAAAATATTTTGAAATTTGAAACGAAACCTGCAGCCTGTTTAAGGGTATATAACTTTTGAACACTTCAGAATAGTTTTGAATGCGACATTATTTTGTATGGAAATCCTGTTATATATATAACAGCAAAAACTACCCCGTCAATATAAAACCATCGATGCCAGTGTAAATCATTTATAACTATTTTTAATTTCAAAATTGCAATTAAAATTATGTTGTAATTGCTCAATTGAATTTAATCCCGTTCAATAACAATATTACAATTTTGAAGTCAGAGCATTTCTCTCAATCAATCAATCCTATTTTACTAAAGTTAACATTAATTATATGAGGAAATAAGTGGTATACAACCATTTTTTTTACAACTTTCTATAAACTGTTATACATCACTTTGAAATTTTTGTAATATCCTTTAAAAGGATTCCGCAAGTTCTTTTTAAACCGTTAAATACGGTGGAATAAAAAGGAATATTTTCAAGGAATTAAACCTATACATATACATAAACTTATGAATTCTATATTTATTCTTATGTAAAATAAAAAAATTTGAAAAAAAAAATGAATTAACTCTTAATGTGTTGGTAAGATCTTATATAATCAACTAAAGATTAACGAATAATGACTAACTGGTTTTTGCGTATTTAGAATAATTCTTTCTTATAAATTCTTGGATATTATTTTGTATAATCCCCCAAGACAAAAAAAAAAAAAGAGTTACTCATCATACTTACATACTTAAGTATGTATATATGGAAATTTTCATGTGTATTGCAAATAGGAATAAAATAATATTTAAGTACATACCAGGATAATTTTTTAGGAATCTGAGAAAATGAGAATAATTTGAATTGATTGCGAATCATATTTCATACGTATTAGTTCATATATACATACATACATTTGTATATATGTATATAACAAAACCAGTTGAATATAAATTTGATTTGTATCCTTGAAATTTTTTTTAAGTGGATGTAAAAAGATAGTCAATGTGTTAATTAAAAATTAATGTAGTTCAGTACGTCGCCAGTATTGCGTTTTTGAATAAATTTTTAAAGAAATCTTTTGTGATGGTTAATTATCATTGGAATTCTGAAATAGGTCAAATATTTTAAGTTCTTCACTCAATTTAAACTACTTTCACTTTGATTTGACATAGATTTAAATGTATTAAAATTTAGTTCTGGAAATTTTGTAAGCTCTGTTGAATTATATTTGTTTTAATACATACCTACATATGTATACGTTCGACATCTATAAACTCTGGCGTCATAAAAATTCACTCCACCTATTGAGAGAATTTTAACATTGATTTAGTTATATAGCAATCAATTTTAAACTCAGCAAAGTTTTTATGGAAGGCCGAAGGGGATGAATTATATTATGTATTTTATTTGTAAGGATTATTTTAGAGTGTCTTGTGTTTGGTTTAGTAGGCTAGCAGACTCAGACTGCCTTATATTGAATAAATTTTTATGTTACACATAAGTCTTAAATGATCTTTGATGGTTCTCATTTTGGAGTATCTATACATAAATATGTACATACATAAATTATTTTTGAATTAGTTATCGTACAATACACTTGTGTTTATATGGGATTAACTAAATATTGTAATTTTTACAAAATGTTTAAATCAATTATATTATCAAGTCACATGTAAAAATCTTATAAATTTTTCTCCTTCGAGTACATTTTCTCTCAATGATTACACGTGCTGCGTTAAAAGTCCTTTTTTTTTTCTTTAATTGCATATTGAAAGTGAAGTTCATTCAACTTTTTAATTTCGCTCAACACTATTTTTGCGTCACACTAGTTTATTACAGAATTTCTACTTTTAGTGATTCCGTTTTATGTTTATTTTTTTTTGTTGCTAAGGAAGGAAGAAATAGCAAACAAAACAATAAGAAGAATATGAAAAATTATGAATAGTCTTTTTGTTTTTGTTTTCGAAAGTAGTTCCGTTTTATTGCATTTTAAAAAAAGGGGATAAAAAAGCAGGTGAAGCCAAAAATGTTTGTGACACGAAATAATTTTATACACAATATCCATTATGTTTTTAATATTAATATTATTTATTTATGTTCATAATGTATATATGTATGTGCATATATACGAATTTGAATTCGAATAGCGGTTCTTTTTTAATTTGACACAAAAATACCGTTTACAGATAAGGATATTAATGTTATCAGCTATTAAAAACTCATATAAATATTTACTTTCACTCGTGTAATAAACATGTGCCTTAATACGAATTAATTATTTTAATATTTCTTATTCATTTGCATATTTATATTTGGATATAAAATAAAATTTAAAGTTTGCGATTACTAAAAATCATTAATGGCACTTAGCTGAACGAAATCAGAATATGATTATAAAATAAAAGTTATATAGGTCGTTTATCAAATACGAATTAATCTGCAATTTACTTTTTTAGTAATAAAAATTACATTGCTGAACTGCAGTATATGCATTATACCTATATTTTGGTAGATACACTTATTTTTGACTTAAGTTTGACATAAAATATTTTGTAATGCGGTAAAATTATTTATTTCTAATGCCATTTATATAAATTCAATTAAAAATTTTCAAATTCCTTCTGATCACTGAATCTCATCTTCATGTCAATTTCTTTACTAACTTTTCGTATTTATTTAATTTTATAAATAATAAATAAATATAGTAAAAATGTTCTCCGTTTGGACTACGACACCCCTTGAATTCAAAATTACAATCCTCCCAATTTAACAATCATAACACGTAGCTTGAATTATATGTATGCTGTAGCCTATGCCCTCTACCCTATACAATCGAGCATAAGATATTGTAATTTGTAAGTTTATATCTTATTTTCGTTCAAATATGTACATTATTTTTTGCTATTAATGCAAAAAATAGTATACATATTCGATATAAACAAAATATTTTACACATTCTTGCAAGATAATTAATATTTCTACAATTTTCTTGTATGCAGTGTACATTTGAAAAACAAATCTGACGTATGTTAACCTCTACTGTAAAATAAATCTAATTTATTAATTAAATTTAATTTAAATTAAATAATAATATTTTGAAATAGTATTATTAAAATTAAAACAAGTTACATATATATTTAGTCATGTATATAATTTATTCTTGTATGCTAATATGTACATATATACGTATATATATACATGTATTATTTAGAATTTAAATCTTGTAAATAATTAAAAACAAGACCATAGATAAAAATTTTGTTTACCAATTCCAAAGCTTTCAATATCAACTATAACTAACCACCTGTTTACTAATAATATATTCAATTTGTTTATTTAAAAATATGCGTATACATATACATACATGTTAAATGATAGTAAGAAAAACATCTGAATCAAATGTTATTCTCCCATAGTGAGAATGAATGAAAACAAAATGCAATGAATTGAAATTTAAATAAAATAAAATTTATTAACTGATTTAATTTGTTTATAATTTTTTTTTTTTAATTAATATATAGATATTTACATATTAGTTTTTATATAGGAAAATCGTATATTTAAGCGCTTGTTGTAATAAGTGATTTTTTTGATGTTTGAGTGTTGCCTTTTGGCCACTTAATGTGCGTGACACTTATGGTGTTGCCAACCTCAAATTTTATAAAACAAAACCCTTTTGGAACTAAGTTTTTTTATTGTTAATACAGTTACCATGTTCTTTTTAAAAATAAAATACAAAAATTCTAATTTTGAAATATCATGCTTATGCAAAAAATTTATGAATCTTAAATTTTAATTAAATATAATATACAATCTATTTGTATATAATATAACAGTATAGTGATAGTAAGTATATGATACAGCAAAATATTAAAACTAATGTGATGTTAACAAAAATTTTTGTTATTTTTTTTTTTTTTAATTTTTAAAACAAGTTACTCGCTACATCTATTAAGTTTGTGCTTTTGATCCAAAATGTTAATAATTTCACGTGATATTTTGATTGTATGTATCAAAAAATTTTTGTTGCCATCTTAACAAATTTCCTATGTATATATGAATATGCTTAACGTTGATTTAAAAAAATGTATTATCAAATTTGTTTTCCCATTTATAACATGATTAATATTCAAGATTTTGAAATAAAAAGTTTTAAAATTTTTAGAGAAATTGATCCATAAGATGAGAAATTGTCGAAAATCTGGTGTTCAGTAGCACAATTAATATTAATTTTATTATTGCTATCAGTAAATTGTGTGTATAACTTCAACTCTTAAAATTTAGTTGTTATACTGAACTAAGAAACTTAGAATATTTGTATTATCAACACTAATGCAAGTATAAAATAAAATTTTATAGAATTTTTGGTGAATTCAATTTTTTAAGTACTCTTTTACTTTTGTAATTGCTATTAAATACGAAATTATTAATTATCACACGTGGTAGGGCTAAAATTAAATTTATTTTATATGATTAAGGAACTTCATTCTTTTTAATAATTAACATACAATTATATATTTAAATTTTTATTTACAACATATATTTTATTTAAATACTAAAATTAATATCCTATATTATTTTCATATTTGATCACTTTTTTTGAATGAATGAATAATGACGATTATTATTTTTATTTTACAATATATTTTTTTTTAAAGATGGTCAAATATTATTGAAATGTGAGATAATTAACAGGTAGTTTTGATTAAAGCTTTGGAATTAAATTTAATATAGATTTATTTTTAATAATACCGAAATTTGGAATGTGCCTATTTTTTCAATTGCAATTAAAATATTATTTACGAAAAAATTAATTATTTGGAATGCAATTAATTATGTATGAACAATGTATTTCCTTATTTCACTATAGTAAAATTAAAAAAATGGTATTATGTGTGTTAAATATTTTAATATTAAGTAGAATATTAATTGTGTATTCAAGATCACGATAAACTAGAATGTTTAGGCAAACACTTACATATACAGCAACATTATGCTACATTATGTATATTACTATATTTAATCCAGTTTACATACATATGTATGTATATGTAGCTATTAATTTTGGAGGCCCGTCTGAATATTTTCGTATATAAATAATTTAATTTATTTTTTTTATTTTTTTGTAAATATTACTAAATAATATTTTTACACAAGATTTTTACATAATATGTAATTTAATTAAAAAGAATTGAACATTCAATTGGTATTCAATTATGAAATTTAATTTTAATAATCTATTTCTTTATCTAATACTTGTTTTTATAAATATATCTAAAAAATTTGCCAAGAAATTGCAATTTAGACCATAAGAAGAACGTTTTTTCTTAACAAAAATAACGCATGTTAAAAAATCTTTGTTTGTATCAGAAATTTGAGTCTAGTATTTAAAGTAATTATTCGGATATTAATGTTAAGGTGGCGCTAAATTTTTCGGGGTTAAATTTTGCTATATAGAATTAAATTTGAAACATTCTTTTATTTTCTTTTGAATGCTTTCTAAGAATTTTTTTTAAAATTTTCATATACAAATATATGTATAGGTACATAATATTTAAAATTTTTGAATAAATTTGTAGAACTAGTTTAAAAATTATAATAATATTATTATGTTGCGATATATAAAAAACTTAAATTAGCAAAAAAAGAATTGTGCGGCATTCAGATATGACGCAGTAATTTTAAAAATTGTTTATAAAATTGAAAAAAAAAAAAATCAAAATTCCATAAAATGCAATTGGGTGCATATTTGACTGCTTGTCATTTTTGTTTTAGAATTGAATCTATAATAGTGGGCCTTTATTTTTAGTAACACATTCGTAGTTGAAAATTCGAATATTTAGTTATCAATACTATTTTGAATTATTTATTTATTAAAAAATGAATATTTTAATTAATTTAAGCTTGTTTTTCATATATAGATACAAAGATACACATATATACATACATATATATATATACTTTAATAAATTAATAAATATGTATATATATAATATATACAATTTTCAATAATAATAATAATAATAATAATAATATAATCTAAATCGTATATAATTAAATGTAAGAAACTTAGAAACAGGATTATAAATCTAATATTATGAATATTTTTTATTATTTTTGTTTTTTTATAATATAAAACTTTAACCGAAGTGGGGTGAATTTTAAATTATAATATCAAAAAAAAAAGGCTATAAAAGAGTTAAGCAAATTATAATTAAATTAGTCAAATTTATAAAAGAGTTAAAGAAATTAAAATAAATAAATTAAAGTTAAAAATAAAAAAAGATTTTAAAATAAGAATTTGATAAAATACAAGGCAAAAAGAAGAAAAATATTATTTTTGAATAGTGAATTTTAAAAAAAATCGTATAATTCAGTGAAAATGGTGCGTTTTAAATTTAATGATTTTATGTGACTATTTAATAATTTATGTAGATTAAAAAATTTCAATAGAATAATAGATTGTAATATCGAATTTTAAATTGGTGATAAGCACTATTGGAAAATAATTTAAATTTTCAAATTCATTTCTTACTCAATTTGTATAAAATATGAATTGTTACTAAAAAATTAGTATTTACCATATATGTATACATCTATAGATTTTGTGTTTATTAAAAAAATTTTTCAATAAATTTAAACTAATTGCAATTTGAAATTTGATATTAAAAAATTAAACTAAATCCTGAACACATATAATTTTAAAAAAATTTATTAATTCCTTTTGTTTGAAAAATTATTATTGCTTTAAAATGTCTTATTGTTAGAAAATAATTTGAATTTTAAGTTCATTTGAATTATTGAAGTATGCACCCTACTTAGAATTTACAAATATTAATTAAATAAATCAAATCTTATTAGACAATCTTATTAGACTCTAATTGATAGAGAGTTACTACTCACAGTTGGTTATTTAATAAAAAAAAAAATATTAAAATCAGTGCTATATACAGTGAGACATTAAAAAAAACGTACACATAATCGAGTAAATCAATTTTATATTTGAAAATTTAAGAAACAGTTTTATATTAGGCCATTTTCTAAGAAATGCAAATTTTCCATTATATGTTTAGATACTACTTACATTTATAAATATAAAATACACGATATTACCTAATGAAAAACGTTTTCTTCTTTTCTCTTTTATTTTTAGACTACATACACTGATAAAGGCCGTAAGGTAAATCAATTTATCTACATCAGATTTAAATTTTAGTTTTTATAATTGAAATTATATTTTATTTATAGCCTGAAGCTGGAAAATTTTTAAGTTTTGATCATTTAGTATTTTATGTTGGAAATGCAAAACAAGCAGCTAGCTTTTATACTACACGTATGGGATTTGAACCATTAGGTTATCAAGGATTAGAAACTGGAAGCCGTCAATATGCTAAATATGCAGTTCGTCAAAATAAAATTACATTTGTATTTGTTTCTGCATATGAACCAAATAATAAAGAACATGGTGAACATTTAATGAAACATGGAGATGGTGTTAAAGATATTGCATTTGAAGTAGAAAATTTGGATGCTATTTATAAGGTAAATATTAATACATAATAAACTTTTATATCTGACACAAAAATATTTTTTTATAAATTAAATATTATAGCATGCTAAAATGCGTGGAGCAGAAGTTATCAAAGATGTTTGGGAAGAGAAAGATGAATATGGTTGTGTACGATTTGCAACTATTAAAACTGTAAGCTTAATTTTATTTTCATAATTATAAATTTATGCAATTTACTTTTTCAATTCAGTATGGTGACACGACACATACATTTGTGGAACGTTATCGGTATAAAGGAAAATTTTTACCAGGATATAAACCTCTTCCAAAAGACTGTCTTTTAAGTGTTTTACCACCAACAAAATTGGATTTTATTGATCATGTAGTTGGTAATCAACCGGATCTTCAAATGGAAAGTGCAGCGGAATGGTACGAAAGATGTTTACAATTTCATCGTTTTTGGTCTGTTGATGACTCGCAAATTCATACTGAATATTCCGCTTTACGGTCTATTGTAATGGCTAACTATGAGGAAACTGTTAAAGTACCTATAAATGAGCCAGCTAAAGGAAAAAAAAAATCACAAATACAAGAATACGTGGAATATTATGGAGGAGCTGGTGTACAGCATATCGCTTTGAATACAAGTGATATAATTACAGCAATTAGAAATTTAAAATCACGTGGAATGGAATTTTTATCAATACCAGATACTTATTATGATCTGTTAAGAGAAAATCTAAAACTTAGTAAAGTTGTAGTAAAAGAAGATTTATCTATTTTGCAAGAATTAAAAATTTTAATTGATTATGATGAAGATGGTTATTTGTTACAAATTTTCACAAAAAATATGCAAGACAGGCCAACAGTATTTCTGGAAGTAATAGAACGACATAATCATAATGTAAGTTTAAATAATTGAAATAGTTAAGTTTTTGCACATATTTTTTTTTACCCTTCCCTTTTTACTTTATATAAGGGTTTTGGAGCCGGAAATTTTAAAGCATTATTTGAATCAATTGAATTGGAGCAAGCTAAACGAGGAAATTTATAGATTGAATTATTTATTACATTATCTATTACAATTTTATGTAAACTTAGATGTTAAAACTATTGAAGATATAATAAAATTATATTATAAATTTGTTAAAAAAAAAAAAGAGAGAAAAATCATTTTTAGCAATTTTTAAGGATTAAATTTAGTTTTATCTTCCTTATTGCTATCAACAAATCTATAATCTATAATTACTTCATTTCGTGGATCTCCTGGTGGAAAATCACGCATTACGGGATCCCAAAAGCCTTCAGGAGTTAAATGGAGTTTAAGAGGCCGTTCAGCATGTTTTGTATTGCTTTTAAGGCGCTCCTTAATTTCACTTACTGTTAAATTTAATTCTATCAAATATCGCAAATACTAGAATTGTATAAAAATAAAAAATAATTCAGGAACATTTTAATTTAAAATACCGAATTGCAATGTCTGCAGTCACAATTATGTCCAATTCCCTGTAATGTTATCGGCATTTTTGTATTGATTTTTTCTACTACTTCTTTCTTATCGTTCTCCAAATATGTTTGATCTTGCTCATTAAGTATATTTAATTGAGTTATATCATCATCATTTGTTTGCGATAAACTTTCCAATTTAATATTTTCCATTACTTCATTATTTGGTTTAACAGATGATTTTTCATGGTTATTTTTTTTTTTTAAAATTCTGTAGAAAACAGAATAAATTTATGTCTTATTTAAAAAAAATTTATTGGAAGTTTTCAAATATATTCAAAACCACATTTACAAAAAGAACTTACTGTTCATTTTCAAGCTTCTTCAAAACCGATGGAGTTTGATTACCTCTCTTCATTATTTCATCAAATAAATCCGCGGAATCAATATCACCAAGGTCAACATTTTCAGTTTCATTAACAATAATAACGTCATCAGATTTGGGTGGTAATATTAATACACTACTGCTAGTTAAATTTCCATTTTTATTTATATTGTCCTTTTTTCCCGATTCAAATTCTTTGGTAATTGATTCTAAACTTAAATTATCGATAGAATCTTCAGTTATTAAAGGCTCATTAATATCCTTTTTGTTTGCATTCAAATGTGGGAACAAATTAATAACATAAGGCTTTTTGCATGTTACAGGTTCTTCTTTTATAACAGTTCGTTCCGCGTGCTTGGAGCTTGGTGTACTTGTTTTGATGGTTTCTTCATTTGTAGTTCCATTTTTTGAAGTAGTCGCCGTCGATTTCTTAATAGATATATTAAAAAGTTCATCATCAGAATTTTTGCGAGAAAATTTTCTTTAACAAATAAAACAAAAAAATTAAATTTAAAAATAATGTTCTAAATCATAAAATTAATCTATATCTAACATAGATATATACTGATGTACAATTATGTACATACATTTCTTTAAAGAAAACTATAGAAACAAAAATTTTCTTAAAACTAATTGTCCTTTATTAAAAAGCTTTTCATTACAGAGCTTTACCTCAATGATCTTTGTGTTAGACTCAGCTTATCTTTAAGAGAACCTAACGTTTCAACGCCAGGGCTAGCGCAAACAATTTCACAAACTGTTTCATCAGACTATAAACAAAAAACAAATAAAAGTAAAGTAAGCAAAAATATATAGATAAAAAATATTTTACTTTGTAATTATTTCGAATATGATTAGAAGTCATGTTATGTTTTTTTCTGTCGAATTCCAACTTAGCTTGTTTCATTTGTGGCTTTGCTTTTAAATTTAAAATGTTTCGGGTCCCTTTTCTAATAGATTGCTTTGGTTCTGCTAGACTTTGCGAACTTGCTATAGATTCACAACTATTATCTAAACTATCATTTTTTTCAATTTTTACAGGTTGTATAAATTCTAATCCAATATTTGTAGAACCACTTTTCTTCATCTTTTCAGTTGATAACCAACCAGCTGTAGTTGTTGTTGACATTTTTTTTAATTCCACCGGCTTATTTTCGTTTTCAATATTGATTCTTTTACCGGAAATCGTTTCTTTAGTAATTATACGTTTGGGTAAATAATGTGAAATTTTTGTTGGAGTTAATTTCACCTGAACCCCTTTCTGTTTTTCTTTTAAATGATGCTTCGTAGGTGTAGTAGTTCCTATATTATTTTTTGGCGACAAAGGCATTCTTTTGCTTGGTGTAATTTTTTCCTTTTTGGGACTTCTTATGATATTAGTAGACTGAGGTAACGAACTAAAAGAATTGCAGCTTTCATCAAATATTACATCTGAAGTTAAAGCAACATTTAAATCTTCTACTGGATCATTGGCATCATTATCAAAATCTTCATTTGAACCTATTTTTGAAGTCGACAGTGCTGTTGAATCGGCTTGTTCACTTGAACTAACTTTCTTTCTTTTTAAGGGTGTTAAATCATTTTGTATTTGTTGAATTTGTTGACGTAAATTATCTATAGTTTTATTTAAAGCTAAATTTCCAGTTTCTAGTTGAGATATGTAAGAAATTTTTTCCCTGTGTTCGGCCTGAAAGTCTAAATAAACAAGATTATAAAAATTTCGAAAGTTCTCTTTTTACTTACGATAATAATGAAGCTTTATGAAATCTAGCAACTCCAAAATACAGTCATTTCCTTTATTAGAGTCATTATTATAATTATGGCAAGATTGAACTTTGCAAACCATATTGATAATATCATAAATTATTTGTGTACATATATGTAATAAATTCAAATATCATGAATTTAAAAAACCTCAAAATCAAAAAACCGCCTGATAAAATAATGTTTATGTATGTTAGGTCTTGATATGAATTTAAAAAAAAATCGAAATGTGAACAAAAGTATCGAATTTTTCTTTTGATACTTTTGTTTAATACTCTGCACGTTACATGTTGATTCTTTGCATTCAATTTTGAGACTTTTTATATTTATTTGCAAAATTTGAATTGATTTTACTAAACAGATATTGTTACATATAAAAAAATTATAATTTGAAAATGATATTCAGCACGCGAAAAACTTTAAGAATGTTGTCTTAAATATTGTAAAATATTTTTCAATATGTCATTAAAAAAATCATGTTTTCACCGTCAAGTATGAAAATGCATATTTATGTCAAAACTAGTTCAAAAATTGATGTTTCTTAAAATTAAATGTAAGTGGCTACTTTGCTCAAATTATGTATACATAGGTATATAGATATATTGTATATATCAAATTAAATTATTTTTGAAGACATTTTACACTGCCTTTTTTGTAGTTACAAGATTTGGTGCGAAATTTTTAAATCGATAATGTTCAACAAATATTTTTACACGGCGAATAGCATAAATAAAATGCCGATAGTGTGTACGTAATCCTTTAGTTACTGTTAACATATACGACAAAATATGAAAAAATCTACGATTTAATCTGAGTTTGATAAAAGTCGTTATATATAAATCCGGTTTGACAGACTTTGTCTAGCGGCAAATATTGGAAATATCTGTATTCCTATCAGATTTTCAAAATTAAAATTTTGCGGAAGTTTTGCGCTGTGCAAAATCAGATGATTTTTATTTTAGTTATAATTTTTATAGTAAATTGTTAAATGTTAACATAAGTCTGATATAATTTCAGTCTGATATGTTAAAAATCACCAGACTTTATCGCACACTTAAAAACTTATATTTTATCATAACTTAAACTTTACCTTACATATTGCATTATTGTGTGAATAGATTTTTGAGTATTTGTGTGACGCTGGCAATACCATGGTTTGCTTGATAAACATGTTTTGATATCTTTCGAAAACAAAACATTGTACATATGTATGTTTATATGTATGTATATATATGTTTATAGGCATATGTTGAAACTTCAAATTCAAATAGGAGAGGAAAAAGCATGCAAATATAATATGAAAATCCGTGGAAAATACGGAAAAACTGGTGCCATATCATTTGAAAAAGGCAAAATTAATCAAGAATACTCATATATCAAGCGAAATATAAACTTGCTAAATCCTGGAAAAGTTATTGAAGAATATATTAACGCGTTATTTTGTTTTTTGTGGACCATTATTTGTTCCGTAAAAGATATGTTATTGATGTACAGAGACGATATAAAAAAAGTTTTGTACAGAAACATGTTAAAAATGAATTTGGCTGAGAAACCTAACAATTTAAATAAAATAAATGAGAACACAAAAACTAAACCCAGTTTGAGCCGCAAGAATGCTGGAAATAATTGGCAAAATGCACAAACTACGGTTAGTGCACATGCGAAACCAGGAAAAAAAGGTTGCATTACAAAATATATTGCTATAGACTGTGAAATGGTTGGTATCGGAAGGTATGGGCAAAATGATATGCTAGCTCGAGTATCTCTAGTTAACCAAAAAGGTGAAGTTCTTCTTGACAAGTTTGTAAAACCAATTGAACCGGTAACTGATTATAGAACTGAAGTGAGTGGTATTAGACCTCATGATATTCAGAACGCTGAAAATTTTTTGAAAGTGCAACATGAGGTCTTAAAAATTATAGAGGGTAATATTTTAGTGGGTCATTCTATCGCAAAGGATTTATCTGTTTTACGTATTAAACATCCACATAAAAATATTCGTGATACCGCTAAGTATAGGCCTTTGGCCAAACTTGTATCTAGAGGCGGAACACCTAGCTTAAGGACTTTAAGCAAATCAATTTTAGGTGAGACGCTTAGTAGCATTAACTATGTATGATCTAAGTACCTACGCACATTTGTAGTACCTATATAGTTACTATTCGTATTTTAACTAAAATTTAAGCATACATACTATAAATAAAAGCAATTTGCATTCAGTTTTTTTTACAAATTTTTTTTTAAGGACTAGACATTCAAAATGGTGAACATGACTCTACGGAAGATGCCAGAGCTACAATGGCAATATATAATCGTGTTAGTGCCGAATGGGAGAAACATATTAAAAGAAGAGAACAACGACATAAATCAAATCATCACAAACACGGACATGGCCACGGGAGAAAAACTTGATACTTCTTTATTTTTCAATAGAAGCTAATACTTTATTAATTCAAATAAACTTTTTGTAAAAAAGAAAAAAATTTGTTTTTTGAAGGTAAAATTTATTTTCTCCATTAACAATTTCGTCAAAATTACAATTATTTCAATTATTAATTTATACATAAATACGAAAGATATGCTCTATATACAAAAGAATGTTAAAATGTTTCTTTTCTTAATTTTAAAAAGGTTCTTAAAAGTTTTTAAAATGTACTATAATATAATTCTCTAAAAATATGAATCAAACTGAAAAGATAGTTAATCATTTAATATTCTGTTCGAGATATCCTCATCTTCGTTTGGATTACTATTTCTGTCCGAATCGGTGGTTGAATCGTCAGAAAATGATTCTTTTACACATTTTTCATTCGATTTTTTCAAATTACTCGAGTGAATAAAGTTGTGTCGTTCCACTAACTCCCTCCACGGATCTTCCAGCATTGAAGGGTGCACAAATTCTGATATGTTTATGCTCTCTTTATCTTTATTATTTTTAAAAGAACCACTAACATATTTAGATTTATTACCACCTCTACGTCCATTATCATTAAAATTGCTCTAAAAAACATAATGTAGTTTTATAAGTTTTTTTTATTATTTTTAAAATGATACCTCTCGCCTATTGTTCTGGGGAAAGTTGAATCTGTTTTTATTAAAACAATTATTTGCATTTTGAAATTGTGGTCTATTGAAATTTGCTGCATTATCTTTGCTGTCTCTTACATAGCTTTCACTATCTGCTGTTTTAAAATGTGAGTTATTTTTAAAATTATTTTGCCTGAAATTTTTGTTATTTCTATGGTTCGACCAATTTGGCCCAGATGTACGATGGTTTTGACGATTTGCTGAAAAACATTCAGCATTATTATATGGTGTATTATTTCTACCATTCTGGTAAAATTTATTTCTATTCTTTGGAGTTGATTCTTCAAAAGGAATAAACCCGGGCTGCATTGAAGGATATAATTTTGTTGATGATTGAATATTTTGGTTTGCAGTTGTTTGTAAATTTGTACTATTTTTGTACGGCGTATCCATTTTTAATTGTTTTCGTATTTATATTCGTTTTATAACAATGAAAACTTTAAGTTTTACAATTTTTCTTTATTATAGATTAATTAAAATGTCTAAAAAAATTAATATGAAGAATTAATTTTGTAATAATAAATGAACTTGCTTTTTCAAGTTAACATAAATAAAAACAAGTGAATGTTTGACATTTTAGAAAAATTGATTGGATTGAAATTTTATTAAAACTCAAAGTCACTGAAAAATTCCCTTTAGTATTGCCATGTACTAGAAATTACATTTTACTATCTTTATTCAACAAGCTTAAGAGAAATAATAGATCTGTTTAGTAAAATAATTGAAAAAACAATTTAAAAGAGAAAACAGTAACGTCTTTGCGAGAAAGCAAAGAGAAAATAATTCTGATTTAAAAAAAAATCAGTCAGACGGGAAAGGTGAAAAAACTTTTAAAAACTTTATAAAATACGTTATAAATGATGACGTTATCATTTTCTCTCATTTTGTAAAAGTGCTATACCAGACGCTTTGCATAATAAAACTTCATAAAGTTTTCAAAACTTTCTTCTACCTAATATGTTCCAGCAATAAATGTTTTCTTGAATTATTCAATAAAATTATAAGAAATACTTAAACCAGATTTAACAAAATTTTTCAAGGCTTATAATTTTGTAAAAAAAGATATCACTGAATTCAGCTTTTTCATCCGAATTCATACATGTTAAGCTTTGTTGATATCAATTTTCATTCTGATTTATGTTCCTAATACATATAGCCAAATTCAGGTGAATTGAATAATAAAAATACATAATTATGTTGATGATTTTCATGAAAAACAATCCAGAATTTCTGCTGTACATTATGAAAGCTAAGAAAGAGATTGAATAAAAACATCCCAAAAAAAAGAAATATGTATATTTTTTCAAACTAAATCACAACATTGCATAAAAACTAAAACAAAACATACTATGTATTTTGGAATTTCGATTGTTATGATTCTAAATAATAAGGCTTATCTTTAAGAATTGTTAAAAAATCACAAACTTTTAAAAACTTGAGTTTTGTTAGTAAATTTTTGGCAACTCTGGAAATGTTGAATTTTTTACTTTTCTCTTATTTTCTCTTTCTTTAGCCTTGGTTTTTTGAATAGGCAGAAAGAAGAAAGATAAATTTTTTTATAAATTTCAAATCTAACTGTCAAAATTGATTTGTATTTGTCACCTAGTTGCACTTTTTTATGAATTTGTCACAAAAAGAAAGCTTGGGTGCAATATTCCTTTTAAGTTTTTTTTTTTAGTATATTTCGTAAAATTTTCCAGAAGGCTAAATCATTAAAATAGAAACATATTTGAAATTATTTAGATTATGGCGCAAAATATTAATCCTGAACATCCGCAATCATCAAATTTAAAACAAAATGATGAAACAATAACATGCCGAGACAATCATGCAGTTAGCAAAAGGTTGAAAACTATTTTACAGTATTCATTTCATCACATTATTTAATATTTTAGACTTCAAAAGGAACTTATGGTTTTAATGATGTCCAGTGAAAAAGGAATATCAGCTTTTCCAGAAGGTGACAACATATTTAAATGGATTGGAACGATATCTGGGCCAGAAAATACAGTTTATTCTGGTCACAAATATCGCTTATCATTAGATTTTCCAAATTCTTATCCATATTCTGCACCAACTGTAAAATTTTTAACACCATGCTTTCATCCAAATGTGGATTTATCTGGTTCGATATGTTTGGATATATTAAAAGATAAGTGGTCGGCATTATATGATGTCAGAACAATTTTATTATCAATTCAGTCGTTATTGGCGGAACCAAACAATGAAAGCCCACTAAATATTCAAGCGTCAATTATGTGGCCGAATCAAGAGGAATATAAAAAGTATTTAGATACATTCTATGAAAAACATAAAGATCACGCATAAGTAAAATTATCCTATAACAAATATTAAATTTTAAGTCTGAGCTCCTGAGGTAGCAATGCATAATACCTGGTTTGAAAATTAATTTTTAACACACAATAACAAAAATTTTAATGTAAAATGGTAAACACAATCCTTTTATTTATTTTTTAAATTCTATTTGTATTCCAAAAATGATAAGAGTTTAATTGAAAAAATGAAAATCTTATAATAAAAATTATTGTTGAATGCATTTTTCGGATCCTTGAAGTGAAAGAAAAATTTAAATTTAAATTGTATCTCATTTTATATAGATAATAAGCTTCACTAATAGTAATATAAATCAACAAAACTTCTGTAAAGATAAATTATTAAATTATATTGTATATTTATCAGATAAAATTTTTTTAAATATTTATAAAATTTTAGGCTGACATAAAAGAAACTACATATTCTCCAACACAATTTGGTAGTCTAATAATTTTCTTTATCCTCCTTTGACGGAAGGGAAGATATAAAGTATATACCTTCTCAAAAATTCGTTTCTAAATCAAAATTTTTAGGATTTCAATTGTAAGTTTATACAATAACGTAAGAATTAATTGTTTTACCTACTTGCTTTGGATATATATTGGTTTCTGAATGATAAACTAAAAATTTAACATGTAGGTGGGAAGAGTTCCTCGGAATTTTCTTTGAAAAAAAAAAACTGGCACTAGTGCAGGAAATGAGAAGAGTGTATAAAATGGCACAGAATTACCAAGACATTTTTATTAATACATACTATTAATTATATAACAAAATATCTTCATGCTTTTTGCTGTTTACTAGTTATAGTTGGCTGATACAAATATATTATGTGTTTATATATAGCGGGTGATACTAACTTTTAATTTTTGAAGTTACTATAAAATATGAATGAATAAACATGCATTTATATTGTGGTAAATTTTTAGAATTGTTGTTAGAAATTAGGTCGACTTAAGAAAAAATCAATGTATTCAGCTCTTAAATCGTTTAACGGTGTAAATTAAGATATTTTAATACAACAGAGCATAATTTAAAAGCAAAATCGTTTTTATATTTTCGTTTTTAAGTTATAAAAAATAAGCGACTTTATTAAATGAAAATATATTCAAAAATGTGTACACAATGTACAAAAAATATTAATTTTCTCAAAATGATAAAAATTTAGTTCTTTCATTGTGAAAACACCACAAAATATAGAATTCTGGTGAAAGTAACCAACCCTGTTAAAGCGAATTGTCATGTTGACAATTAATGAAATTCCAAACAAATTCCATAATTACCTACACATTTCTTTATTTTATAGTAGCTCAATGTGGAATCTGTAAAGCGATACAAGTTCCAAAATACAACTTGAATGCTTCAACTTTAATGACTTGAGTTAAAAAATTTTTTTTGCCTTATTCCTTGCTTAAAAGTCGAATAACTTACACGGTTCGTTCGTATTGTGGCAAGCATTGCAAGATTTTACTAATTTGTGTAGTTTATTCAGTTTTCAAATTTAGTATTTTTAATTAAAAGATTAGTAATATTAAATTAAATTTAATAAACAGAAAAAAAAATAATTAGTGCAAAATGTTCAAATTAGCGTTATTTGTATTTGCGGCGGTGATTGCCACAATTTCAGCCGATGCCGATGGTGATATTAAAATTGAAGATGGAGTTTTAGTTTTGACAAGCAAAAATTTTAACTCAGCCATTAATGATAACAAATATATTTTAGTAGAATTTTGTAAGTAAATTTTCTGTACATAATAATAATAAATTATTTTTTTACTTAATTTATAAAGTAAATTATGTATTTAATAATTAAGAAATATTTTTCAAAAAACATGATTTCAATAAATGAAATTCATGGAGTGGTTTTGATATTGTGTGCGTGTCATTAATATAATACGTATACAGTACAATAAACGTATACAATAGGTATATATATACATTCATACATACATACAGTAAGTATCATGCTCGATACTATATAAGTATGTACATATGTGGTAGCTATAAAATAAAATTCTTTACGAGAGTGGCGGTTCTTATTGGATTCGCGATTTAACTAGCTATAGTTTAGAACATGAGATATCATTTAAGTTGTGATAAATTGCACAAAATTCGAAAAAATAGAAAAAAAAAATGGTCTATTAAGATAACTATTTTTTCGTTTCAATTACCGGTGCGCTGTCCTGTTTTATTTGAAATACATGAACAACGTTATAAGTAGATGTGTTTTAAGTTCATGACGTGTCATTTGCAAATAGGAAATTGAATTCCTTTTTTAAATTCATATTGTGCGTATATAGAATGTACGTACATATATACATACATACATACACATGTATGTACATAGATTAAAAATTGATTTAAATTTTTCCAAAAATTTTGCAAGTTCCTTAAATTAATGCTTAGTATTTAATTTTATGTCCATTTTTATGTGATTTAAATTTTTTGAACAACACCCTAATGGACTAATCTATGTATAGTTAAGTAGGCGCGCGTACGTAACGTACATATGTACATATTGTAAGTAAATGGTATAGCAGTAGTATTGGAATTATGCATTAACCCTACATTAAGTAGATAGCATATTGAGCTATACATATCGCTTTTTTTTTTTTTTTGTTCTTTTATCAACGGTCTTACCAACAATAATGACTTTTTTTTAGTATTTTTCTTAGTTAATTAATTTCAAATATCGATTTGGGTCATGGCAATTATCAAAAAAAATATTTTTTATTTGTTAGACAATAGTTTTCATAACTAAAACTGTTGTAAATCATAAATTGTTTATAAACATTGCTAATTTGTTAGCAATATAGTGATATTCTTTAGAGTAATCAGTTTAAATCTGAAACTATGAATTGTTAGCTGTTATGAACAGTTTTGTTTTTAAAGAATTGTCAAAAATTTATTGAATTTCGTTCAAATTATATAGTTGTAGTAGGTAGAAATAGGTAAATTAATTAAAAATATTTAGGGCAGTTTTGGCCATTCGGGTTGTAAATTTAAATTTTAAAAATTGTCAGCAACATATACATTTATTTATGATATTAATAAAAATTATGTACATGTATTATGAGTAAGTCATCACAACATAAAATTCTTATCAACATTTACTTGAATATATTGGAAACACTATTTTATAACTGTTTATTGTTCACAGTTTGTATATAGAGTCATCTACAGATCTACTCCATACTAAACATAATGAAATAAACGGTAAGATTTTATTCACTTGTCGTTTTGTTTAGTTCATTATGTTAGACTAGTAAATTGAATATAAAAGAATAATAACAATATATTTTGTATAGAATATTGAAAGGAAAAAAAAAAAAAGCGGACAAGAGTAAAAATCACTACTACTACATTAAATTACTGTATATTAGTATGTTTACTAAAGTAACAACTACAGATATACTTTTTATTCTTTCTCATAATATAAATACAATATTGTAAATTGTTGTGATAGAATGTTTTCCGTTCTTAATTTTTTTTTTTTAATGTTTTAATTTACTAAATCTTTAACTTGTTTACATTTTCATATGATAAAAATAGAATCTTAAAAAGTATGCATTAAAAAATTCATTCTATGAGTATATTAATTATTATAAAATGTATGTACACATGTACACGATTATTTTATTAAATATGTAAAATAAAGAGCCGTTGTTTAAGAATACAAAATAAAAATTTACATGAATTTCACTTGCAACTTACGAATTTAATAATAATTTCGTCATAAAGTCGATTAAACTTTAAAATTTTATAATAATTTATGTATTTGTCATGCTTTAGTGGCTGTTCTTTCTTATTTCAATGTGTTTGAAAGTTTTTTTTTTTTTTAATACAAAATAAATACTTTTATAATGCCTTCTTATACTTATATTTAATTCTTGAGATAAGAATAGAAAATGAAGAAGTTTTGCTTATGTATTGTTATGTGTTTTAAAAAATACATGACGTGTAAATTAAAATTTTGCCACGTTGTGCTTTCAAATTGTAGTTAAGAACATCATGGCTAAAAAACATTTGGTAGAATGTCAATATCTTATTGATTAAAAAGTGAATCAGCAAATAAATAAAAAAAGGATTATGAAAATATTCTTAATTTTATAAAAAATTGAAAAAAGTAATTGAATTTTTTTTTTAATTTAAAAAAAGAAAAGTTAATTTTTTCAAGTAGATATTTATTTTTAGTAAATGTTGTTTTTTTTTTTATTAATGATTTTTTTATAATCAGTAATAACAAACTGAATTAATAGGAAACGCGGTCGGCAACAAATTTCAAAAGTAAATTTTTTTTTTCTTATTAAAATTGCCTAGATTTTGCTGTATGTGATAACATAACCATATTTTAAGATTAGAAAGTTTAAACGGTACTTACTTATATATGTAAATACGTTCTTTTTGGCGTTTGTAAAATACTTGGTTTTATTTATATCGAATACATTCATGGTTTATGTAGATGCCTACTGTTGTTTACATAAAAACTTAAATTATTTACATAAAAATTTCAAATTATTTGCATTGAAAATCACTTTAATTTAGTTTGTCTTTAGAGAATCGACGCGAATTTTGTTTGTTTTAATGATTAATTAAAAAAATTATGATTTATTATTTTTTACCATTCGAAAATTGCATATATTAAGGGGATTTATGTGACGGCACTAAATTTCGCATATTGATTTTCCTGCAAAAATGAGTTTTTTCACGATACAAAGATGGAAATTGTCTTGTTTCAGAGAAATATCTTTCTGTCTGCCTGTGCACCTATGTATCTCAATTTCGAAATAATTGTATGAAAATTTAATATTTTAAACAAATTTCCTGGGAATATCAGGGGAAAAAATCGGATTACAGAAAATATCAAATTAATTAAAATCATTACAAAATTTTTGTTTTCGTAAAATATAGCATGTGATGAAATATTGTCTAAAAAGGAAAGAAGACATTCCCAATTTATTTTTTTTATTATTTTTATATAAAAAAAAAATCAGCCTACGCCATTAAGGAGTAAAAGTATGTTACTGTGCCAAGACGTTTTTAGTAATATTTTAGAATATAACTGGAATGTTTACTTTCTTTAAACACTGAGATTTTAATTTTAGCAAACTACTAGTAAACTATTAAGAATTTCTTTTCATTTATGGACTGTTCTTTGTAATTCGTAATTTTCCCGCTTAAAAAATGTGTATATGTATATCACATTATACGTAATATTATGTATACCTTATTGATTAATTAATGAAAAATATTTTAACATCATAAATAATAATTTCAAGAAACATGTTTGCATTTACCACGTAAATTTTGGATTCAATAAGAAATTAAAATAAACTTAAAACATTTGTTTAAAGATCAACATAAAATTTAATAAGAAACACAAAAATAAATATTAAATTAATGAATTGGCATTGTAGAACAAGTGTATTTTATGTTTGAACACTTTTTTTTTGAGAATTCTTCGTGTTTGTACATACCTACGTTTCAATTTTAACGTATTCATTAAATAAAACCATTTTGAATGGAACTTGTAATATATTTTTTGTTATATAATATGGACCGGAAATTAAATTTGGAAGTGTAAATAATATTGTAATAATATATAATTTATTAATAAATTAATATTCAATTATTAAATATTTAATATTTAAATTTTAACTGTTGTATTTTTTATATTAATTATTTACGTGCTTGCTGCACGTTTATATTAATAATAGCACGTTTAACAATTTTAAAATCTCAATAATTTAAATGTTTGGAAAATGTAAAAATTAAAGAAAATGGCGTTTGCAAAGAACACTAAGAATAATGTTTCCGGATTCTAGTCTTTTTCATTTTTTTTGAAATTCTTGTCAAAAATTAGTTCAATTCATGTAAATGATTAAGATTAAATTTCGTTATTATGGTTTGTTTGATGTTGTATTCAAACTTGGTGAAAGTAGAAGTTGTAAAAAATTTCTTTTTATTACTTAACCAAATTAAGAATTTCCCTAGAATCTAAATTCAAATTCAGACCAGAATATAATTTATTTTCATTTAAAAAAAAAATCACCAATTTGTTTTACATGATAATTTAAAATTTAAATCGTGGGATGTTAATTTAGAACAAAGCTTTTATTATTTTAAAACAAAGCCATTTGTAAATGTACATATATATGTATGTATATATTCAAATGTATCAAAAATTGAGAACAAAAACATTTAATACACAATAATTTTGCTCTAAGTTAAGGCTACTTTAGTTAAATTTTGTTTTCGAAATAAATATTTCAAAAATTTTTAAAATTTAACCAAATCTCTAAAAGTAGTCTACAAATTTAATTATTTTATAAATTATTTTGTTAAATATTACTAAAATAAATAATTTCAGCATTTTTGTTGTTAATATATTTTTTTTTCCTAACCTCAAATATAATAGTGGTTTTAAAGTCAAAAATTCTTAATAAAGAATAAATTTTAATAATTTATAACAAATTTCATATTTTATTTTCGAAAATATTGTAATAAATTAAAAATGTTTTTTAATTTTCCCATAATATTAAAGTTATAAGATTTTAAAGATTTATTATTAATATAATATTTATATACCGAATTATAACATAAATAGTATACATAATAAGTATACATAAATTCTTTTCGACTATTATTTCAGTAAAAGCTACAAAATGTTAAGGTAAATGCCCCTTTTAATATTTTTATTAGCAACTACATATATGTATACATACATAACTATATTATCTAATTTTCAATCCATTTCTAATTCGCTTTCTTTTGTTATTTCCAAAAAAAAAATAAAATAATTTGATACAATGTGAAACTGGCCTTTAAACCATAGACTAACTATAGATTAAAATACCAAAATTATATATATGTACATACATATTATAATAATCAACTATGCCTAAATAAATGTCATTTAAATTCTGTAGAACAGTGGTTCTTAACCTTTTTATGGTTGCAACATACTAAATAATACAACTTTTATAAGCTTGTATTAAATTCTGGATGTATAACAAATAAATATTAAATATAAGCTAGTTAATCTAAAAATTTGTTGTATACAATTACATATACATATTAACGTTACTTAACATTTAGCAACATCACAAAATTGATTGAAAAAAATAGTATGTGACAGAATAAATAACTTTGCTTTAGATTTTTATGAAATTTGTTCAATATTGGCTCAAAACTCTTTCTGTTCTCTTATGTTGGTGTCGTTGATCTAACGTTCTGTTCTAATTGATGTCTTATGTAGATATAAGTTCTAATAGGTTGCCATATTTGTGTGGATAATGTAGATCCTTCTAGATTGACTGGAAATACAATTAGTGGCTTTTATAATATAAAAAGCAAATTAATCATCGATCAATCGGAAACCAAACAAAAATCGATCCCGTTCCATTAGGTTAAAAATCTCTGTGGTAAAGAATCACCACATACTCGTAAAACTTATTAGAATATTTTAAATTAGAAAAAGTAATTATGTACATACATACTTTTATGTAACGATTTTCAGATATATACGAAGGGGGAAAAGGTAGAAATGAAAAAAAAAAAATACTTGTTTTCATATTCTGTGCATGTGTGTATATATATGCATAAATGTATTTTAATACATAAGTATCAAAATTCTACTTCCACTAACTATGGGTTACCTAATACACAAATTCGTTTTGAATATCAAAAAGCATGGAGTAAATAAACTAAGTATGTAAATATATAAAGGGTTTATATTTATTCTTAATTCTTTTTAGTTATTAACAATTTTTATAATTTAATGGTTTTGTTAACAGGGTGTGATCCTAAGTTTTTTTTTTGTCATTCTTATTACTAATTTTTTTTTTTATTTTTTAAATAAAAGGTTATATTTTGTTTTATTACATAGCATAAAATTGTATATATAGTTAGATATGTAGATTTATAAAATTTAAATAATGATCGCTAATAAAAATAAATTTAAAATGAAATTAATTTGAATGTGAAATTTTTCGTGAAGGATCGTTTAAATAAAAAATATTAAATATCGTTTAAATTTAAAGAATTGAGTTTATGATCACATTTTGTATGAATGTATATGTATGTATGTATAGGTTTTTGACATCTTTGACTGGATGGATAGGTTTTCTTATCAATTTGAAGGATTTTGAACCCTTGATTTTTTTTTTTTAAATATATGTATATTGACATTTAATATTTAAAAAAATATTTTCAATATTTTTGGTTCAATATCATCTTATAATTAAGAAAATATATTTTAACTAAAGAAATACAGTATTCTCTCGCTTAAAGACGTTTGTGGAATCGAACATTTATGATTTAAGCCAAATGATTCAAATTCAGGTGAAGGCAGAGTAAAAGTGATTTTCCGCATTGAAATGTCAAAATTCGTATAATAGAATACACATAAAAAATTCGTTTTTTTTTTTGACATCATCCGTTTCCAAAGACGTATGAAATTATACGATTATACTGAAAATTTACTACGTAAAATACTGAAAATTTGATTCTTCCGTTCCGCTATTGTTCTACGTTAACAACGCAAATAGTCCACCTTTGCAGTTCATCACTTTGGTTCTGTTTACATTTAAAATCATTTTTAGTGTTAGTTTAAAGTGAGGAAATGATGTTTAAATTTTGGAAACTAATATTAATTTGTGTTAAAAATACCTAGCTTCTTTAATACTTCTAATAAAAATTGAACCCTAACGAATGACTTGCATATCTAAGATAAAAACCTGTATTTAATTTGAAGTGATGCAACAAATATCATAAAAATTATATAATATCAATTGGAAGATTTAATAAAATTTATGATTGAAAAACTAGTTTGTTCTTAAAAAATGTTTCTTTAATAATTAGTGATTGTTTTATTTTGATTTTAGTTGGTTGGTTCATAAAGAACTAGTTTTTATCTTTGTTTTGTCGTAATCAATGAACTTGATTTGACCCGTTACTTTCAAATGCAACATAGAATTTTGTGGAAATTATTATATTCTTCATTATAATTCGTTTTTTTTTGTTTTAACATAGACGGGGTTGCATCTGTATGGAAATAGAATTTCAATATGATATTTTTAAAATGAAAAAATCCTATTAGAGAATTATGGGAATTCATTATGTATATTTTATTATGATAGTTATAATTGTTACCCACAACTTATCTACATACATATATAAAATTGTGTTTTAATTAAAATTTTTAGCAGATGTTCCCACTAAATGATTTTTCTGTCATCATTTATTTTAAACTACGCATATAAAAACATAAATGAAAAATTCTTGTTTAACAGGTTAATACACTATTTTATTGTAGTTTTTGTACATGCATATATAACCTGTTTAGTAAAAAATTCTTTTATTTATAATTTTATTTTTAAAATAGCCAATAATCGAAAAACAAAAATTTTTGATTAAAACTTTTTATAATAACCCTCTTACAAAATTCTAATCGTAAAAGTAATATTTAAATTTTTTTTTTATAAGTTTTTGAATCTAAATTAGGCTAAGCCATGACATGCATTTACCTTTACTGACTGACACTTTGTTTATATGTATCCGTATTTACAGATGTAATTCTAACTAAGAATACTTTTTTCTATCTCCCTACATTATACACAAAAATGTGCATGTATAAAAAATATAAAAAAATGGCATATAGTGTCACGTATTCTTACAAGAAAACAGAATTGAAAAAGTTAGTAAAAACTTAATACACATAACTTTAAAAATTCTAATTGCATAAAGTTATACTTATAACAGAGCAAGATGTATGTTTGTATTTAAGAAATTATATTAATATAAAATGTAAAAATAACTAATGAAATAATATTTTCAACTAAATAGAGAGCAATGAGTTTTGTATTGAAGTTGATAGAAATTATAAAATTTCTGAATCATAGCAAAATTGTGCTAGAGGCAAAGACTTCACTGTGAATATTGTGGTATTCTGGCAATTTTTTTCTTATGAAATATTGACTGCAATAAAAAACTGTAATATTAGAAGTGTTGCCCTCTATATAGTCTCTATATTCTTTAAGTCGTCTTCTACAATACATGTTGAATTGACTGACGTGTAATTAATTTTTTTTTTTCAATTTCCACACACACATAAATAATGAAGTCTACCTCACTAGTAATTTTTTTTTTCTTTGTCCTCTTATTAGAAATTTTCTTGTTTTTCTTTTACAATTTGCAGAAAAACATGAGTATATATACATTTTTTGGATGGTTGGGTGGGTAATGTTAGGTTAGTTCATTTAATTTATACAGATTCCACATGATTCGAATAAATCTTATGTTGCCATATGTTACTACAATTTTTTCTTGATGCGAATTCAAACAAACTGAAATTTGGCATTTTTATGTCACAAATTGCATAATTGCAATTGATGAATGGCATAAAAATTTAGATTTTCTTCAAATTTTATTTTTAAATCAATACATAAATGAACAAAAATAATTTTGGACAGTAATTATAATTAGAAAAATGAATGTTCAATTTTTGTAAATTCTTAAGGTTATTTTGAGTCGAAATTACTCAAAAATCTCTTATGTACTTAAATTTCTATTTGTTTTGAAATTTTTGCAGTATCAAAATTTCGCGATTTTGTGCAGTGCAGTATAAATAATTTCAGCAGTAAAATTAGTTGAGTAAGCAGAAATCAAATTATTAGAGGAAAATTTCGAAAATTTGAAAAATTTGAAAGATACTTGAATTTTTTTAAAATACATGACACTACAAATAGAATTAAAGGCTGTCCTTCAAACTTTAAAATTTTTCAAAACTCATAAATTTTCTTTTTTGTGAACATACGAGTATTTATAAAATTGTTTTCATTAAAATTAACATTGGTGTTATTCGAATTTGATTAATTAAAACTTTTATCAAAAAACATAGCAAAATATTGATCAGGTTTCATCAGTTCACTGAATAATTAAAAGTAAATGTTACTTTCGTTTTATCAAGGTTCCGATAAAATCAAATTTTTTAATAAGGCATTGTTTTTTCGTTGCTTCTTTTTTAATCTTTTTTTGCGATAAATTTTGAAATTTTTTTACTCACTAAATATTGATATTAGCTAAAACCAATTTTTATTTTTTTTTTTAATTTTAATATTTATTTTTAATTAACATTTTGTACTTTTTGTTTTCTTTTCTAAAATAGATGCTCCATGGTGCGGTCACTGTAAAGCTTTAGCACCAGAATATGCAAAAGCAGCACAAAGTCTTAAAGAAAAAGAATCAGAAATAAAATTAGCTAAAGTTGATGCAACCGAAGAAAGTTCATTGGCTGAAATATATCAAGTACGTGGTTATCCAACATTGAAATTCTTCCGTGATGGTACACCAATTGAATATACTGGTGGACGTCAAGCAAGTGATATTATTTCATGGGTTACTAAAAAAGCTGGATCACCTGTTAAAGAAGTAGATAGTGTCGATGATGCTGCTGATGTTATTAAAAATAATGAAGTGAGTATTAAAACTATTAATATTCAGAGACCTAGTGACAATATAGAAGATATGAAAGTTGAAAGGAAAACAGAAGATGCAAGTGATATGTTTGCTAACAATATACCTTTTGGTAGTATTGCTAGCCTTTTACCTAGTGTTGATAAAATGGCGCTCTTAAGATTTCAACTTCTTATGAAATTGTTTAGTGGATTTGCTACAGATTTTCATGATGCCTAAATGTTTAATAAGAATTAATCACTGACGAAAAAAGAAAAAAAAAATATTATTTCAATTTTTTATTTTAATTTTCCATTAAAAATAAATTTTTAATTTTTTTTTATTTTGAGCATTTAAATAACTTTCTTTCTTAATTAAAAAAAAAATACTTATTTTAAGAAAAGTAGATGGTCGGCTTTTGATTCGGGAATACTTAATCTACACTAATAATTAAATACTTTTCTAGTAATGTTTTAGAAGTTCCAAGATTCAGATTTTAAAATAGTTTTGATCTAAAATTATAATAATCGAATTTTTAAAAATTTAAATCTTAAATTTTAAAATTATGAAGCACACATTTAATCTCGGCATTTTTACATTATTAAGTCCAAGTCAATGAAATTCGTTTATAATTATCGTTTTTTATACTTATGTATTTTTTTATTTTTTTTATATATTATACATAATATATATTTTTTGTTTTTAGTCTTACGTCTGATAGTATGAATGGGTTAAGAGAGGTCATTCAACTGCTTTTGTAATTTTCATTATAAATTTAAAAAATGGGTACATGTAAATGTAGTCTAAATAAAAGGCAAGAAAAATTCAAAAACTTATATTGTATTTTTGTTAAAGCTGAAAAGAAATTTTAAAAAGAAAATCAGAAAAATATTAAGCTTTAGTTTTCTTATGTGAAAAATCATATTTTAATGTACATACTCATGTACATATGTATTACAAATTTACATGTGTTGAATAAGTTACAACGTTATTATATCGATTTTATTATTACTATATAAGATTATGTTCAGAAAATAAAGTGCAATAGACTTGTTCAAACAGTAAAATGATTTTCTACATAATTTCAATTTGGCGGGATGATGGTAGAATTTTCCTATATTAAAAAATTTCATAAAATAATTAAGGGGGTCGGTGAATGAAAGGCCATTTAATATTATAGTTAGTATGATTTTAGTTTACAACAGGTTTTAGATTAGAATTTCCAGAATTATTTTAATTTGGAAAAAAAAGACGTACCAACAATAACTTGATTGAAAATAAAACAGACGGATACTAGAATTAATAAACTGCAACAGTCTGAATTAACTGTGGAGGACTAAAGGACTTCTATTAATATCAAAATTAATATTGAATTAAAAAAAAAGGTAAAAAGAAATACCAAAAATAAAATTTTAATATTGTGACTCAATAAATTATATACATATATGTATGATAAATTGTCACAATTTGCTTTCAATGGTGGCTTAAATCTTATAAATTCATAAAAGAATTTATCAAAAATATTTGTATGTAAAGTATAAATTATTATAAAGATTAACGTGATGAATATTGTAAATAACATTTTGTTTTTGATAATTAAAATTTACAAGTGGAAGCCACGAATGATTAAACATTCTACTTGTTTAATTAATTGCTTTATTAATTTCAATTTTTTCAAAAAAGAAAACTTTTTACTATTATAAAAAATATTTAGTAACCAAGTTCAAGATCAATAAGAAAATGAACAGCTATAATACGGAAATGATATTTTTTTTATTTATTTAATGTGAGATACAGTATGTATATATGTATCTAAAAAAAAAAACTGATAAAAAATGTACGTTTCACAATTTTTTTTTTCTTTTTTGTTTTTTAGTTAAATATACATAGTGTACGTTTTTTATTTAGTTTATTTTTAAGTTCGTGTGGATTAAATTTCAATTTATTCAATAATGTCAGGGCACTTGTTAAAACAAACTTAATAAGACTATAAAGTAATTCAAATAAATAATAATTTGAACATAGTACGTATTAATTCATTGTACATATAGTTATAGAACTATAAGAATGAATTCAAATTCAACTGTACAAATTGTTCTAATGTACAAAATAGTTTTCAAATAAAATCAAATATTTAATTAAAATAATGTATGAAATTTCTGTTCATACATTTTGTATATTGAAAGAGGGGTCCCACTAAAAATTATGGTTTTTATTTTTCAGTTTTTATACTTGAATACCATATGCAATTGAACTTATTGTTCGTCATTTAGTGGATTAACAATGATAATGTATAAATGAAATCTTAATTTAAAATTTTTGCAATATAAATAATTTTGTATTGATTATTTTTAGCAATGTACAATAAAATTTGGACTTATACGACAAACTGATGAATAATAGCTAGTAAAAATATTAAAATTTATGTGGTGCGTCGTTTTAATTATACGCCAGACTTTAAGATTAACTTTTATTTAATTTATGCTACGCAAATGTTGCAGAATTTCATTTTTAAATGCTATTTTTATTTGTGAATGTTTATTATTTTATTTTTTTTTTATTAAATTTGACCTATTTTAATTTTGTAATCATACTGACTGTAATATTATATCAGCCTCAACTAACTTACTAATTTAATACTTTAGGCAATTAAGAAAGTATTTAAATTTTTTTTATACACAAAAAAAAAAAATGAAATAGAATAAATTGCGTGTTATTAATATTATTTAATATTGTTTTTGATAAGCGACTGAAAATGGCCTAATGAAAATAATATAAGATGCGATTTAAAAAATTTTATAACAATATTTTGCTATTTTAATTTTTTAAATAAGAAACTGCTTTTCTATAATAAAATTTCAAAAGAATAAGATAAAATGCAATGGAAAATTTAAAATAGAAATTACAATTATATTTAAAACTAAACTTGTGTTATATTGTTGTAATCTGCTGCATTAAGATCTCAATATAAAATCGAAGAATATATTTTAAATAACATGGCATCATTTTTCATTTTGACTAAAAAATACAACAAAAAAAAAATTATTATTTAATTCTAATACTAATAAATTTTTATATTTCATTTATTTATTTTTTTTAGATTGTTGTCATTGGCTTCTTTAAGGACCGTGAAAGTGAAGCAGCTAAAACTTTTGTTTCAGTTGCCAATTCATTAGATAGTTTCATATTTGCAATTACAAGTAATGATGATGTTTATAGCGAATATGAAGCAAAAGATGGAAGTATTATGTTATTCAAACCATTCGACGAAAAGAAAGCTGTCTTTGAAGGCGAATCATCATTAGAAAATCTTAAAAAATTCATTTCAGTTCAATCTTTACCATTAATTATTGAATTTAATCATGAATCTGCAACAAAAATTTTCGGTGGTTCAATTAAATCTCACTTATTATTCTTCTTATCAAAATCTGCTGGTCATATTGAAAAATATGTTGAACCATTACGTAATTTGGCTAAACAATTCCGTGATGATGTATTATTTGTTACAATTAGTTCTGATGAAGAAGACAATCAACGTATATTTGAATTCTTTGGTATGAGCAAAGATGAAGTACCAACATTACGTTTAATTAAATTAGAAGAAGATATGGCCAAATATAAACCAGAATCAAATGATATTAATGAAGAAACTGTTAAAGAATTTATACAGAAATTCTTAGATGGAAAACTAAAACAACATTTATTAAGTCAAGAAGTACCAGAAGATTGGGATAAAGCACCAGTTAAAGTTTTAGTTTCAAAGAACTTTGATGAAGTTGCATTTAATAAAGATAAAGATGTTTTAGTTGAATTCTATGCTCCATGGTATGTCGTTTTAATTTTTCAATGCATGACACTTTTCATTCTTTTGAAAATCTCAATTTCGAAATGGTCTTCGTATAGATATCGTAAAAGGATGTCTAAAAATTCGATATAGTTAAAATTTAATAAAATTTAAGATAGGATATTTTGAAATTGAATTTTTATATACACATATATTTTAATTTACACATAATATTTTGTACACGTCCAATTAGTTTAACACAACACTTTAAATAAAACACTAAAACTAAATTATGAAATTTTCTTTATATGGATGATCCTTATATAACACATTTTTCTTTATTATTTAAAGTTATTATATTGGTGTATTATCTTAATAATATCCAAATCTTTAAATATTAAAATATGAATTAATGTCTAAATATATCTTTAAATATGGTAGTTGTGTTGTTCAAGTTCATGTTTCAAAAATCTTTTAATTTTATTGTATTAATTTTCGAGAAGAATTTTGTAATTTGTATACGTGTTCTAAAAGGATTGTCTGTATAATTATATTTTTCTTTTCTTTCTTTTATAATAAATTTTCTTTTACTTAATCTAAAACTTACATACATATATCTAATACATACTAGTTTTCATTATTAAAAATTTCTATTGAAGTACCATAAATTGCATTATTTACATTTCTACAAAACACAATTCCGAATAAAATATTATATGTATACAACAACTAATTGAAAAGTAATTTGAAATTTTATAACAAAACCAAATTATTTTTTTAAAAATATTATTTTTGTGCATTTTTTTTTTAATTATTTTTTACACTTTTCTTAGGTGCGGACATTGTAAACAATTAGCTCCAATTTATGAACAATTAGGAGAAAAATATAAGGATCATGAATCAATTGTTATTGCTAAAATGGATGCTACAGTAAATGAATTAGAACATACAAAAGTTGTTTCATATCCAACAATTAAATTATACCGTAAAGGAGATAATGAAGTGATCGATTATAATTTGGATAGAACTTTGGATGATTTTGTTAAATTCTTAGAATCTGGAGGCTCAGTATCAGTAAGATATTATAATATTAATTTTGATAACATAAAATATATTCAGGAATTTATTAGTAAAATAATATTGTTTTTATATGAAATGATATTGTATTGTATTGCATGGTTTTTACAACCAAAATGTAAATAAAAATTAAATGTAAAAGATATTTACATATAAAATAATATTAATAAATATATTATGCATGCACAAATATTTAAAATATTATAAAATTTTATTAGGAATTATTGAAATATAGATTTTTATTTAATATTTTATGAAAATGTAATTTAATTTTTTTTTTTTTTTGTGACCTTGCAGGAAGAAGAAGAAGAAGAAGTGGAAGCAGCTGATGCAGAAAAAGTTGAAAAAGATGAATTGTAAATTAAAGAAAATAATTATTTAGAGTTATATTTCATATTGAAAACATTCTTAAAACAACAGAATTAAAAAACCTTCATTGAACATCCCGTACTTATAACAACAGTAATGATAAAATATTAAAAAAAAAAAAACAGAAAACAAAAAATAATAATAATAAATAGTTGTTCTAAATTTGTGTTTCTTTATTTTTGTTTATTTTAATTCTATATTTTTTTTTTTAATTGTAATATTTTATTAATAATTGTCTTCTTGTTATATACGTTCATCTTATACTTAAAATATTCAGTAGGAACCAATTTGATAAACAAAAAATATATGATATATTTTTTTTTTTTTTTTTGGTTTTGTGTATGTTAAGACAGTTTTCGTAATTAAAAAAATTAATAAAAATAGTAAATGATTATAAAAAGGTAAAAATAAAAAAAAAATAAATATAATAATAAAAATAAACAAAAACGACGTAAAAAAATACTATTTTTGTACTTGACTGAAAAAAAGATAGAAAAAATAAACGTTACAAGAATTTAACAAAATGTAAAGTTTTTATTCCTTTAATTTTTTATTTAATAGATATTTCATTTTAATTTGATTTAGCAGGTTTTACAATAACTAGTTCCTTATTTTTGTAATTTAATCATCTGATTTTTTTGTTAATTTTTTTTAATCATTCCAAAATATTTTCTAAATCACATTTATGCCTTTAGTTTTTTAATTTTCGCCAATTTATTTCAATGGTCTATTTAATACTGTTTTTATATATAAATACAAAAATATTTTTACGAAAATAAAATAAAGAAGTAGTAAGAGAGAAAATTATTTTTTAAAACTTTAATTTTGCATTTTCTTAATACATATTTAATTTTTCAAGGGAAGATCAATATATTTTTATTTTATAATTTGATTAATTTTACTTTGGATTTATTATAGAAGCGCATCATCGTTACAGTAAAATTTTTTAATATTTTTATTAAATAGAAGATTATTTTTTAGGAAATATAAAAAATAAATAATTACTGTAAATAGGTGTTGAAAACTGATATAAAATTTGTGTTAATTCTACTTCCTTTTGTTTTGAAATTGAAAAATATTAATTTAATAATTAAATATATACGTTTTATTGACAAATGTTCAAATAGGTTGAAATTTGGCTTCAAAAAAAATACAATAAAAATTTTATTTCCTTTATTAATTTTTTCTACGCAAGAAAATGTTTAGAGTACATCGCAAAGTAGTACGTTTAAAATATGCTTAAAAAATATTAACCTAGATTTTAATGAAACAATAGGAAATTGGCTTATCTATAGTACATATTTCATTATCTCTTCCCCTTCCTTTTAGTATTTCATTTAATGAGTTTTTTTAATTTTAAATTTTACTTTAGATTCTGTTGTATAATATTGACATTAATATTATTTTTTTTATACAAATACATACTTATTAAGTATACCAAATATAATTTCAGTTAATTTTATTAATTAAAAACAAAAAAATAATTTTGAATTCAAATTATTCATTTTAAATTAGTATAGAACTGAAAATTTTTATTTTTATTTTTTTTTTTACTTTTCTTAATATTTATAAAGTAAGAATGTAAAAAGAAATTGCAGTGTTAAAATGTAGAATAAATAATTAAAAACTATTCCAAAATTTTAAAGAATAAGCAACAAAAAAAAAAAAAAAAACGAATCATTTTTGAGGACATATTAATTTTAAAACTTTAAGTGGTAAATAAAAGAAAGAATTTCAAAACAGATTATTGTTTTATTTGCTTTAATTTTAGAGCCTACCATTTTCTGTACCTCACTTTTTTAAGGGATGTTTTTAGTCACTTTCAAATAAGGATATTCATACATACGTATATTTTTAACCCCCAAAGATATATTTATTTTAAAATTTTTAAAACTGAATGCATAAACTGCTTATATTCCAAATCAAAGTACCTAATTTTAAGTTGTAAAAGTATGGGATAATCAATAATTTTGTACTCATATGGTGAGTGAAAGCCTGAGATAAAGAATGAGGTTCTTGATGCTTCATTGAATTTATTTAATAAAATAAATTTAATTTTAAATTCTTTATACATTTTTCAATAAAGTAAAATTGTGATCAAATGTCTAGGTTTGTGGGTTTCTGTTTATTCAATTCGAGAATAGTTCTAGTTTGTAGTACATTCGAAAATTCACGCTACATACACTGAAAATATAGATCGTTCACTATATTTTATTTTTTTTCGGTACAGTAAATGTTTACCCATTATCATCATTTAAAAACCAACCTGATTTTAAATAAATAAATAGTTTTAAGCTACATATTTGTATCATAAAAATGGAATTTGAGATGAAATTATAATAGATAACATAATGTAGTTCATTTAAATACAGCATGTTTGATAACTTTACATTTTTGCTGTAAAATATTTAAGTAAACCTAGACATACTTATAATTTCACTAAAAACTTTTATTGTCGAAACCGATAACAATAATTATATAATAAATTTGTTTTAATAAAATTAATTATTTTGAATATGTATCTTTTTTATTATCCTTTTCCTCAGCAGGAGATTCATTGCCTTCTTCGTTATCATCATCATCGTCTTCATCATAATCCTCATCATCATCATCATCATCATCTTCATCCTCATAATTATAATTTTCATCAAAATCATTTCCAGAAAAATTGCTGGCACCATAGCCACTATAACCTCCACTATAACCACCGTCATAATCATAATCATCATCTTCTCCAGCTGTTTGCTGTTGACGGCCAAATTTGTGGCTTCTCGTTGACATGCTCATATCTTTCGTAATAGAAGTTTCATAGTTGCATTTTGGGCATGGTATAGCTTTATTCTTTTCATATTTAAATCCTTTCCTCCTTACATGATCTTCACAATAACATGTCTTACAGCGCAAGCAAGAATATTGTCCTAATCGATTACAAGATTGGCACTTGTAATTTTCTGATTCTAAGACTTGACAACTGGCTTGATGTTCAAACTGATCATCTTCGCATAGAAAACCATTACAAAAGGAACACTTGAATATTCGACCTCCGTGTTCCCATACTCCCCGTTCACATTCAATGCATACTGCGTTCTGAAGAGGGCAAGTGCAGGCATGAGTTTGGAGACACTTCCGCCCATGACAAACCCAAGCTTCACAAAAATCACATATCGCACCAACCATTCCAAGACCAGTCGTAAAAACTCCAGCATGCTTTACTACACAATCTCCAGTCTTAAGCATACATTTTATTTTACCTAAAAGTAAATTTTTGCATTGTATTTGTTTCCTGCTGATTTGCAGTACATATGTATTGAAGTTAAAATAAAGAATTTTTACCACATTGAGCGCACAGTGGAAGTCGCTGAACACTTTGACAAAAGTAGCAGAATGCTCGAGATTTTTGTTTCTGTTAAAATTTTTTTTCATTGAATGTCTTTATATAAATATAAGAGTACATATATAAGTATGTACTTACTCTTTCGCATTTGTCACATTCCATAGGTGCATTACATGGTACATCAGCTAAAGAGGATTCCCTGCTTCTAATTTCTTTCTGCCGGAGTTTTTGCTTCTCTGCCTTCTTTCTTTGGCCAGTCTTCTTATTTGGCATTTTACTTAGAGCTTAAAATGACCAAATTTTAGGCTTTAAATCTTAGAACTGACCTAGAAATTACTTTCTCTTCACAACTTGATCAGCACAGGTTTTATTTGCTGGATATGAGAATGTAATACAAGTCGTATGTATATACATACACTATTATGGGAGCAGCAGTCACATATACTATAGAGTACTCATACTATATAGGTATAATATATGAGTACTCTTATATATTATGTAGTACATATGTTTTTTATGCCGATGCCACATGTCAAAGTGATATACGATAGATGACAATTTGGATGTACTATTATTGAATTAGTTTATTCTGTAGACATATTAGATTAATAAACTAGTAGTAAAATTTAAGCTTCAATTTCCCTCTAATGGAATTTAAATTTGTCGTAAGTAGGACTTCCTATTCACCCATTTTCGATAAAGAAAATTTTTGATTTTCTAACTCATACAATTTTGACAATTCATTAATAAGGAAAAATTTGAAAAAAAATTCTCTTAAAATTGAAAATAACTTGCGTATTATATTATAAAGCGATCATTCTATTTCTTAAAGCAAAACATGCTATTTTGAAAAATTTTATTTTTAAAAAGCATAATTGATTGCAGTCTGGCATTGCAGATTGCCTTATTTAGTGACAGCGAAGAGTAATAGTGATGTGAACGCACTCTTACGGAAAGTAAAGATATTTTAATTTACCCAATCAGTAATCAAAAGAAAAAACTAACATTCCTAACATATTTATGTAATTAATTAATTATTCACAAAAAGTAGAGCAACTATGATTAAAATTTAAGTTTAATAAGTAAATAAATTTGGAAATTGTCAAATAATGTTACCTTACATTATCAAGAAAAGTATAACTTTCATGAAACGAAGATTTGAAAAAAATAATTGAATTATAGGCGTATAACAACAACAACAACAAAGTTACAAATTTCATAAATACCCTAATTAATTTGAGTTTTGTTTAATAGGATTTTAATTGGAATAATTTTTTAAAATGCATTTAAGTTCAAATATTTCAAGTGCTTTGCAGCACATTGAAGCTGTAAAAAAGGCTATAGATGAATGTGACGATCCTAAGTTACAAATGGCTACTGCAGAGAGTTTGAAAACTATGCTGGATGTTTTGGAATGCCCAGTTTTCAGGACACTCGTGCAAATTCAAGATTCTTTATGTGAACTAAATCGACAGTTAGTCCAACATCCCTCAATGCTACCAAATGATTTTGACATTGATATATCAGGAAACTTGATTCTCAAGGTGCCACAGTCAGTTGATTTATTCGAGCCAGAATACCCAGATGAACAACGTGTGTCATCTGCTCAAATGTCTCCTAGAAGTCTTAACAGTCCACTAGCCCCCTGTGGATATTTGCAAGGTAAACTTTGTATTATTTTTACATTTGGCATAAGAGTTTTATTTAATTTTAGATACTAAATTAGATGATCAGGCGCCATTTATTAAAAAAGCAAGGGGTTATAATGACCTATCTCGAAATACGGAAGAAGAACGACCACAATCAGTTGTTAGTAATTCTTCTAGGCATGCTTCTGATCTCTTTTCAACAGAGTGGACTCAAATTCAAGCAATTGAATTAGTAAATGACGGAACGGGATTGGGTTTTGGTATTATTGGTGCTCGTACGGCAGGTGTCACAGTCAAAACAATTTTGCCTGGTGGAGTGGCAGATCGTGATGGCCGTCTTCGTAGTGGTGATCATATTTTGCAAATAGGGAGTGTTAATCTTCATGACATGGTTTCAGAACAAGTTGCGTCAGTTTTACGGCAATCTGGCACTCATGTACGTTTGGTTGTGGCACGTCCAGTTGAACAAATATTGCCAAAATATGAGTTAGAGCTTAATTGTGCAATTGTCCCTTCTAGAGTTGTGCTGGATCCTAATGAACTCGAAAGGTATTTAATAGCTGCCGGATACCCAGACATATTTGGAGAAAACTCTACTCCTTCCACTCCGCAGGAGGGATGCGAAGTTCGATTTTCTTATAACGATAAAGATATGACTAAAAGACCCCCGATGGCCGTGCCAATAGATTTAGATGACATAGCTTTACCTGAAACCCAAAAATTTGAAGTCGAATTAACAAAGGATGTTAATGGTCTTGGTATAACAATTGCTGGCTACGTTTGCGAAAAAGAGGAGCTGTCTGGAATTTTTGTTAAAAGCGTTTCTCCAGGCAGTGCGGCGGATCTAAGCGGAAAAATTCGTGTTAATGATCGAATTATTGAGGTTGATGGTAAAAGCTTGCAAGGATTTTCAAATCATCAGGCTGTAGATGTTTTAAAGAAAAGTGGTCAGGTTGTTATATTGAGATTAGAGCGATATTTACGAGGACCTAAATATGAGCAACTTCAACAAGCAATTGCAGCCAATGAAATAAAGCTACCAAGTCTACCTGCCACTCCTTCCCGTCTGCCATTAGCAATCCCTCAGCGAAGAAGCTCTATTGGTAGCAAAATTCAATCATCTGAAGATCAAGATTCATCTGAAACTATATCAATTGGTCATACTATGTCTATGGAAAGGAAAAAAAATATTGCCAAAAAATCAATAGATGATGAACTAAATTTGCATGATAAGGGAAAAAAATTAGTTAACACTCGAGATTCCTTAGAGCAACCAATTAAAGGAACAGTCGATACCTGCCTTGATTTTAAGTCAGATAGTTTTGACCGGGAAAACAAGGAACTGGTTCACTCCGCCAAAAATCAAGCTTTAATAGCTAAACATAAATATTATGTTGATCCTGATTTGACTCCTGAAATGGAAATTGGAATCATTAGAAAATGGAAGCAAATTGTTGGAATGGATGTCAAAATTATAGTTGCCCAAATAAAAAAATTTGCAGTGTCTAGCGGTCTCGGTATATCTTTAGAAGGAACGGTAGATGTTGAAGGCGGGCGAGAGGTAAGACCCCATCACTATATAAGATCAATTCTACCAGAAGGTCCTGTAGGACAAAATGGTTTATTGAAATCCGGTGATGAACTGTTGGAGGTAAATGGCCAAAGACTTTTAGGTAAGGCAAATGTGATTTCTTTTCAGCTGTTAATTTTTTTCTTTGTTCAAGGTATGAACCATCTTGAGGTAGTGGCAATTTTAAAGGAGCTACCACAGGATGTTCGCATGGTGGTCGGCCGTGGTAGAAGTGAGCTATCTTCTCTTTCTATGGACAAAAATGCAACTCCAGTTTCCAGTGTTCTAGAAACAAAAAAACAAAATTTAGATTTGTTCAACGCCACCCATAATTTGCTACCAGCATCAGAACGATTAGTTAAAGCCAAGTCAGATGGAAGTCTAGCTACTGCCGGTAACGGTACTGATGAAGCATTTTCAAAATTAAAATCTCGTTCGCTTGAACCATTGACTGGATTAGCAATGTGGAGCTCTGAACCACAAATTATTGAATTGGTTAAAGGTGAAAGAGGTTTAGGATTTTCCATTTTAGATTACCAGGATCCCTTAGATCCAAATGATACCTTAATTGTTATACGATCACTTGTCCCTGGAGGGGTAGCTCAGTTAGATGGACGGCTTATACCCGGAGATCGATTATTATTTGTTAATAATATTAATTTGGAAAATGCATCATTAGACCAGGCTGTACAAGCATTAAAAGGTGCTCCAAAAGGAATTGTTAGAATAGGTGTTGCTAAACCGTTACCGATGACTGACAATTCAGTTAAATCTCATAATGGTAACAATACAGAAAATAATATTAATACTATGCCAGTATTAAATGTTGGTCAGCATATCCGAAATGATTTAACAGCAGATTGAAAAGATAAATAAAATGTTATAATTTTTTTCTAAATAGAATTTATTAGAAAAATTTATGTTATTTACAAACGTTTTATAATTTAAGGATAGAAATTTTTGTTGTTTCAAAATTGTTCAGAGAATCTTTATTGCGTGTTTGATATATTTCATAAATTAAATGTTTTTTAATAAAAAAATAAACTTTAAAATGAATGTCAGATAACTTAATCTTGACATTTTTTATGTTATACTAAAAATGTGTGTATTCCACTAGATTAAATTTAATATCTTTATTTTTATGTTATAATAATATGAAAGTATTCTATTATAGTTTTAGTTATTGGAATAAAGTGTTCAGTTGGTAACAATGCACTTTTTTTTTTTTTTGGAATTTTATTGACAATTATAACTTATTATATCCCAATATTACTAATCTTCTTATTTGAAAATATCATAATTTAATTGTATTATAAATTCAGTTTTATGAAAATGAAAATATATGTTTTTTTTTTTTAATAAATACAATATTAGAAAATGTGTTAATTATGAATTTTATTGAAATTATTCGAGAAAGTTTTAAGTTTTAATAAATATTTTAGGGCTGATTTCTTTGAAAAATTAACAATTTAAATTATTTTCAAGACTCTTTCAGTTGAGCAATTTTTATTTGCTTGTTATTTGCGAAACTAACATTTGAGAAACGTATGATTTTATTAAAAACACAAATAAAAAATTTCTCATATCCTTATAAGGGCAATATTTATTTTTATGGCTTATACACTTACGCATATAGTCAAAAACTTAAATTCGATTCAAATAATAATTATATTCACAGTTATTTATACGCGAACTTCTATTTTTAATTTCTACTTACCCTTTTTACCTTTTCCTTATGTCATAACTAAATAAAAAAATTTCCTAATAAAAAATTTTATGTTAATTTTAATTATTTCAGCTTAATTACCCCAAAAAAAAAAAGAAGAACAAAAAAAGGAATTAACTTAATTCTTTAACTAAATAATTAAATGAAATAAAAATTATGTAAAATTTAAATAAAAATATTTTCCCTAATGATAATAATGATTCGCTTGAACAGCAACGAAGCATATTTTAGTGAGACAAAAAAAAATATTTATTTAATTCGTACATTAGATACAGTATATCTATACATATACTATATCCAAGAATGTATGTGAACATTAAGGATTTAAAATTAAACAGATTGTGGAAAAACTCAATGTGTCATCATTTTATTTGAATTTTAGGAGAAGCGAAAGCAGTCGGTGTACTTATCTTGTATGAAATAAGAAAAACATAATCACAGAAAAAATTACATGGAAAACTTTGTCTTTTTTCGCTTTTATTTTTTTGAAATCTCAAAAGTAACTTCCCTTTTTTATTATCAGCATTCGGTAATAAAATTTTTTTAACACATTATATTTATATACGTGTGTCTGTATTGTGTAATATGTGTGTATATTTAAAATGTAATGTATTTATTTTTTAAGTAGCATTAGAAATTTTTTTCATATTTTGTGAAAATTCATAAAAGCGTATTTTACATATTAAAGTGCTATATACATACATATGTACAAACATAAATTTATGATATATGGTAAAGGAATGTTTGAATGAGTTTGTTTGTTTATACATAATTTTCCTTTCAAAAGTCGATTAAATGACGGTTTCCTGAAAATATTGTCATGAAATGTTTTTTTTTTTTCAATGGCATTAGAAAACATAAGTAAATTTTTAGAAAACTTTTTTTTTTCTTTATGCAGATTAAATCAGAAAAATTTTTCATATTTTCAAAACATAACATAATGTTATATAGTTTGTTCTGCAAACAATAAGATCTTATTGAATGTTTATACAAGTATAATTGAGTCGAACTATGCAAAACGACTTCAAATTCACAATATAAATCAGTACTTATTCTGTCAGTATAAGTTCGATATTGGATAATAAATGATTTTAACGATGTTAATCTTAGAGTTATACTCGTATAATGGTCGGTCATTATGTTCGTTAGTTTAAATTTAGTTCATTATATGGCAGTTCCATAAGTTAAAAACTTAATGTCTAAAAAACTTCATTTTATTGGATGATATTGTTTTATGAATCATATTGGATCATATGATTGGATCAATGAAAGAATTGAATGGATCATATGGATCACATAAAAACCAATTTTTTAAAAAAAAGACTGTTCTGTACATGGTACGGTTGCTCAATACTTGTTCTGTTGGTTACTATGAGTACTTTATTCATTTATTATTCTTTATAATATTCTTTTCAGTAAATTGAGTTTGTTTAAATTTAAATAATTTTCAAAATATAAGAAGATATTGTTATATTCATGCCTTTACCTAAAATATAACTGGTATTATGAAACAAAATTCAACATTTTAATTTTCATCATAAAAATTCTTATTGTGCGAAAAAAAAAATCTTTTTTTTTCATATGTTGTAAATTGAAAATTTTCTTATCTTTTGTTCACACTCCTTTCTATTGTTGAGGAAAAAAATGAGTTTATTACTCTGTTTTTTTTTTTTTGCTGGCTAGTTTCCAACTGTTGTAATGAAATTATTTGGTACAGTTAATTTTTTTTTAAATACATATGTACATATAAATTTTGAATTGAGTTTGTTTCATATAATATGTAGGAGTTGTATTGGAAAAGCTGTTTCATAAATTAAAGAAATTAGAGCTTATACAATAAGATGAATAAAGTGATGACTTTTTGTTAAATAATTTTAATTAATTATAATAATTATAATTTAACATATTTTATGAGTTGAAATTTTAATTGTGTTTGTAATTTGTATATATTCATTAGTAGATAACCACCTATATTCCATTAGTGGCATTAAAATTGACGTGTTGGGTTGGTATTCAAAAATCTAGTAAATTTCTGAATGAAAACATATCCGAAACTTGAAGTTCTAAAAAACAAAATACTTTTCAATTATACCTCATTATCTTAAGTCATACGACTAACAGAATATGGGCGAATGACTAGGAATGTCTAAAGGTAACACCATTGGGAAACATTCCAGATGATTACTGCATAATTTCCCTATAGTAAGAAAATTTAGTTCAAAAATTGTGTAATAAAGAATAATACTCATACACGAATGACAATATGTAGCTAGTTGTTAAATTAAATTTGCTAAAATTTATTACAAAAGTTAAGAATTTATTTTAGAAATTTTAAAGAATAGAATCTTTTGATTGCATTTGCATAAATTTTTTTAATCGGTGTACATAAATAATACAAGAAATTAATTAATTTTATAATTAAATGAAAAATTCAAAATTATAGATGAAGAGTTCTTGTTCAAACAGTTTATAAGTGGAAGCCGTACACATTATAAAATTATAAAGATAAAAGATGTTTAAAATTTCGCGATACAAATTTATAATTAACGAAAGTTTTGATGTTCTTATAAAAAACTACATCTTACAATTGGTCTTTTCATAAACACGTTTGGTATATAGCCGTAAATAATGAAAACTGTGCTATATTTATGTTCATAAACAAATATTGATAATTTAGTTTATTCATAAACATCGCTAAATTTGCGCAATTTGGCGAAATTAGTATGAGTAGCTTAGTTAAATCATATATGAGCAGTTTTGATATAATTGAATAATTAAAGATCTACATATTACATATTCATCACACTATGTTTTTGTGGTATTGCGTTTTACAGTTATTGTTTTTGCAGCATATTGCGTTTATGAATATCTCTAATATTATTGTAAATTAAAATTTGTTCGTTAAAATTTGTAGATAAATTATTAATGTTCTATGTATAATATGTTTATTTATTAAACATTCCTTTTCGTTAAAAAATTTATATCTCTTTACAAAAAACAAATTGTATAACAAAACAAAATCATTAGAAGAATATTAATATAAATTTTAATGTGTCAAAAGTATCACAATCATTATTATACATATATTATCATATATATATGGCTAGATATATACATACATAGAAACTATGCTACAGATTTTACTGTATGTATAGAGTGCTGATGAATTTGAAATTTATTGACCATAAAAAATTATTTCCGGATCACCCTCTTATATTATTTTATTCTTAATGGAGACACTAAAAAGAAAAAAAAAAATCAAAATATTGAATTAATATATTCCGTTTTTATTCATGTATAGCTTTTGTATTTGAAAATGTCAATATTTTTATATCTAATTTTTTTTTTTTTTCTCATTCATTCAAATAATAGTCCTTATATTATACATATATTATTATAGAAAGTCCTTGGAGTTTTTTTTCTTATTCCCCATATACAAAATATATTAAAATAATGATGTTATATAGGCAGGATACATTGTTATGAAAAGGAGAAAAATAATAATAATAATAATATTGCTTTCCACTCTAAAATACAAGTTAGTTAAGAATATAAAGGGCAGAACTGCTATACAAGAAATTATGAAAGTTACTCTATATTTCAAATAGTAGCCCCTTATATAATTTGCTTAAATTAACTAAAAATTTAGTTTACGTTTCTAATATTTTGAATAAAAATTAAATTTTTATAAAAAGTAAAAATTAATTTTACACGTCCTTACATTTCTGTACAGGATAATCAAAATTAAATATTTAAACACTTGGATTACTTCTGTGCATATGAAATGAAATACGGATTACCACTCAATCTTCATTTTTTAATAGATTTTCTAATAACACAAAAATCCGGAATGATCCGGAATGAAAAAAACAACGTAATGAATTTATAGGTATGCGGAACAACGCGATTTTTTTTATGTAGAAAAATTTTGTCACTTCATTTTTTTTATTATTTAGGATAATGGTTTTAACTATTGCCGAAAGGAAAAATTTTTCAACTTCTCGACTTTTCTCTTGTGTCGTTCTTCTTTTGAATTTTTTTTATTAAAGACTTTTAATCAATATAAAAATTTTTTTAGTTTTCTCTATAATATTTTATATTATGAAAGAGTGTCAATTTCGTTGGCTAATAAATTGAATTAAATATTTTTCATATATCAATACCAAAGTACTTTTATTTTTTAGCAGAATTCATTTTATTATAATAAAAAAATAATAATTTTTGAATTCGATAAAAAATCGATGGAATAAGAGATTTTTTTTTGCAATATATAATTGCGAGGGTTGTCACATTGTTCTCTCTTTAAATTTGTATTTCATTAAATGAATTGAGAAAATGAAAACGAAACATTCTTTAAGACTTTTGCTTTTAGTTAAAAAAATTTGTTAAATTTTTCTATTATTATTCTAATATTTGTTAAAGAGTTAAAAACATGTTAGTTAAGACGTATAATATTTATACTAACAAAGTTTGTACAGAAATTTTGTCTGATTTGATCAAATTTTGATGAAAATTTCATGTGTAAACGTCCTTTCATATTGTTTCTCTGGAAAAATAGGCCGCCATGCTATGTTAAAACTAAAGCTATGTGCTAAAATAATAATGTGTAACAATATTGTAAACACACTTTTAAAAATTTTAGAAAGTTCTAATTTAGCTCAAAGATTAAACTAGTATCTGTTTTGAAATTAAAACTAAATTTAACAAACCACTCTCTGTTTTCCATTTTGAAGTACTTTTGTTAATGTTGAGTCTTTTTTCAATTCTTTCAAAATTCTAATCAATTTCTGAATATTCATTCAATTAAAATAGGACACAATTAAACAAAAATATAATTATATTTAGTTTTAAACTATTTATAGCCATATTTTTCAAAAATAATTTTCATCAAAGGTACTTAAAATATATTTTAATTAATTGGCTTTCCAAAAATACTTTAAATGTAAGTAGGCACTTGATTAAATTTTCTATAAGATTGAAAATACTTTTAATTACATAATTCAAAAATGATTAAGATAAATTTCATTTCAATAAAGGAGTGATTTTGTATAATCACCATAAAAATATGACAATAAAATAAAATTTCAGGGGTAATCTTATTATATGACGTTAGAGTATTTGAAAGGATTGAAAAATAACTAAAGATAAAATAAAAGTTTGGAAATTCAGAGAGAATAGTAAAAAGTATTCGAAATAAAATATTCAAAATAATAAAGAAGATTTACATGAAATAAGGTGCAATAAAGTAAAATAGAGAATTTTTATTAAATTTAACTCAGACATCATATTTTTTACTTACAATAGGTAAATTGTTAAGGAATCCTATATGAAATTTTTTGTAATTTAAGATTAATATTTAATATTATTTTTTAAAATTTTTGTTTTATCTCGGGAAGTGATGGACCCGCTGCTGCTATATAGAATTATAAAACCAACTTACAAATTCAAATATTGAGATTTGTACTTTGTTTTCCATGTAATATTTTAAAGCCATGTAATATTCTTTATATGCTGATCCGATATGTTGGAAGTATTTGTAATATTCACATAGTTTCTTTACGTTTAGAGTTCTTTTATACATTCTTTTACTGTATACACTTAAATAGACCGCCGAAAATGATATTTTTTCTAATTTTTTTAAATTCTTTTATGAAATTCGAATAATATTCTTGAATAAAAGACAAATGATTATCAATTCTTTTATTAAATTTAACTATAGTCTATACTAAAATATATAAGATAAATGTTTGCAAACATATAATAAATTTTTACCAATTAGATAAAGTCGAATTTATTGTTTACTTTTGACCCTTTCATAAAAACAAAATCTGAAATATCTACCTTTATATATAATAGAAAAAAAAAACAATATTAAAGAATCGAGAAGACAGTGAAAATAATTTTTCCTTGTTTTCAGTTTCCAAATATAATAATTCTCTTTCTTTTTTTTGTTATATCCTTGTAGATATTTAACCACATTAAATATAGTAATAATTGCAAAAAGAAAATCGGCTTATGTCCTTAAGAGCGATAAAAACAATTGCGAATGTTGCTTTACTACGGGTTTTTTTTTTTTTGATTTAAAATTTTCTTGTTCAGAAAACCAAAAAAAAAAACAAACCTCAAGGATTTTCTTTCCACTTCCCATCATAAAGTGATTCCAAATCATTTGTATATATGTATATGAGTGTTTATATATAGAATTATAATATTTGAACACTAGTGAGGGGGAATGGAACAGAGAACCAATAACAAATATATAATATCATTGCCTTCTATATATATTTATGTATATATTATGTATAGCTACAGATAGGATTTAAGATTAAAATGAATTGTTGACATTTTTTTAAATGGTTAACGGTATTTGTTTAAAAAATAATAATTTATTATTAAAAAAGGACAATACGTGTTTTTGTTCAATGTTCTTTTTATTCTTTTGTTTTACATCTTTCGCTTTTTTAAAAAATTATAAATGTTAGTCTGTTTTTGCGTTAATCCGTAATTAATCTGATAAAAAAAAACAAATTTGATTGATCGTTTTTTTTTATTTTTAATTCTTGATTTCATTTAATAGGAGTAAAAGTTAAAATATTAAAATAAAAAAGATAATTTATAATCTATTGTATTGCAGTATGAATGAATTTTTATAAAAAAATTTAGATAATTATAGGTTCACTTATAGAAACGGAGGATAAATCGAATATTTTAATCAATGTGGAAGGCAATGAGGAAGTCAATAAGGAAAATGAAGTATTCTATATTGATGTAGAATGTTGTAGTCATTCTTTGCTGTGGAGCCTTTTTAATTTTTGTTAATATTAATGCATGCGTATTAAAACTTGAAGAACATATAGTTGGGAAAATACGATTGCGGAAAAATTTACTTAACTGGATAACCGTAGTCTAACTCAATAACCATAGTCTCGTAATTGTGATAGTGAAATGCCGAACGCTTAAAAATTTTTGGTATATAAGGTACACGCCTAATTGGCTAGTTCTTACTAAGGGAGGGGGGCTTCGCCCGGCCGTAAATGCGATACTCTACTGGTCAACAATAAGGCTCATCGGCTCGTCAAACTACACTATTCTCCCCTTACGCGAGAAATAAGAGCTCCAAAACCACTTACCTAAACTTCCTTAACAAATCTCAAGAGACGCGTCGAAGATTATCCGATAGTTTCTTCAAGCTTTCATAAAAGAACGTTTGAGTTAATAATTTTTATTTTTGATTAACAATTACTATATTATGTTTCTAATATTTTGTATGCAAGTTCAAAGCCACTTTATGTTTTTTAAAAATATACATATTGAAAAGAGAAAATTTTTCACAATACTTGAAATGAAATTTAAAAAAAAAAGAAAGCTTTAAATACGATTTTATGGTATTTATTTTATAATGTAAATTTTTATATGAGTATGTACGTATGTTTATGCATAAAAATAATATTTTAACGTACTCGTATATTATTATATTATGAAATATACTATATACATATAAAATTTTATTCAATTTCATTCTTTCAAAATTCAAAATGGACAGAAAAAGGAATACGAGTGTATTATTCATAATCTGAAGAAAATCTGTAATTTAATTTTCCACAGCTTTGCACTTGCTAACATGATAAGTACACTTCATTCAATTTTTTACCACTTAATCTCTGATGCCATTTTTATATTGTTTCCATTTTTTATGGTACACAATAACTAAATACATATACAACTGCAACAAAAATAATAATTATTAATTTATATATGAATGTACTTATATAATATTTATAAATATGTTTGTTCTACATGTATAAACAATATAAGTATGTAAGTATATTTCAGTGAATTACTTGGTGTTCTTATATTTTTATCAGATATTTTTTTTTTAAATATTTTGTCATCCTTTGAATATAAATATAGGAAAATGAAAATATAGTCCAAATATACCCGATTAATAATATTTGACGGAAAAAATGAAAATATTTTTTATTTTGTTGATTGAATGAATAAATGCGTTAAAAACCATTAAAAAAATTAAAAGATTACGTCAGATAAAATTATATAATGCATTTTATTGTATAAGGATATTAAACTGATAAAATATAAAGTATGTATACTTGTACTTTGTATATGATTTGCTTACTTATTATTAATAAAAAAAAAAAAACGAAATTGAGAAAATCATAATTCCCAAAAGAATTTTTGAGAATTTTAATTTAAATAGCACATGTTTTTGACACTATTTTATTATTCGAAATATGAGGTTGTAGGTAGAATGGGGGATGATGGTATTAGTATAATAATTTTAATATTAACTTCTTAAATAATTTGTTAAAGTTTTGTAGGCGTTCATGAAAATCTTCTGGTGATTATCAATTTCATTTAGGAATTATGTTTTCTTACGTTTTTAGCTGTACATATTATATAGAATAGATGAAATCTATTGCAACAGCATATATATTTCAACAGGTTAATTATATTCCAATCAAAAAATATTTATTATAAGCATTGCTACCAAACACCTTAATATTTTGTGTTTAGTAGCAATGCATAAAAATATTAATTTAGTAATTTAGAGCCGCAGTAGTGAAAGGAAAGCTTAGAAATCTTAATATTAACTTTACAATTAATTTTTTTTAGAAATGTTCATTGCAAATGTCCATATACATATGCATATATGAATTCATAAACAGAGTCAATTATTTCTTGTTTATGAATGTTTGTATTCATAACCATCGGAACCTTTAGTACTTCCTCATTATTTTATTCTTAAAAACTGATCTACACAATGACAAAATGTTTTTAAAATGGAAAAATTTATCAAATTTTATTAAATTTTTCTAAAAATTTTAAAGGAATACAATTTTTATAACAATATTATAAAGTAGTTTTAAGAAATTTAAAATTAAATTTTAAAAATTGAATTTTTTTTTTATGAAAATTTTCACTTGGAATTTCTTTCCTTTTAAATTTTAGTTATTTTTAAAAATCATAAGGGTCACAATACAAATTTTAATAAAATATTTTAAATCTTAAGAATAATAAGAAATTTATAATTTCATTTGACCTTTTCTTATAAGGGAGATTTTTCAAATACAGTGTTATATTATGAAATTAAAAATAAGAGGAAAAAGGATGTGTGTTGGAAAAATTGTTTTTTTTTTTAAGAAAAGGTATTTTGAGCATATAAGCATATCTATATTCTGGCCCTCATTTGGAATGACCATTGAAAGCTTAAAAATTTAAATTTTAAAAAATGATTTTTTTTTTACAATTTTCTAGAATAGTTAATTGGTTTTATTTTAGCTCAAACATTGGCTTTTTTCTGGCATTAAACACCACTTAAGATAATATAAAATTAATAATTTTTACTTGAAATTCTTGAATTTTGTGTAAACTTGAGTTCTGCCCAAGATCATTGTAAATCATTATACAATGATCATTGTATAATGATTTACAATGATCTTGGGTAGTAAAAATTATCATAAAAAAATTAAATAGAGTTATAAAAGATATTACAAGGAATATAATTTTGGGTAATAATACTAAAAATTCATTGATTTTGATAAGTGAAAAAATGGAAGTAAAAATCAATATCTGCTGCGCACACAATTTTGATCGTGGCATCTGGCAATAAGGGAAATATAAATTAAGATTTAAGGCATCCACATATTTTGTACTTTTATGGGTGGAATAAATCCATCAATTGATCAATTCAATTAGCATTATAAATTCAGAAGCGCACAAAATATAAGTAGTATTTTTAACTATTTAATCTGTTTTATAAAATAGTTTTAATTGATAAAATTTTTTTCATACCTGAATGTCATCAGTTTTTTACGAGCGAGAAGTTAATCAGACAAAAGTCTAAATACACATTTATGAGGATTTTATTTTTTTTTCTTCTTCTTTCAGTATTTGATAAACAGATTGATTGAATTGGACACAATGTTAGAATGACCATAGTTTGATAACACATTGAGTTCTCATCCACTTTTTTCCAAACTGACTCTTCAAATTTTTGTATATCAAATTTTGAAGTACATTGCACATGTTGTAATATTTTGGAAACGTTTCAAAGCCACATGAAATGATTTTTTCCTGTTTTTTTTTTGTGAACTGAACTGGTTTCTTTTGTGTTATGTAATTGCGATGACCAATTCTTTGCACAATCCTAATATATTATGGAACAGTCGAGCTTTGTAGCGTTTAATTTCTTAATATTTTTGATTTTGATGAATTTCCATTCAAATAGTAAAAACTTTCATTTGGATATGCATTCCAGTCTTCAGTTTAGTCATCTGTGAATCTACATGCATATCCACAAATATATGTACATATGCCTCTTCATAATGTGCATACATACATAAATGTATTTACGAGTGTATTTACATACATATGTATGTATGTATGCCTAGTTATTAGCTTTCTTTTACTTTTACAATCTTAAAAAATTTTGTGTGAATTTCTTAGTTTCAAAATTTGGTATAAAAAAAATTAAAGAAGGTAATTTTTAAACTTAAAACAGAAACCCAAAACGGCTATGTTGATTAAAAAAAAATTATATTTTTTATAAAATTTATTTTTCTTCGATTAAAAATTTCAATAAGTAGGAGAAATATGCATAAACATAAGTACGTATACAATAAGCGGCAAACGCAATAAGGAAATGTAAAAAATTATTGACATCAATAATTTCAATTGTGACGTTAAAGGACACGAGACTAAAAAATTATATGAAAATAGTGCTATTACATTTTGTGTATTGAAAGAAAAACTAGAAATATTTTGTCACTTTGCATTATTGTTTTAGTAGTGTTTTATTAACTGTCATTTTCCTTCTTAATTTTGTCATTTTTCGTATTGCATTCATACATGGATTTTATCTTCATTTTATCAAATGATGAAACAAATAATTTTTCCTCTTTATTGTAGTTGAAAGATGTTTTGAATAAACTTTCTCCCTAATTTAAAATATAATTTCTAATTTATATTTTAAAAGAAGAAATAAATTTTCTATTGAAATTTGCGGTTTATTTTCAATAAAACAAAATGTATTGCTTCGAATTAATACTTATATTGCCATGATTCTTAATGTTTTAAACATACCTTCTGATATTGCAGAGCTTCTTTTATTAATTTGGTTGGTATGCCTTCCTTCTTTAAATTTTTTTTGTTGATGTGTTTAATAAAACATCTTTAATTCAATAATCAGATTCTACAAAACGATCTGAACACACTTTTACAGCATTCATATAGTACACTGTTTATTTATAGCACAAACTTTTTCCATAATATTCCATCTTTGGGAAATTTAAAAACTTAAGTAATTTGTGTTTCTGCCTTTGTGCTCTTATAATTCTTACCGTTTTTTACTTTACATTTTCCCATTTTCAATTATGTATTTATAAAAAAGGTTCACTTAATAACCTTTAATAACTTTAATATATTTTAATGCAGTTATACAAAATAGACTTAGATAACTTTTAAAGCTTATTTATTTAACTGTTTTAAAAAAAAAATACTTAAGTTTTATTTTTGCTTTTCTAAACAATTCTACTAAACAAACGAATTTAATCGTTTTCAATTACGTCAGTCCAAAAAGTATCTGTCAGCCGTGGTTGTAGCTCGTGTAATGTTATTGGTTTTTAGGTGACATAGAAAAGTCATATGATTATGACAAACAGTAAATGGCGGTTAAAAACAAAAAAATTTCGACGTTAATATTGTTACAAAAAATGTTGGTGTACCTTTGGATTCAAATTTTTTTCAACATAATTCGTGTAAATTAGTATTTTTACGTTTTATTCTTATAAAATTTAATTAAATGTAAATATCTTTTATTTATGACTGAATTGGTTCGATAACATAATTGGCTTGATTAACATCAGCAGTATTTTAATTGAGGGACCAAACATATTTTTATATGGCAGCAAATTATTGATCTGAAAATTGATAAATAAAGAAATTTTCGTTATTATAAACGAATAACCTGTTATTTTGAAGGTAAGATTTTCTTAATTTTTTATCATTTACTCACACTTGTCTTGAAAATATTCTTATTTAATTAAATTGTTAAGTAATCGTACTTGAATACATTCATGTATACATGTACGCATATTTATTTTAAAATAATCATTATACTTTTAAATATGTATTATTTAATTAACATTATAATAGACAATATGTACAAGTATTGTCACCCATAAGGTTTTAGTTTACATAATGTATGTTTATATTTATATATGTAAGTATGTAGGTATGTATGCACTATGTATACATATATGTACATACATATATTTACATTTCTTAAGAGGAAATGAATTTTGATTTCAAAATGTTGCAGGATAAACTTTAATAATTATTAATTCTTTTTTAAGAACACTATAAATTTACTACTTATTTCTAATGTATGTACTTATACCACACTTTCTGGTTATATAGAAAATAATGTAAGGTTTTTCAAAAAATAAGGAAGTTATTCTATTGAAACACCAACACCGCAATATAGTCAACATAAATTGTTTACTTAAAATAACAAAAATGTGTCAAAAGTTACATAAAAAGTGATATCTCTATTAAATATGTCGTGTGCCGACCATTAATTTATGGTACTCATCCTGCTATCGTTTTTCACCAACAAATAAGGACACGTGTCATATTTTTGAAATACGTATAGGTATAGATTAGTAGTTTTTTTGTACTACATATATGTGCATAAATATTTTTAATATTATTATTGTATGATAATTTAAAAAAAGAATTAATGAACATAGGTAGGAATATTGCAAAGGGAAGAGGGTCAGACATGTAAGTATAATGGGGAAACAATAATAATATAATATCAATAATATATTTATAATATAATTATGTATCGATATAATCAAAATTAATTTCAAAATATTATTGAAATTGCGTTAAAAAAAATTATAAACCATAAATCTAAATTGCTTAAATTAAATTTTTTTTTATTGAATATACATACATTTCCTATAATATACACATACTCTTATACAGTAATAAACAATGTATAATTTGAATTTTCATTATTCTGTTTTTTTTTGGCTCTTGTAGTGGAGTGGATGCAATTGTCACCCCAATCAGTATTATTTTTTGTGTTATACACGCTATTAGCAAAGGAGGCCTACCTGAAAGTCGCATCAAAACGAGGTGTTAATCACTTTTTCTATTTCCGAACGGTCTTTCGTAAGCACATTGCTGATTCTCAGGCAGCATCAGTTACCACCTAGCTAATACAGCATATCTGAATATCTGAAGGAGTAAATATGAGATCCTCCCTTTCTTTTCCAGTCAGAGTCAATGTTTAGTCTGGTAACATCTGCTGGTATTTCTTTCACAATTCAGATGAGTTGTTAGGTATAGCTCAGCCATTGCCATTTCCACAGCGAAACAAATTGTGGTTCCTATTAATGTTATTAAAGTGAATATAATCTTAACATTATATTTATTGTGCCCAGACAGCAGGTGAGAAACCAGACTGTAATAAAGATGCTCCCAAAATACGACCTCGGGAAATCGGCGGGTCTCGTGGAAATATCAGAATTTTGAGGGGCATGTCCCTTTTATTGCCTGTGCGAAAGCCATCCTTCTATGACGGTCAGGTAGTTATGGAATAGTTATTAGCAGAATAGCACAGTTGAACTAATTAAAGACTAGCTGTCGCCAACAAACCAAAGTTTGAAAAAGTAATTGCTCAAATAGAAGTGTAAAAGTTCATAATCCATAAATTGTGAACCTTTTTACTTGTGTAAATAGTTTTAAAAAATCTCAAACTAAAAAAATATTAAGAAGGCTATTCATTTAAATTAAAAATAAAAATTATTTCAATTTATTCATAATTATTTTGGAGGAATTCGAGAAAACATAATTTTTTTTTCTAAATTAAAAGTTTTAAATATTTGAAAAAAGAAAATGGCTAGAATTTACAATATTCCAAGTGAATTGAATGGAGCTGAAATTGAAATCCAGAATTTTGATTTACAAAATGGAAATGATTTCAATTATAATAAATTTAATGATTTAAGTACCGAATATCATATTAATCCATTTGATTTAGATGCCTATACTTCAAATGAAAGAGCAATAGGGACACAACAATCATCTTTTAATGCCAACAATTTCAATCGAAATTCTGGAAGCAAAAGGAATTACGAAATGATGAATGGTTTAAGTGAAGAGCCATCAAATGGAAGATTCAATTCGCATTCAAGAAATTGTGGGAATAATGGTCTCCAATATCAAATTAACAACAATCGTAAATATCATTATTCACCTAACTATAAGAATAATTATAATCAAATTGAAAATCAAATGAAAAATCAAACTTACGAGTTCAGTAATAATGATATTGGTAACAGTTATTTGAAGGATGACAATCAAAACATGGATTATGGGTACTTGTATTAAGCTGTTGTAAATTTATCTGTTAATATCGATTTTTTTAAATTTTGTCTTTAGAATGAATAAATCCGCGGTAATTTAAGTATTTTTGTTTTTTTTTAATTACTACACTTTACTTTTTCTATATCACCGCCGCAAAATATAATTTTTTAACTTCTAATATGGTAGAAGTCAAAAGTGAATATTAAAGTGTGATTTTCTTTTACTTTTTTTTCGTGAATATGTATATATGTACATATGTATCTGAGGAAGGGAAATTTTAGTAAGAATGGAGTTTGCGTATTAAGAAGAAGAGACAGCCATAATTCGAAATGGTTTTTAGTGCATAAAAATAAGAAATATAGTTTTACATAAGTGTGGCGCTTTACTTGTTAAAGTATGTATGTATATATAAAATTCGAAATGATTTTGGAAAAATTTCGAATTTGGGAGGTCCCAAATCACAATGCAATCTACGTGAAGTTATTTAAAAAAAATATTTAATAAATGAATATGTATTGAGGAAATAAATACCTGTGCTGATAAAATGTTCACGAAAAAATTTTATTCTTGCGATTACATAGGAGGTTGATGGACTGTTGAGCATTCTTAAAATTTTAGTAAATATTGAAAGTTTTGTGTAAAGTTATTTAAAAATAAAATTTTGTTTCTTTAATCGCACAATTATGGAAATCAAGCTAAAATTGAATATTAAGTAAAAATCTAAATGAGAACGTGTCAATATGGAAAATTTTAACAGAATCAACAGATACATATACATATATAAGTTTTTTCCTCAAAATAAAAGTTCATTATTAAAAATTATGTATGTCCGGCTTTAGACCAAATAAAGAACAACAGTTTAAAAACTTAATATTTTGCGCAACTGTGTTTTTAATCGAAACAAATATAAGTTTTTCTACATTTATGTCTTAGGATTACATTTATGTCTTAGGATCGACCAAAGAAAACACAAAACTTTTTTATAGCATCTTAGTGTTATGAATGATGAAAGAGATTCAGTGACTATACCAATAGAGTCAAGTGATATTTTCATGTGTGACTTACAAATTTTAAAGAATGTGATGGTCAAGTTATTTCAGTCGGGTGGGTAACGTTATTTGGAGAACTATATTTGACTTTAACTACATATTTAAGTTTTCATTTTTTAAGTTAGTTTTTAACTTAAAAAATTAGATAATCTATCCTACGTTTCAAGGTTTAACCGCAATTAGAGCTTTGAAGACGGTGTGAGTTGTATGATTGAATTCATTTTCGTAACTATAAGTGAAGCAAGTCTTACCGCACCGGATACATTGTCTCACATAGTATTAGCATTTTCTGATTTAAGATAATGTTCTAACAGGAAATAGGACATGAACTTTCATAATCTTAAATAAGAAATGTAAATTTTGGCGAAAAAGTTGAGAAAAGCCTGTAGTTATTTAAAGAAATATATATATTTTCTGGAGGTTATAAGTTTTCTTCAGCTGTTCAAAAATGCGGATATCATAATTGGTTTCTATAAACGGTCAATTTTAATTTTTAAAAGCATCTTCATACCATAATTTTTACTAACCACAGTTTAGTATTGCAAGCCCGAACCACATATTTAATATTATTATAAAATAAAATAAATTATTTTAATGTAAATTTAATTGAAGGAAACCCTTCAAAGTTTAGTATTGAAATTTTCAAATAAGATATTTAACCCTAATATTTATCTAAAACATTATGAGCGTATTAAAGAAATCGTCATAAATTTTTATGGTATGTATACAATATATTAAAAATTATTATATGATACTTCATTTCTTGTAACGTTTATAATACATATAGTTTAATTGAAAAAATCGGCACAATATTGATAAACGGAGCTCTTATTGATTAAATATTAGTCAATTTACGTCTTTAGATAAATAAGTAGCACACAGGTTGATGACTTAGTTGATGATATTCAATTGTCATAAAGCATTATTGAATGGTTTAAACTACAATTATGAACTAGAAGTTAAAAATAATTCTTTTTCATGTCTTTATCCTATAGCAATACAATTCGAATAATTTTGACGAAAAAAATACTCAATGCTTATGAAATTCTTTTATTACGTACTTATTCAAAATTTTCTATACGAATATTTTTTCTGTTGCGAAAATCATCTCTTTATGCCGAAATTCGATATGCTCAGTAAAATTAGTTTCGGTCTTTGATATTCTTTTAAAAAGGAAATAAGGGGTATTTTAAAAATAAGTTCATATACATTTTTTTAAGACTTACACTTAAATTATGTGATTATCCTGAATGTTACTAGCGTTTTTAACATTATGTATTTTAATATTATAAAAAAAAAATTTTGAATTTATAATGCGAGAATACGAGTTCATTTTGGTATGTGTATAACTTTTCATGGGAATATGCAGAATGAAGTTGTTTAAAAATATTCGTTTCAAGTTTTTATTGTAATTCACGGTTTTACTGCTATATATTTGTAATATATTTATACATAATTCCCAATTTGTATCAGAATAATGTAAAAAATTTCTTAAAAAGTTAAACGGATGTCAACAAGAGTTTCGTCATGGACGACAGAAAATTTATAATGAAATTTATTTGGCATAAAGCCAGTGCGTTACTTCTCGTATATATATATATAATTTTCATATTTTTCATACATGATCATTCAAAATAATTTATCACAGTTATATTTATGCTATTTTTAAGTGAAACGTTTTTTGGCATACACGAGCATACATACTATTATATAGAGGGTTTTATGATTTGAAAAAGATTTGATTCTTGATATAGATTTGTAAAACATATGATAATTCTTATGGAATTTAATGAGGAACTTAATATTTTTTTTCATATAAGAGCCATTTTATTTCTATAAGGATAATTAGAAGGGGATTATGGTTAAATAGTTTTGTAAAGATAACCGGAACTAATTTTGGCATACGGTTCAACATAGACATTAATTTGTCAGGTTTTTTTTTTGCTTTATATGCGAATATTAAAAATTTTTTTTTTGGATTTTTAATTTTTTTCCAAATTTTATTAAAATTGCTTAATTATCCTATTTTTTTCACAAAATTTAATTTTTTTATATAAAGTATGAGCATAATTTTAGCAATTCGTAGAGACGGCAAGTAAATGAGGTGAAGAATTATTTTGTTATTTGATTCAGTTCTAAAAAATTTTTTTGTTTACAATGACTTGCCTCAGAACTGTAGCGAGACTTTGACTGAAAATTTTTATGATTAGTGTGGATTACAAAATTAAATAAATTCCAATTCCAAAATCTTTTATATGTTGAAGTAATAGAAATCTGGGACAACTCTTGAGATTCCACCTGAAGAAGAGGATCTGCGTATATATCTAACTACGCTTTGAAAGATGATTATATCTGCATGAAAAGAATTTTTTTCTTTTCGGGAAGCTGTCTTGATGAGGGGGAAGAGGATACGACGAATCCTATATTAAATTGAATAATGGTTTCCACTTAGTGTCGCAAATTGATACTGGAGACCATTATTATCATAATTTTTTAATTTAGGAAAGGTGACGTCAAAAGGGAATAGGTGATTAATGACACACATATTGGACATTTACACCTGCTTATACTTTTTCTTTTTTTTGATAACTTTTTTCTTAAATCTCAACAATTCACTCACTTCTGTTTGACTAGGTAAATACTTGGAAGAGACAGTAAGTCTAAACATTTTATATATTATTTTAATAATTAAATTTAATTAAAGAAAATTTTAACTTTTATTTTATGTTTAAAAAGAAAATTATTTTTTATTCTAATGACGCCACTTAATTTTTATTTCATTTTCTTAAATTCACAAACAACAACACACTATCAGAGCAAATTAACTTATAAATAAATTTTTGATGAAATTTTTCCCAATTATTATTATTATTATAATTTTAATCAATAAATCAATTTTATAGTTTTAAAAGAAAATAGAATAAAAATGAAAATTTATAACAGTTTTTAATGTATAACAGTTCGTGGGTTACCATATTCTACATATACATTAATATTATAATTATATTAGTGTTAAATACACAAGCTATTCAAGTAAAAAAAAAGATCGTCAATAATAATGTCAGTAAGATTTTCAATTCTTTTTTCTCTTCTTTCTCATTTTATTTGAATATTTAAATAGTAAAGTCATCTAAGTTTTCGAAATGGTTCATAAATAAAATTTTTATTTGTAATATATTCAAGATTTATTGCTTTATTAATGTATGATGAGTTTTAGAGGAACTCAGCGTAAAAGAAGAAAAAAATTGAAAATAAATCTAAAAAAAAATTTTTTTTGTTCCTTTTATCGAACACAAGTTAAATTTTAGCATTGGAGTTATTTATTTTATGTTGAAAATATTGAAATCACAATATACGAAAAGATGTCTTTTTTTGGACTCCAAATTTATTTATTATCATATTCGTTTGGATCCATGTATATGTTATTTATGAATAGAGTTAAAAACAATGAAACCTAAAGAAAACTATTGTATACTGTTTTGATTTTAAGGGGGCAATCTGTAATATTTAATTACAACATATGTGCATTAAAAATATTCGACTTTTAAATTTTTACCTAAAGATCCTTTCCCCCTTTTTAAAACACGTTTATACTAGATTATAGATTTTGTAGATTTTAAGGGATTCGAGTGGAACAGGAGTAACCCCCCAAGCCACCACAGTCATTCTTGACTTATTGTAGCCTCCCCACGCTCCCGCCTAAAATATCCCCGTCCCAACCACAAAGCCGGAGATATCTCTAAGGGAGTTGGACAACAGTTCTCGAGCACTTAGGGACCCATGTCCAAGATAATTGCGGCGCCGAACAGCCAGTGCCGGACAGCCGCAGAGAATGTTCACGGTGGTCTCATCGCCACCCCCACAAAATCTGCACAGGTGGATGTAATCTGAGCTGAACGAAGCTCCAGCAGTGCAGCCCTGCCATCCGAGAACACATAGATGGTGCGGTTTCTATACCTCCTTTCTAAATTGATTCTCAGACAGATCTCTATTGCATGTATTTCGGCCTAGAACACCGAACAATACGGGTTAAGGGTTTCATATACACGCGTGTTCGGGCGGACACCGTATACACCCGAACCCACACCCGGCTCCGTTTTGGACCCGTCCGCATACCACACGCTCGAACCCGACCCAAGTACCGGACCACCCCGATCCCACGTCCATCGATCAGGAAACAGAACCCTGTACTTGTGGTCGAAGTTGTACCGCGGCAGACAGGTATCTGACATGGTTATCCTTAGAATCGGATCGCCCTCAATGAAGTCTCTGTGAGTTCTGTGGGCCAACTTTAGCCCTGCCCCGTCCTCGCCAGAGAGAAGTCGGTAAGTCACCAGCCGAGCTTCCTTCAATATATGGAGGTGCAGTGGCGGCAATCCGATCATCACCTCCAATGCAGCGGTAGGAGCCGTCCGCATCGCCCCGGTCACTCCCAGGCAGGCCAGCCTCTGTAGCTTTTCCAGTTTGGCCCGCACACCCGCCTGCTGAGCCTTACGGCACCATACAATCGACGCATAGGTGACGATGGGCCTAGCAAGGGCCGTATATAGCCACAGTGCTATTCTGGGACTAATTCCCCAGGTCCCCCCGATGAAGCTCCTACACGTCCACAAGGCCGCCGTAGCTCTCCCGATAACTCTATCGATATGGGTATTCCAAGAGAGACGATCATCCAGGGTTACCCCCAGATACTTCACCTCCCTCGAGTAACTAATACGTTCACCAAACAGAATTGGACTCGTTAATATGTCCCTGCTTCTGCGTCTGGTGAAGGCGACCAAAGTGCGCTTGCTTGGATTTATATTTAACCCAACGCCTTCGCACCACCTCTCCACAACACGTAAATTTTGCTGTAGAAGATCAGAAATAGTGCTCTCAAGTTTTCCGCGTACGGCGAAGGCCACATCGTCGACGAATCCCCAGACACGTGTCCCGGAGCCCCGGAGAGCAGCGATTAGATCATCCACTACAATGGACCACAGAAGGGGCGAAAGAACCCCGCCCTGCGGACACCCTTTTGCAGCGGAGATGAAGAGTTTATCGTCAGCTTAATAATGCCCTCGGTTCAATGACCGCATTTGAGTGATTCCGAAGAATCTCCGAGTCAGGAAAGTGCGTTGACGCCATAAGCTCCAACGCCTGCTTTCCGTTCTCAGTCATGGAGCCATCAGGACGTTCCATTAGGCCCAACCCGCTAGCATACTTTTTGGAAAGCACCCTGTGAAGACGCGCACTGGTGGAGAGTTCATCAATGCCCTTGCAGAACGCCCTCCACGAAATTCTCTTCGCTTTCCTAATTTCTTTATTGTATTTCGTGAGTGAGTTTTTATACTCTTTTCACGAACCCGACCCCTTGGCCTTATTGAATAGCTTTCTGGTCTTTAATGTATTGGGGTACCCGATGCATTTCTTCTGTCAGGCCCCCAGAGACCATGATATCAAACCTAATCTGGCTATGGTCGGACACGGATGTCTCATTTGAGACATGCCATCCACTAACCCTACTGCCGATAAACTCAGTGCAAAGGGTGATGTCAAGGACCTCTTCCCTAATTGCATTTATGAATGTCGGCCTATTGCCCTCATTCATAACCATTAATTTATTACTATATATAAATTCAAGTAGGCACTCACTTCTTTTGTTTATATTACTGCTTCCCCAGACGGTGTGGTGGGCATTGGCATCACTTCCTATTATTAGTTGGAAGTTCCTCCTTCCACAAAAGTCCACCAGATCTTTCAGCTGTTCGTCTGGGTGGGCACAGTCTCATGGGAGGTAGGATGAGCACACAATGAACTCTATCCAACCCCCGGAAGACTTCACCTTCACCAACGCAGTTACCTGATCCTTAGAACAGTAATCTGAAATGGGAAAATACGTTAGCCTTTTACTAAACAAAATGCAAGCCCTAGGTCTGCCACCTTTATACTAACTATCTTTAATCTTTATACCATTTTTTTTTCGTGACGTAAAAATTTTTAAGCTCTAACTCGGCTTTTTCAGGAAGAAGTTTCAATTTTATTGTGGGTCAGTGGGTGGCATGGGGTTGGTTAAAAGATCAAATTAAATAGAATACATATTTCCTGCTTCCTCAATGTTTCTTCTTATAGTACTAACCCTACGCAAATCTTACTAAAATTCTTCTTGAAGTTTTTGAATGAGTTTGAATGTTATAACATAATTTTTGTAATATATGTATATGTAATCAATCAATCCGAAAAGAACCGAAAGTAGCCGAAAAAAAAATTTATTTGTATTTTAAAATCGAAAACTGACAAAATTCTTATATTCTGTTGAAATAAATCAAGATTGCCCCAACAATGAATTGAATTCAAAACAAAAATATTTTTTCAATAATTTGCATTTTCACATCTTTCTACTTGAGTTAGCAATATAAAAATTCAATGTTGTTTTCAAAAAAACTTTACAAATCCGTCTGTTCTTTTGGAAGTTGTAAAATAATATGAAAGAGAATTATATAAAAATAAAAACTTTTTTTTGCATATTGTATGTTTAAGTTTAAAAATTCACAAAAATCTTACAATAATTTAAAAGTTTTTTTTAAAAAATATTTGAAAAAAAAATATTTTAAAGAGTTAACTTTAAAATTTTCTGTTCCATATTTGTATAAGGAAATATTATAGAATTTTAAGAAGCGAAAAATTTCAATTCAATATAAAATGTTTGTCATCAAATTTAAGTGTTAATAATTGTATAATTAATATATGTAAGTATGTATACAATTTATGAGCTTGAACCCTCATTGTATAGAGCCAGTAAATTTTATTGAAAAAAATATGCTGTAGAAATTATTATTTTGCGAAACTATCAGAAAGTTTCAAACCCCTCATATAGGTTTAATCTAAAGTCCGGAGGGCTATATTATGTATGAGGGCTATATTATGTATTTTAAGTTAATGTCGGGTTTAGTCGAAAGTTTTCTATGGAAATAACCAAATTCAGTTTTTCGATTCTCGGTTAGGATTTCGGGCGCAGAACTCACAATATGTAATTTCTTTTTTTGCGAAATTTACTACGGTTTATTCATTATATTTTAAAAAATTTTCAAATTAACATTACATTCAATAAATTTCACGATTTTCCTTATAATACAAAAACTTAAATAATTTTAGTTGTTTATATCCATATTTTGAATTTTTCAAAATCATATAGAACTTTAATCCTTGAAATCTTCTAAAACAGAACTCAATCGTTATGTATATATAGAATAATAAAAAATGGAACATATTTGTAATGAAATATTTCATCTGTTATACGTGAATCTCTTATACATGAATCACATATACACATTGTACATATATCATAAGCAGATAGTTAATTTTTTTTTAATAACTAATATTTAAAAAAAAAAAAGAAAAACATACTTTCTCTGACTATATCCGTAAAACTATATTGACCACATTTGTACCGTCATTGATCATGTTCTAATTTTGATTGACTAATCCATATTTATAGTAGTTTTTACTATTTTTAACATTCAACCACGAGAATTTAAACCATACGATAAAAACAACAACAATAAAAAAAAACAAAATCCCTTACAAGTTTGTAAAAAAATAAATAAATAAATTTCAATCTTAAAAAAGTGATTTTTCTTTTTCCACTTTTAATTTTAGTCCTTTAGAAAAAGAAAAAACCTAATAAAGGACTAAAATAGTAAAGGAATAAAAAATTTGCATTAGAATTTTTCTGTTTTCAAAAAGTATTAATTTACTCAAACTTCCGTATATGTGTATATATGTGTATGTGTGCCAGTTTGTCTTATATTGTTGGTATACGATTGGTATATAACGTAGGAGTAGAATGAATCCTTTTTGGAAAATGATTTTTTTTTTCGTTTGCTGCTTGCGTTTTCAACCAATTTAAAATTTACGATGATTTGCTTTTATGTATTGTTTATGAATATTTTTTTGGTATTTCAATATATTTTTGTATATGTATGAAACTATATGTATTCCAAATTTACCATATTGTCAACATATGTGACGGTATACTATTTTAGCCATTCATCATCTTATATTTTATGATTCGTTGATATTTTTTGGCATAGTAATACAGTTTACTTATATGATGATGATCTGCATATTTATTCGTACATTTAAACGGATGGTTTTTGTTTCATATAATATGTAAGTACATTCTGTTTTCTTTTACTCTTATAAAGTGTTATACATTATATTATATTATAGACTGTATGCATACACAGATTTTTGAAAAAAAAATATTTTTTTTTATAATATAAAATAGATTGTTTGATTTTAATAAATCTTGATGGGGTTGAATGTAATTTTCTATATATATATATATAAATATTATGTAACTAATAAAATTTAATTTTCCTAAGTGGTCATCATTCATTTTTATTTGTAAAATATTATACAGAATTAAAATAACATGAAATTTTATTAAATGACATTTATAATTATATGCAATATATTTATGTTTGAGTATAGGATAAAATTGTATAATAATCAATGTAGACCACGAATATTAAATATGATTGTGTATATATAAAGCTAATTTAACTGATGACATACTTTTTACATATATATGTGTGTGTTAATTAGTATAAAATTCTAATATTTATTATAGTAAAATATAAATTTTCAATATTAGGTCTCAATAACTAGGTTATTTTTAATCACAAAATTTTAATTTTTATTTTTGATATTAAAAAGTTATCATTTTGCAAAGTAGTTAAAATTGTTGGAATAAATAAGTATATTTACTCAATTCAGCAGTTTCACAGTTTCATTTTGGATTTTTTTAATTAAGTACAATAAATTTGTTTTATTCAGTTTCTTTTTAAATTTCTATATATTAATTTAAGATATAACATTGATGGTCGGAAGATAGTAATCACGCACTGTTTTGATGTCAGTATAACTGGTTAAACATGGTGTCTATAGTGTGTCAGGCTAGATTTGTCCATTACCTTCCTCTTCTGTATGACGAGTTTCTTAATCTTATTTTTTTTTTTTTTCCTTTGTTCACTCCTAGAAGAAGCATAGGGCTAGTGCATGATTTCTCATGCAATAGTTTCATAGCGTCATAGAGTTTAACTAGATAGGTGACTAGCCTGCCGTAGTTTTTTTTATTTATATAAATTATTTGAGGTTATTAATATTTACTGTTAATTTTTCTTAGTTTTTTTTTTTTTTTTTTTTTTTTTTGTTAATATCGAATATTACGAATATTTGAAAATTACTTATATAATATTTATTAGTATTGTATATTAAGTTATAATAATATTGAATATAATTTTTATAGTGACCTGACCGGGGTTTGAACCCGAGACCCTTCGGTTAAAGGACCGGTGCCATAACTACTGCACCAATGGTCAGATTCTTAATCTTATTAGTGTTTTTTTTTGTTATGAGTATCTTTAAATCTAATCACTTTCGTTTGTTAAGGCGTTCCCGCTAAAGTTATCAAGAAATATTTTTCATTTTTAGAGAAATTTAGCTTCTCCAATAAACTCTACCCCATGAACTTTACACAAACTTTATCCCATGTCATGCTTGTGGTGCTTTTTCTTTTTTTATTGTTCTCTGCCATGTATTCCTGGGCGTTCTTCTTCTCCTCTGCAAGTTTCAGTCCCATACATACCTTGACATTGTCTCAGGTGACCGTCGTAATCCATCCCCGCTTCTTGCGCAATTTGCAGGTTAAAATGCAGGTTACGGTGTAGCTTCAGCCAGCCGGTTGCCGATATCATACGTGTTAATTTTGGTTAGTCAGTTTGACTAGTTTTGGGAGTTTATCCAGCTGCGTTTGAGGTTTTTTTTCAAGTCACCTACTATTGATAGGCCTGACGACGCTTGGATCGGTCTTTGTTTCCGATGATTTTCAACACGTGTTTTAAAAAAAAACGTCTTAATTTTCAGGCCGACTTATGTCGTTTTTATATCCAGTTCATTTTGTTGTGCTTGAATATCTGAATGTATGTGGCTACCAGAGCTCTGCTTCCAAATGGCTTCTTAGGGTTCATGTTATGTACTTTGGACTGAATGTCCACTGCCGCATTGTTTCATTTACGACTATGTACTGTATGGAGGATAGTGCACATATCAAATTCGCTAATTTTTATGGTAATGCTCTTCATATGATTCCCGTTTAACTGTGTCGAACGGTTTTTCAAGTCGAGTTATGTTGTTTAGGTGATATCTTCATTTTGGGTCTAGTCGGTTTTTTTTGCCAAAATTTTTATTTCAATTCTGGACAGTTATATCTTTTACCGAACAGCAGTAGATTTTTAAAATATATGTCTACGTTTAAAAAAAAATAATATAAAACATTGCATACACACAAGAGTTATAAAATTTTTACGCTCTGCAAAACTTTTGGTTTTATATTTTTATAACCAGTTCGAACCTGCTTATTAAAAAAACTCATTATTATTTTTCAAAAAAATTTTTGTTTAATTTTAAATAATTAAATATTTTGAAACTATTCTCATTTTTATATTACAGTTAAAAAATAAATTAAAATGAACTCATTAAAATTCCTGAATAGAGATTACAGTCCGTCACTTTTCGAATGCAAAAAATATTTTCGGTAAAAAATTATTTCTGCAAAACAGAAAAATGAAAATTCAAAATCTTTTATTATCAGAAAATTTTCCCCTTTTTCATTTATTTCTGTATAGAAAAGGGATATTTTTTTCTGTGATTGTATATGTGTTTTGTATTTTATTTCATATTTTATTTCAATTGTATTTTCTCTTGCGGTTGTTGGGCGTTACCATCGCGCAACATTTTTGTATTAAATTTTTTGTTTTTGTTTGAAAAATTTTTCCTTAACTTTTCCATTCTGTTCCTTTTTCATATTCCATATACACTATATATGTATACACATGTATGTATATAAAATTAAATCTTGTTTTTAAGTATATAAGCACATTGTATATAACAAATGATACAATTTTCTTTTTTAGAAAATGAGAGGGCGTATATCATCAATATTTTTTAAAAATCTTGTTCTTTTTTTTTTTTACTTTAAGACATAACGTATGTGTGTACCTTTATCTTTGAATATGTCTTTCATATACGTATATAAATATTCAAAGAAAACATATGATTCTATAGGTTCAAATATATTGCTTAGATACTGTTTTCAATTGGATTTCGAGTCGTTCATATTTTCTTTTATTTTATTTTTCATTCTGGTATTATAATTTTATTTTTGTATTTATATACATATAGTATACATAGTATATTTATTATACAGGTACATATTTAATAAAATATTTTAGCAGTATATAAGTATAGAGTGTAAGCGTATATGAAGGAAATTACATATTCTTTAGTTAAGCATATTGATCTTTCGCTAACAAGTTATTATACGAGTATATTTTGAGAGTTGCGAATGATAATAAAAATTATAATAGCTTTTCTTTAATAACATGTACATATATATACATACATATGTATGTATGCGTTTATGTAAAATACTTTAGGAATTTTTTGAATTTTCTTTAAATTTTATGACAATTTTTCAGTTTTCTGAAATTTTTTATTTTTATAACTTTTATAACTTAAAAGTTTTAAGAAAATATTTTATGATTTTAAATTCAAATGCTAATAATATTGTTTTTTCAAAAATAGAAATTTCATATAAAAAATTAATGTAAGTTGATTATTATATGTAAGTAAGTTTATTATATAAAGAATTTAAACTCATTTTACGATCGATGGCTATCTTTAATAATAATAAAGAAAAAAAATTTCCATTTCTTACAATATGTATTTGATTTTTAATTAAAAATTTTTATAGCAGTTTTAAAGTTTTATGAAGTTCAATATTCTACAGTATATACATGTATCCTTGTATGTTGTGATCTTTATATAGAGTTGGTTGTTATTCTTGAAAGTTGCTTATGTTAATCAAACAAGATTGTGTTATGCATAATAGGTATGTATGTATGTAGTTGATATTTGATGTTTTTATAGTTTAAAAAATAATTTTATATTATTAAATATTTGGAATAAATAAATTGATGGTTCATTTAAAGATTGCATTTAGAATAAATTTTGAATTTTACAATTAAAGTTGTTTTTTTACTATGCTAAAAATTAGTAATTTACTAAATAGTAAATTTAGTAATTTATTTTACTAAATTAATTTAGAATACACAATCATACAGAATTAAAATATAAAAGTAAGAAAATAAGATCATTTTATTTTAATAGAAAATTTGAGAAAAGAAGGTTTACTTTTGTTGAATACAATTTTAATTTTCGAATATAGCTTCATAGATTTGTAGGTCAGGTAGATGAGTGACAGTCAGGAAAGCAGTGATTCACTCATTCGAGCTTATTTCGAGAAGACTTTTTTTTTTTTGGTTTGATTCGTTCTTTCGTCTTATCTATCTGTTCTGCAGGTTTCTGAAAAAATTTTCTTGTGTTTGTTTCCATTAACAATTTTCCATTTTTTTGAAATAAATTTTTCATTGTAATAAACATTGGTAAAATATTAAATTATTTTTATTAATCATTTACCGTATCGCATACAATAAGAGAGGTTATGTAATTGCAACAAATTTTGCATATCAAATTTTCGGTGGAACCAAACTTCTTCATGGTTAGGGAAGTGTAAATAAACAATTTTTAAAAAGATTTCGGTCAGTGAGTCTGTCTAATTGTCGGTCTGTATATGCACGCGTGTATATCTCAAGTTCGACTGATCCAATTTAGATTAAATTTTATAATGGAATTTATTTTGTGCTGTTTTACTGAATTTGTTTGTGCTGTTAATTGATTAACATTTGGGATATGTCAGGCTACAGGAACTGCAACTTTTTACGTTTTTTATACATTTTTGATCATATTTCAGAAATTATTTGACAGACTAACTTGAAAACCAATAATCTGTGTTTGACAATACGTGAAATCAATTAATTTTTGGAAAAGAACAGCAACTGAAAGTTCGCTACTAGTCAAATTTACATTTTTGCACATATGAAGAGAAGTTTTCACTGAATAAGGATGGCACAACGCGAACTTTTACTAAAAGCCAAATTTTGATTTTTCTAGTTATGTTAACTAAAAGCTTACTAATGTCCATAAAATTTAAAAAATAGTATTTAAAAGACATTTTTATAATTTTGTGCAACACTTTTGGTAAATTCAGCAATACACCTTGCGGTCGGTTACGTGCTAATCATATCAGATTTTTTTTTTCAAAATTTACATACCTTGATTTACTTCAGAAGTTATTTGCTATTAAGAGTAGAATAAACATTAAAAAACAATAAAAATGTATGAACCTCTGAACTACTAGATTTACAAGAATGTAAAATGTAAAGAAAATTATACAAATAATCCCACATCTTAAAGAAAAATTTTCAACGTTAAAGACGTCACATCAAACCATAAAGTACTTCTATTCTTTGATATTAAATCAATTTCCATATATGTACACATTTCCATTTACAATTTTCAATTTCTATTCTTTATTTAAATCAAAGGAAGAAGAAAAGGACATGAAAAATTTCACCAATGATTACATATGATAATCGTAATCAAAATATTTTCATTTTTTTATTTTACATTTTGTTTTATTTTTTTTTTTATTGATTGTATTTATTGTTTAAATTATTGTGTAATTTATAAATAAATTCTACAAAAGAATAAAATTTATTCAAAATTTAACATTTATTTGAACAATTGAATGATTGTGAACTACTTTGAATTTTATTTGCAAAAAATCAAAAGATCAAAAAAAAAAAAGAGAATTCTAATTTTCCGAAGAAGAAAAAACCTTTCCGGTTTGTCATTTTCTTTTTTCATTTCCCGTACTGAAATCAAACAGTAAGTATTATGTTCATTTAATTTTTGTTTTTGGTGTGAAAACAAACATAATTTCAATTATTTGTAAATCTTTGATCTTTAATGTTAATGTAAGAATCTCAAGTGAAAAAGATAAAGAAATCATGATTTTGTATTCAAAATTTTTCTAGGCGCTGCTAAAATATCATAAGCCATACACTGAATTTCTAATATTATGCAGAAATTTTGTGTGTGTACCTAATTCATGAGATTCAAAAACAAAAAAACAGCAATTTAAAGGAAAATTCAAATTTAAAAGAAATTTTCAATTTTTCATTTTTCTATTTCAATATTTGATATTTAAATTCTATTAAATTGATTATGATAATTTAAATGGAATTTAGTGGAATTATTTTAAAGATTCTTTTGAAAAAATATTTTTTTTGTTGTTTTTTTTTTTTAAGTGAAAATTTGCATATTTTATTGCGCTTGATTCTAAAGAAGTGCGAAGCAAAGACAAAAAAAAAAAACAAAATTTCCCGATAAAATTCTTTAATAAAAATTTATGAATACTGTTTTGAATTAAAGTATACCCATATATACGTATGTATATGTATAAGTCCCTATGTACTTAGATTTCAAATTAAATTTTTATTTTCTCCCCTAAAAATATGTATTGCAAAATTTTTATATAAAAACTTGCATTTAAGAAAATTTTTTAACTTAAATCAGCAGTATGAATAAGAAATTTTCTTATTTTATACTTTTAATGAGTAAAATATAAATTTCTCACCTCTAGTCTCACATAATATTCGAGAATTGCATGATTTACCACATTTCATTGCACAGAATAAAAATTTTTCACTTTAGTCTTTCTCTTTTTTTTTTTGCTAAAGCCCCGTGAAATATGCAAAATTATGTACATCAATAATCCCTTTTAATTCTATTTATAACAAAATATAATGAAATTCTATAAAACTAACTCTTTAACTTTACGGCTGGGTAGAGATGACACTCTAAAAACGAAGATATTCGTATCTCTGTCGCGCACGTATAATATGCAGGCCAGCAAACGAACGATATCATAGTATGCAGGGTCTATCGAAACGAGCATTGTATTTTACCGCATTAGGTATAATCACGAAATCGAAAATCTAATGCAAGAGCGAAATGTAATCAGGTTCATAAAGGAACAAAGAATTAGTTGACTGGCACATCTAATAAGAATGGATGGATTGTAAAAAAAAGTTTTTAAAAGAGGGTATAGAAGGCGCGGTAGACCAAGAAAAAGATTGATTCTTAGCAGATCTAAGAATAATGAACATCTCTAATTGGCACAATCTTGCAAAACAGAGAGCTCAATAGTAACAGAAGCAATGATTCACAAGGATTGTTTAGCTGAGATGACGATGATGGGGGCTGCAAAATGTCGGAATATGGTATATATTCCTGCCTAGTTGGTATATATTCAGAGCTTTGCTTAATTTGAAATGCGCTAGATGAAAAAAAGAAGAGAGTACGCAAGACACAATAGAGGAGATGGAAAACTCTTACATTTTCAAGACACTAACTGGCGTTTCGGACTGTGGGTTACGACTTTGTCTGGTATGAAAACGAAAATATTTGAGTTCTACAAACGAGATGCGTTAGCTGCTTTAGGTACCTCCAAGCATAATGCCCCATACATCGTTTGAGGTAGGAGGATTGGTATTTCTATGTCCCTACTTTTGGGTATGCAACAGCTTCCATCTAATTTACCTTTTTTCGGAGTCTCATATAATGTCATCGTAATTAAACACATCCGTTTCGAATCCGTTCTTGGAAGCTTTATATTAAATTATACATTATTCAACTAATTTTGCCCCAAAAATCAGAAAAGAACAATCATTTTATATATTTTTTAAATGTAATCGATTGTTAATGATTTGTTTTAAGTTTTGCACGAATTGAAAGCAAATATTAAGCAAAAAAGAATATAAAAAATTTATGATTTTTTTTATTAATATATAGGGTTACAAGTTACAACCTCTGTGAGCTTCTGTTCGCTTGATCTTTATAACTAAATTTGATACTGATGGTAAATGGTGAATATTTTATTGATTGGTCGGACATTTTCGTAAATAAATTATTTTTTATATATAAGAACTGAGGACACTATTACGTATATTTTTTTTAAACCTCGCTGAATGCATAGAAAAATATTTTTTTTTTATTAGCACAAAATACTTAAAAACGCGAAATTGATTTTAAAGTATTGCTTTCCATTCACTCATACATATATAAATACTATTATCTTATATGAATATATTTTGACTACACAGAGTTTTCTAATGATTTAATGATGCGTAAACATGATATTCAAAGACAGATTTAGTGCGGGATGAGTTGAATACATTTTAGGAAATGAAAATCAATTCAAATGTGTTTTTTACATTTCATGAAAAATAGAAAAGAAAGGGCGAATTTTTAAATAAAATAATATTGAATTTGAAAACCAAAGTCAATTTAATTTTTAAAATGTTATTTGAAAAACAAATTTAATTTTATTATTGTGCGAGAATAATTTTAAAAGCTAAAACCAGAAGATAAAAGAATGTGGTATAAGAACAATTGGCACTGGAAAGGCACAAGTGGACAAAATTATAAAGAAGCGTTTTGTCATATCTTCTCATCCTGTAAGATAAGTGCGACAAAATTCGACGTATGGGTCTGACAACAAAATAGCTGTTTGTAATTTAGTTTTGTTTAGTGTCTCAAGAAGTTTTAGTGCCCTGCTAAAGAAATTATATGGTCGAGCGAACGCTGAAGCTTTCCTATTTGTTTTTGGTATTAAGGAAAGCGTGTTAAAAATTTTTTCATGACATCTTTCAGTTTTTGACGTTCTTTGTTAATGATCCTAGTTCAGTTTGCAGAGTTACCAAAGAACATTTTTTTGAAATAACTACAAATACTATCTATCTATATTTTAAAATTATTTTTGTAAGTTAAATCTTGAAGTTTGTAGATCTAATTACCGCAAATTTAATCATTGTGTATATTTGGGCAGCAAAAATAATATAAAAGCACAAAATCGAGGCACTATCGGTCTCATTTTGTAAAACACTAACTTTGCTGTTCAGTAAGACACGTGATAATTGTTGTTAAGTTGTCATGTTGCAGTTGTTAATGGCATTTTGTTATTTGGGCACTAAAAGTATGCAAGAAGCCTAAAAATTATAAAATTCAAACCTGATACATACCGATTATAAAGCAAAAGTGAATGTTAGATGACTATCGTGACGTATCTCGTTGTTATAAGCCGTCAGAGATCGGTCTATTCCGAACAATTTTAAGATGATCCGTTATTGATTATTCAATTGATTCATTTGAAAAAATTGAGCCTTTCTTGCTTAATATTGCCTGCCGCAAATACGTATAGAGTAGTTTTCTTACTGAAAATCTGAAATACTATTCACAATTTCTATACTTACATAAATGACAGATGAACAAAACTAATAAAAATCTTATTTTTAAAAAAAAAAAAATCGTACAATTTTAAAAAAATTTTCATGTATATTGAAATTGATTTTTAACACAACTAAATGGGGAAAATGTACTGGAAAGAAATATTTATTTGTTTGTTTTATCATATGTTTAAATTTTTTTATTGTGAATATTTCGATATCATTCACAATTCGATTTTTTTTGCTTATTTCGTTTTTTATTGTTTTTTTTTGTTTGAAAATCGATTAGTAAATATGCTAGAAGTAATATATAAGTTTTACGTATGCCAAATTTATAATATTTTTTTAATATTTAAAATTTATAATTTATGTATGAAAGTATGCACATAAATACACGTATATATTACCATACAAGTATACAACAAATATACCACAAAATAATGTGTTTTTAACTTTGTTTTATTTAGTTTTTTTTTCGTTCACACGTACATATGTACATGTATAAACATGTGAATATTTGCATATATAAGTATGTATAAATAAATTTCGTAAATTTATGAGCACACGAGAGAAAGCTTAATACTTGTTAAAAATTACATACAGGTGTACTGGTAAATAAACTCTTGCCAATTGCAAAAAAAAATCTAAGTTACAATTTGATTGTCACTTAGTTATACTAAAAGTAAAACAGTGGTATGGTGGGGCACAGGTTGCATCGATTATCTACACTTAGAGGCAAAACAAGTGCTCATTCAAATTCAAGACTACGCTTTTTAGAATATAAGGTACTCATACACTAGTTTGGAAGACGAATTTGCAAGACATTAATTTGTTTTTGAAACAATTTCTTGATTTACTTTACAATACACTACAATCAGTTCCAGTTCAAATTTTAAATAATCGTAGCAAGCGGTTGTTTATTAAAAGTCTTTTCTTCTTTTTAATTTTCGAAACTTTTAAACACATTTACGAGTAGAGTTTAATTAAAATTAACAACAATAAAATCTATAAAAATCAATGGCTGGATTTCTTGCATCAATTTTTGGAACTGAAAAAGATAAAGTAAACTGTTCGTTTTATTTTAAAGTTGGAGCTTGCCGTCACGGTGAAAGATGTTGTCGTATTCATACTAAACCAATATTTTCTCAAACAGTTTTATTGCAAAATTTTTATATTGATGTAGAGAATTCAGTAAAATCTGCTGAATTTAATACAATCAAAAATATTGATAAAGAAATACAAAATAAATTTGAAGAATTTTATGAAGACATTTTTGTTGAATGCGAAGAAAAATATGGTGAAATTGAAATAATTAATGTTTGTGACAATTTAGGTGATCATTTAGTTGGAAATGTTTATATTAAATTTCGATATGAGGATGATGCTAAAAAGGCTGTTGAAGATTTAAATAATCGTTGGTTTGATGGACGTCCCATATATGCTGAATTGTCACCGGTTGAAGATTTTCAAGATGCATGTTGCCGTCAATATGAAGTACGAAATTGTCGCCGTAATCGATTTTGTAATTTTTTACATGTTAAAAGAATTTCCTCTGAATTGAAACGATATCTTTATCGCCCATTGAGACAAGTTTCTAATTATTCAACATCAAAAAGAGTTACGAAAGAAATAAAAGAGGCACGAAGATCTCATCGTAAGAGATCGTCATATGATCGGTTAAGTTTTGAATCAAGTTAAAGATGTTTATGTTTTTTTTATGTTTATGTTATAAAACTTTAATGGAATTAAATTTGTTTTTCTTTTGCTTATTTGAAACTGCATATATATGTGTGTATATTGTTAGCAGTAAAGTTAATTTAATTAAAATGGAAGTGAAGATTTACTTTTGTTGTTATTGTTGTTCTTGTTGCGCTGTTTTCAGGTTTTGTATATCCAGCAAAGTTGGCTGACGATATTTGGCTTTGTTCGAGGTTTCCTGGTTACCAGAATCCATTCGGTCCTGATCAACAGAGATATCCAAGCCAGAACAATGGAAAAAAAACTGTGTTTTAATCTCTGTGTTCTCCTGTATCTTAAGTTTGGTTTGATTTAAAGGTTAATTCTGTATCTTAAGTTTAATTAACAGATTTAAAAGCCAATTTTTTTTTGAGGATTTGATAAGCCGATTAGCTCTAACCGATATATTAGATCAAAGGAATTCGGCTTTTCTAGTTTACTATTTTTACTATTTAGATTATAGCAAGGAAATCAATACATATGTACATAGAGTACATAGAGTAATGAGAATACACACAATAACGGTACATACAGTCAAAGAGAAAATAGTGTTCCGCACTTTTTGTTTCACTAGAGCACACTCTTTAATTGAATTGGATTAATGATATTTTCACAATTTTGTGTGACAATATTACCGATATAATGAAATTTTGGAATTCAGGAACATTGGCCAGGCTGTATAAAATTTAAATAACGCCCTAAATTCATTTGACACAAGACGGAACAAATAAAATGAAGAAATTCAAGAGATTTATTTCTTTGTTTATTAGAAAAAAACTCATACCATAAGATTTTAACCATCTTCATAACCATTAAGCCATTAAGTATAATCAAAAGTTGTTCCAATTTTTATAGTGAATTTTAAATTATTTTTTTCATATTTTTTTTTTCGCTTTGTGTCAGAATTCTGTCTTCAGTTTCTTGTATTAGAATTGATTGTTCCCCTTCAATGATTGTTAGAAAAAATGATTTTTATTTTTTTAAATTAAATAAATTTTTATCTTGAAAATTAATTTATTCTATTAATATTATTTTTGAAATATTCTATTGTTTTTTCCTAAATTATATTTTTTGTTGTCTTTTTAAGTGGTAATCATTTTCGTTGCCATTCATTTTAATATTTTAAGCTTTTTCTTTTGTTTTTTTTTTTTGGTAAAGAAGACCCTCCCATATAATTGTAAAAATGAATATAAAAAAAAATTATTTGTAGTCCTTTTATTTCTTATGGTTTCTTATGATTATTAATAAAAAATTAAAAACATGCCATTAAATTTTGTTTGGTTTTTTTTTTTGCCATTTTTATTACAAACAGCAAAGCGTTTAGGTTTTTCCCTACTTTAATCAATTTATTTTTTTTTTTGTTTTGTTAATTTTCCTATTTTCTTTCGAATGACAATAACAAAAATTACTGCCACAGAATGTATCATCATTGGAAAATTATGGCCGCGAGACTTTTAAACCGATAACAGAAAATTTCACCCATAATTTTTAATGGGCACTAAAACAGTTGTTGTTATCTTCATCACGAACCACAAGAAACAAATTAATTTAAAAATCAAGAAATCTTATACACATATACAATTTACTTATTCATTTTATGTACCTACAACAATAATATTTTATACAATAAAAAGGACTAAAGAAAATTAGTATGTGTGTGTATAGAGCAAATATTCAAGAAGTGGAAGAATTTATGAACTCACGGTTTCGTATTAAATCAAGTATAATTTTTTTTTTAAAGAAGATAAAATTATCGCGTAAAAGACATTTTTTTTTTTCATTTAATAATATAAAATTTATAATATAGAAGAACAAAAACAGCAAAAAAAAATTTATTATTTTATTCCAATCAGATGGAAATTTTGGGAGAAAAATATTTTATTAAAATTTTCTTATTATATTTAATATACAAAAGAAGAAAGAATGAAATTGAATTTCATATATTTAATGATTTCAAAAGAGTATATAAATTAATTATGAATTATTTCTTGATCAACCATGCTTCTTCCATTAACCATTAATTAAAATTTTAAATTTATTAAATCACATTTTATTAAGAGAATTATTTATTAAAAATTCACGGCCAGAATTTGAATATTTTCTTATTGCTTTTAATAACTGCATTAAAAAAATTAGATACTTAGAGATAAGGTCAAACGATTTTCTTGATCAGCTTTCTAATCAACTTTTCAATGTAGAAGAAAAGCGTAACGATGGTACAATATTACGTAATTAATGTGCCATATAAAGTTAATATTAGTCGAGTGCGACAACCAACCTAAGCACGGAAGTTTAAGCTGGTTATTCATTCTCCCTGATACTCTCTGGTGTTAGAGGAAATATTAAAAGAAATTAATAACACACCTGATTAATTATCATTAAAAGGTCATCGGTTTGGAAAAAAATATTGGCGGCAAGGGGGTCATCCGGTTAGAGCAGAAAAACAAAACTAAGAATATTTAATTACGCTCAGTTAAACCTGGATATTATATTGCACGGATGTTAAACCTGGTTAAAAATCAACCTATATAACTATCATCAGTTATGTGTCTAAATAAATGTCTTATATCTGGAATAGACTTATAAACTTATAATTATACTATTACCTGTGACTAGACGAGCGCTCAAAAGTGAGGTCATCAAGAGGGCCCCCAAAATGAAACAACGTGCGAGAATGACCGGGCGACCCTACGGGTCCGTTGATATTTCCTTGAACCGATATCCTCCTCGAAAGCTTTTTCTCCTCCGCATCAAAGCAAGAGTTCGAGTGCTCTTTGGACATTGTCTCTCCATGGTTCATCTAAAAGGCACGGGCAAGATGGAGAGTAAACTGTGTCGTCTTTGTTTAGAAGAGTAGGAGACGGGGCAGCGGTTCCTCCTTTTAAAAAAAAACATAACCTATATACTATTATGCCAGTAAGGTAAATTTTCATAATAATTCATAAAGTGACGCAAAACTATGTATGTTATTTGAAAGCTGTTCTAATCCAGTTTTATAACAAAATCGTTTATGTACAGAATAATTTATTTATTCAAATTAACGTAATGACATTTTACAAAAAAGAAAAACACCAAAAAGGGAGTAATATAATGTCAAATTAAACTGAAAAGATGTTAAGAATTTCATTATTTTTTATTAATATAAAATATTTTCAGTTGCTTGCTGACATTACCATTTAAAAATAATAACAAATTTTCTTCTCAAACTACTATAAGGATTTCTTCTATGATAGCACACTAAACATACTGGAGGGAAAAATATTAATTATGAATATTTCTAACAATGTTCTATTTAGTTTTAATTAAAATTCATTTTATCTAAATCTTAAAATCTTTATTTATTTAAATCAACTATACTATGACACCATCAGATTCACCTAGTCACACATAAATATTTTTTTGTAACATTATTACGCTAAAAATGAATAAAAATAGGAAAAAAAAATCATAACAATTATCTGGCATACGTGGCTTTTCTTTAATTGTTTTAAATTAAAATTTTTTAATATCTTAACTCTTGCAAAAATACAAAAGTAGTTAAGAAGAAAGAAAAGTAGTAGAAATTTTAGTCTCGCGTCTCATTTCTACTCTATAATGATTTCTATTCCGTTTTAGAAACAATTAAAATGCAAATGAATTTCGCTTATTTTAATAAAAATATTTATTCAAGTGACTTTTTTCAAAAGATTGTTTTTCAAGACACGAATATTAAATTAGTCTTTGTTACAAACGAGTTTGTGTTTAAATTGAAAGAGTAAGGCAAAAAAATCTTTTATTTTCTTTGATTATTATCAAGGAAGTTTACCATCTTAAGATTTTTGCAATTAATTCTTTTGTTGTATATTAGTATAATATGTATACCACAAAGATCCTTATGATTTTTTGGCAGTAACAAAATGTTTAATAAGAAAATATTAAAATAATTATAAAATTATTGTCGGTTTTAACGTTTACCAAATATTGTTAAGACTCACAAAATAAAGAGCTTAAGATTTTTTTCGAAAACGGAGGTGTCATGGTATCACGGCTTTTTACAAAACCTGGTATGCTGCAGGATTTTCAAAAAGGTCATTGAACAAATGATTATATTCATTTTTGCAAAGGCTCTCCTGAAGGCAGTTGGACGCTCGCAATTACAAAATTTATACAGGTTGTCAAATTTCTTGCAACGCTATGCGACGTGTTCATATTAAATAAATTTTTTTTAATTCCTTACTGACATGGAAAGCTCGAGTCAAGTTCGTTCTAGTTGGGCGATTCAGTTCTATAATTCAGCAAGATTGATTTGCGCTCAGTAAAAATAAACATTGTATCGAATTTCAAGCCTCTAGATTTTTTCACTCGAAAATAAAGGGCTTCAAAAGCTGACAGGCGGAAAGACTCATATGTCTAGCTTAAAATTATTCTTTGTAACAAATTTAATGTAAAATTTATTGAAGAAATTGTCCATACATAGTTTTAGCGATCGAAATATTTCAGAAACCAGCACATCCGGATATATTTTAATTTGACTTACCTGCTACAATATTAGACAACGGCAATAAATATGTTTTGAATTTTTTTTCTGATGAAAAGCTAATTTTTCTAATCATTACCTGCACTTTATGTGCTCTATAATAAAATACAAAATAAATAAGAAAAATTAAAATAAAAAGTTTTATTAAAAACAAAGATAAGAAAAAGTGAAAGAGAATTCATAAAATGTTCCGGTGAAATTAAGTTAAACTTATTCCTGTTAAAACCCCTAAAGACACATCAAGAAGAAAACTAAAATGAAATCTTGATAATAATGTAGAAAAATTTACACGAACGCTTTTGCAATAACAAAAAATCCGTCAAACAATTTCACGCTTATTGCGCTACCAAAAACGATCCATTTGACATGATAAATTTTTACCCCAAATGGGAATTTCCTTTTCCTTTCTTGTTTGTATTTTTTTTTTTCAATTCAATTTCTCTTGCACCCTTCATTGTATATATACATCTTTCTTCATGTATAATGTTGTATGTATGTGTATACTCGTATACTAATAAGTTAGAAATATTTAAGATTTGACTTTCGGATTGATATACTTTACTCCTATACCCTAATGCGATAGTTCACCCTATGAATTTTTTTATATTTTTTTTTCTCTCTTCTGACTATGTGTTGTTTAAAGAATATAAAGAACAGTGTGTCAATTTTTAGATTGAATGATTACTAGTGAAATGTGATTAATAATCAATGTTAAGAATATTGAAATGAAATCTATACATAGATGGAATGTTATCTACACCAAAGGGGATTCGTGTATAGAGAGAGGTCTTTTATGTGTAATAATATTTCAAATGTAAGGCTATTTATATTTGTTATTTTGTGATAATTAGTTGTATTGGTAGCACCAATAATAATTGAATCGTATTGATTGTGTTTAATCATTTTATCGATTTCGATTAAAAGTGCATAATTCATTTTATAAACTTGTTGAACTACTTTAATCATATTGGAATGGAATTAATTAAAAAAGTTATAATTGTTATAGAATGAGGCTTGCATCTCACTAGTAATTTTAGTAGTAAGGAAGTATATAGGTTTTAAATAGTTTAGGAAAATTTTCGGAGTAAAAGTAAAATTTTTTTAAATTTTGTGAAAAAAACTGAGATTTTTCTTCTAAAATACTATTGTTAATCATTTTTATCAATTATTGTAAAAAACTAATTTTAATAATTTAATAATTAAGATTAATAATAATTGCATCTGAATAATTGCCTGTGAAAATAGGAGTTTGATTAAAATAGAAGTCAAATATAATTGGATAAAAAAAGTGCCTACAACAAAATTTAATAGATCAAGATTCCGCAATTTTAAACCTAGATTTCTCTTACATTAAAATGGTTCTAAAACCTAAAACCATGTTAATCTGTTCTTGCAAGAATTTTTGCATCCAAATGAACAATATTCTCCCCTTTGCAGCGATTTATTCATTAAGTACATTTTTCAATATGGCCACTAAGAAATATTGAATAAAACCCCAAAAAATTAATATAGAAAAATTACAAAAAAATTTTTATATGAATTACATGATAATGTAATTTGTTTTCAGTTTTAATTTAATGTATTACATCACTGAATGTATTGTGTATATACTCGTGTTTATATACTAAAGAAATTAAAAATTTTTAAACCCATTCATATTATAAGCAAATTTTTGCATTAATAATCTAAAGTGCTTGTCGTAACTAATTAAAAAAAAAATGCTCTATAATTTATAAATGCAAAATATATAAAACTGTCGCTTCTTCTTAATTAATGTTTGTTGAAAAATATGTTCAGTCCAGTTAACCAATGTGCTAAAATTTAACATCCATCTATAAATTAACCAGCTGGTTTTTATGTTATTTAAATTCAAATATAGCCATATGAGAACCAAATACCATAAGTGTCTAGTAAAAACGTTCAACGAAATGCTTCGTTACATTACAATATGTGGTATAGATATATTAATTGCATTTTGAAAAAATTATTTGTGCAAAATAAATATAAAATTTTAGTGGAAATGTGAGTATATAAGTGTATTAAGTATTCTATTTTTGGAGTCTATGAAAACAGTAACATAATTTATGGAAAAAGATGAAGATTTTTGGGTGTATTTAAGTTGTCTGAAATCGCTTTTTCGTTAACCTTACCTTTTTATACGAATGTTAGCTTCTGTTCTCCAGGTGCAGGATGATCTCTTTACCCAACATCTGTTCCTTGATGTATGTATATTTGAACGGCTGCACTTTTGCCAACTTATTGTTTTCCAATTCATCAATAGTGTGCAAAATTTTCTATGGATTGGGAGCTTTTATTGTTCTGTTAGTTCAGATTCTTTTATATATTCCATTAAATTCTCACAGCTTCGGAATACTCTTTTCGCCTGTGCATTTGATTTTCTTCGAATATTATAATTATGATTTTGGATCGGTTGCTTGTTACTTTTAGTTGTGAATGTCTAAATGTTTTTTTATAGATCGTGCAAGTCATTCCGGCCCGACGTTTATCTGAATTTTTTCACGACTTTCGATTTGATTCTCCCTAGCCAAGTACTTTATGGCACTCATTCGTCTTTATGGGTCACATCACCCGATGTAATCGATGTGATTTCTGAGCCACTATGACGTGTATTTTTATATGTCATAATGAGGCGTCCACTCTTATTAATAAGAATTCCAATTCTATGACTGACCCCAATACTTGGAGCCAGATTCTAATAAAAAGTCTCTCATTGTTAGTTTATTATTGAAAATGGTAAAATTTTAAAATACATTTTTACGAATTTAATTTTGCACAGTTAATTATATGTAATAAATAAAATTTAAATTAAAATATTTTTTACCGGAAATAAAACATAAATTTGAATATATTCCGGAAAATTAGACCCCATCGTTCATATACTTGCACACATAATTATAAATATGACTATACACATGCATACATCAAATGTATATGTATACGCATTTACATAGAACAGAAAAAAAATGGTGCTCTTTTAATATTTAATTTATAAGGATTTCTGTAATTTATAAATGAAATAAAAAATTTAAGGCACAATAGAATTTTATTTTTAATTGCATAAATGACATCCCATTGTTTTCATATTATCTATGCAGCCAGCCGCACGCCATCTTTTATTATTACGTATACGTTCATGTTTACTTTTTTCATTACACAACAGAAAAAAAAGAGTAAGTATTTTTTTTGCAGAGTCAAAAGTTTTTATATGAGAAGAATTTACTTTTTTTTTTGCATATTTTTAAAAAAATTTTATAAATAATTAAAAGTAATATTCTTAAAATAAAAATAATTTTTGTCGTATAAAACATTTTATGAGAAGTTTGTTATAAAGTTATTGACGTTTCCTATTTTTTTTTTGACATAACAAAACAATATTTTCTGTTACTTGCCTCGGAACTATTTTGAATATTTGAAGTAATAGGCAGTAAAATCCATTTCATCAACAGTAAATGATAACGCGTCAAGTGAAAATTTTGTTTTTTCCATATTTAAAACACTTTCCTAATTTAATTTTTTGGCTAAATTTTTAATTTACTTTTAGTCACAAATTTCGTCGCAGTTGAGGGCTTTAAAAATCTTCGAGAATATTTAAGAAATCAATCAAAATTTCAACGATTACCCTAGTTTAAGGTTAATTCCAGGCGTGTACATTTATGTTGTCAATGTCAAAATTGCATAAACTTTCATTTTTACTTTTCGTAAATTATTATTTTTCATACATTTATATATGTATGTATGCATGTATTGACGTATGTATATGTTGTAATTAAATTATAAAAAATTTTGTATTTAATAGAAATTTTTTTATAAATAAAAAAGAAATTTATCCAAGCATAAATTTCATCTGTCACTAAAATACAAAGAAAGAAAGGATGACATTTTAACCCACTAAAAATATTTTGAAAATATTAAATAAGAATTTTAAAAACAAAAGGATTTCAAAATCTGTGGACTTAAATTTATCATAATTTTTTTTTATGTTTATTTTTGTATGAAAATATTTGTTTTTTATTTTATGAGAAGGAAGTTGTCTTGTATATTTAAAATATAAAAAATTTATTTAAAAAATATTAGGAAATTTTTAAATTTTTGATATTTTGCAATCTATGAGTACGCAAACTTAAATAATAAATTTTGTACTACTCAAAAATTTATGAAAAAGATTTGTCGGAATTGAATTTTTGGTTTGCCAGATTTATTTGAGTACAATTTGAATTTATACTGATCGTATAATCAATATGATCAATATATTTTCCGAAATATTATCACAAATTTTCGATCATTACTAATTAAATTCCGAAATTAATTCTTATTAATTTCGGAATCCGGAAATAATTGTTAAAAATTCTGAAATGAATTATTCTAATTTGATTTATTTTTTATAATTTAGTACATAAATTCGTTATATAAATTTCAAAGAGCAATTACAATGATTATGCAAATTTAAGGCAAAGTACTCGGGTATGGTTTAACAAAAATTAAATTTAAGTATATCATTCTTGTATTGTTAAGGCTTTAAAATTAAAATATGTTTTTCTGCATTAATTTTGAATTATTTACAATATTTTAAATTTATTCTTAATTATATAATATAAAATTTGTACGAATTACAATATGCATTTGCATTCTTAAAAAAATATTTGCTGTTATTATCTTAGAAAAATTCAAACATAATTTAAGAAAACTCAGAATATTTCTCAAAATTTCAATTCTTGCATACAAATATTCATACATACATAAAAAAATGTAATGCATTTTAAAAATAAATGTAATTTATTTAAATTTTTTATAACAGTTTTCTGTTATAAAAATAGTTTTGGATAATGTTTTCGCATTAGGCATGTGAGAGTAAGATTTTGATGTGTAAAGAGAAGTAAAATGAAAATTCGATGAGAATTTCTCGTGATTTAATTAAAATTGCGTTCCAAAATCCAAACAGACATACATAGTTTCATAATTTGTATACGAGTATCAGTAGATTTCTTATAAAAATTACGTTCCGGATAAACGCCTATTCATATTTTCTGTCATGACCGCTTTGGCTCTTTAAGAGGATTATAATTTTATTGTCAAAAAAGCTAGAGCAATTATTTTTTGTTATCACAGTAGTTTTATGACATACACAGTTTTGTCATAATTGCATTCATACAACACTTTTTTTGAAAACATTTGCAAAACAAGTGCAAAACTATATACAAACATACGTTAGCGACATTTAAATAACTTCGATACTAAAAATTCTAAATTGGATTTTAAAATGTTAAAAATCTAAAAAAAAAAAAAAAAAACAAATTTGTTTAAAAAATAAACAAAAAATAATAAAAATTAAAATCTTAAAACACAAAAACTTAAAATTGAAAATTTTAATGGTTTTTAGGCACTTTATGGGAGTTGAAATTTTCAATCTGGAACATTATGAATTTTCACATTTCAGAAAGTTTTTTGTTTTCGAATATAGTTTTTGTTTCAGTTTAAATTTTTTTTTTGTATAATTTTAAACTTTTTCTATACCCTCATATATATGTATGTGTGCATGAGTCTGTTGTATATTGTTACTGCTAAGTTATAGGCAAAAACTGGCAATAATAATTTTTAATATATAAGTTAGAAATTGTTCTTATACCTAAAAATGTATGTATAATATGCGTACAAATATTTATTTTTTGCCTTTTGCCAGTTCGCTATCTTTCTTATATAAACTTATGTTAAAATATTTATATAAGATAGATGTGCTTTTTACCGACCGTATTGTGTAAACAATAGGTAGGTTATGTGATGGCAACAAATTTTGCATATTTTCAGCAACCTGTCGGTCTGTCGGTCTGTGTGTGCACGCGTGTATCTCAAGTTCGGCTGAACCGATTTTGATGAAATTTTATATACAAGTTATCAGGCCTCGGGAACTGCACTTTTTAGCGGGCCTGTTTTACATTTTTGAATATTTTGAAGAAAATATTCAACCGATTTACTTGAAATTTTATATGTAAGCTCAGCTTGACTGTCCGCGAAACCTCCTAACTTTTGGAAAAAATCAAGCGTCAGCAACTGAACGTTTACTTCGGGCCAAATATACATTTTTGTGTATATAAAGAGAAATAATCAACCGATTTCATTGAAATTTAATATTTAAATTCTTCGTATTAAAACAATGAACATATAAATTTTTTGGAAAGATCAGGGCTTGAAAACTGATCTGCAGGCCGATTTTACATTTTTCACCATATCTACGGAACGAATTGATGGAATTTCTTGAAATTTGATATATGAGTTCCCTTTGTTACCGAAACTAACTGACGAGCATTTCAGGGAATTCGGGTAGCACAAAGCTCAAACTCTACTAAGAGCCAAATTTACATTTTTCTAGGTGTGTTAACTATAAGCTTACTAATGTCCTAAAAATTGGAAAGAAGTATTTAACAGACATTTTTATAATATTCTGTAACACTTTCATTTAACTAGACAATACACAATGCGGTCGGTTATGTGCTGATCACATCAGATATTTTAGATATCTACACAAAATGAAAGCAAAAAAAAACCGACAGTAAATAAAATTTTCATAAGAGTATTGTTAAGCAAATTACTAATATAACAGTATATAGAGTAGCAGTACTACTTTTTTCTTGTAAATTTTTTCTTTATCCTTCTTTCGCATAATATGTATTTTTCGTATCGCATAAAAACAATCTTACCAACTCTGTATATTATAAATTTAAAATTTATGTAAAGTTAATTCTGTTAGGCAGAGGGTTTTTAGTTCCGGTACAGAAATCTTATGCAAAAATTTATTTTTATATTAAAGAAAATATACAAGCAAATACATGTACATACGCATGTTAGTATAATTTATATACATACACATACATGTGTACATAATATAGGTAAATTCATAATGTTTAAATGAAATTCAGAAAATTACCAAGTTTCTACCAAGTTTTTGTGGTAGTGTTTTTTTTTTTGCTTTTTCATTTTATTCAAAAAAAAAAAAAGAAAACTTTAACAATGAAAAACCATTTTTTTTGCTCCTTGGTGTTCTCTTTCTGGAAAACCATTTTTTAGTAATCATAAAAATATTTATAGCTTTGGTGTTTTGTTTTTTATCCTTCTTCCTTTTTTTTTGGTTTTTGGTTTTGTTTTTGACTATACGTACAATATACACAAAATTTTTGTTTCAATATTTTAAATTTTAAAGCATATTTTATAAGTAGGTATATGACGTTTATTTGTTAGTCCTTTGGGAGAGAAAAGCGAGGAGGCAATAAGAACAAAAAAAAAAGAAATAAAAGCAAAAGTACATACAAGTGATATTTATGATTTGTTGTTAAATAATGAGAAATAAAATCTGGTTTTACAATATTGAAATTTACACATTAGGTAAGTTAAACATAATTATGTTAATAATATGAGTGCAATTGTATTAAATTAGTGACCATTTGAATATATTTTCATATTTAATATTATGATTTTAATGATAATGGCATACAAAGAATATTAATTCTTAAAATAATATATTATGGTGTGTTTAGACGATTTTGTGTGTTAATTAGAGTAAATCTTTACCTTTAAATGTACTCTATAAATTGTGAATTAAAAAATAATGATTTAAAAGGTAATAATTTAAGTAAGTTAGATTTGGAATTTTAACAAAAATATTATTGGAACAAACTTACCTCAAATAGGAATTTTTAATTTTAATTATCGGTCGTAATATTTTATAAATAATTCAGCTATTTCATTTATTACCTGAATTGTGTACAGTAATGTAATGCCACTAATTGACCAATACCATTTGCAAGTTTGCACTGAGAATATATTATTCACAGTGTTCTTCAAGTTTAAGGAGCATACAGATTGTTTTTTTTGCTTTGATAAAAATAAACTTGCCAAATGGTTGATTGATCGAGGAACAGATAGATGGAGTTACATTTTTCCATTTGGTGATACCATTTGGTGATTCTCTGTCAGATTCCTTTTCCAGGAGTCTAAGATTATCCACTTTCAGTGTCATATAAATAGTAGTGCTCGTAAAAATAGCAAGAATAATACCAGCGGTGGATACATGCTCGGCATTATCAAAAATCATTATCAGAGGTAAAGACAGAGGGACCCGAATTTTCATCAGAATTGTCAATAGTGAAGGACTTGAACCAAATCTAAAACAAACCTGGTCATAATTTCCTAAAATTAGTCAAACTAACCATCAATTTTTCTCTATCGTGTTTTTATGTTTACATTCCGGTAAAGGAAGGCATAGGAGTGTTGTCCGTACCTTAGGCTAAATCAAGAAGGTCTCGTTCGTTTCAGTGTTTCTGTCTTAATTGAAAGAAAGTTGAAGTCTTAATATTTACATGTAGTTCCAAACGAACTCAATATTCCATGGCACAGTTCCTTATTTCATCTCCTACTACGGGACACCGAAATACCTATTAATGTACATACTAAGGAGCACCTCCCACATTACGAAGTACCTTGTTCTGAGAAGTTTGTATTTGTTTGATATGTGTTTACTTGGCACAACCACATATAGCAGTCTATACCAGATGTCCATATAGGCTTGTAGATTGTAGATTCTAAGGGAACCGAGTGGGACAGGAGCATCCCCCCAAGCCACCGCAGCCATTTTTGACTTATTGTAGCCGCTCCACTCCCCCGTCTATAATATCCCCGTCCCAATCACAAAGCCGGAGATATCCCTAAGGGAGTTGGACAATAGTTCCCGAACACTTAGGGACCCATGTCCAAGACAATTGCGGCGCCGAACAGCCAGTGCCGGACAGTCGCAGAGAATGTGCACGGCGGTCTCATCGCCACCCCCACAAAATCTGCACAGGGGGGAACCCGACTTCCCCAGCCTATGCAGGTGGTACTTCACCGGGCAGTGCCTCGTGAAGAAATTCGCAATAGTGCGAACCCGGCTCCTGCTCATCCCCAGCAACTCCGCGGCGAATCCGCCAGAGCACGCCGGAATAAACACTTTCGCATGACGGCACCCTTTCGTGTCCCGCCAGTGACGACCGCATTCCGCCGCGAGTAGGCAGGCAAGCCTGGCCCCCACGGCGGAAGAAGGCAGACCACAGAAAGGCAGCGGCTGCACAAAGGCAGCCCCAGATCCCCTCCGCGCCAACTCATCGACAACTTCGTTGCCCGCATGGCCACTATGGCCCGGCACCCAAATGAGCATCACTCTGTTTTCCGATGCCAATTCCATAAGTGCAGCAAGGCAGCTCCAGACCAGCTTGGATGTAACCTGAGCTGAACGGAGCGCCAGCAGTGCAGCCCTGCTGTCTGAGAACACATAGATGGTGCGGTTTCTATACCCCCTTTCCAAATTGATTCTCAGACAGATCTCTATTGCATGTATTTCGGCCTGGAACACTGTGCAATACGGGTCAAGGGTTGCATATACACGCGTGTCCGGGCGGACACCGTATACGCCCGAACCCACACCCGACTCCGTTTTGGACCCTTCCGCATACCACACGCTCGAACCCGACCCAAGTACCGGACCACCCCGGTCCCACGTCCATCGATCAGGAAACAGAACCCTGTACTTGTGGTCGAAGTTGTACCGCGGCAGACAGGTATCTGACATGGTTATCCTTAGAATCGGATCGCCCTCAATGAAGTCTCTGTGAGTTCTGTGGGCCAACTTTAGCCCTGCCCCGTCCTCGCCAGAGAGAAGTCGGTAAGTCACCAGCCGAGCTTCCTTCAATATATGGAGGTGCAGTGGCGGCAATCCGATCATCACCTCCAATGCAGCGGTGGGAGCCGTCCGCATCGCCCCGGTTACTCCCAGGCAGGCCAGCCTCTGTAGCTTTTCCAGCTTGGCCCGCACACCCGCCTGCTGAGCCTTACGGCACCATACAATCGACGATGGGCCCAGCAAGGGCCGTATATAGCCACAGTGCTATTCTGGGACTAATTCCCCAGGTCCCCCCGATGAAGCTCCTACACGCCCACAAGGCCGCCGTAGCTCTCCCGATAACTCTATCGATATGGGTATTCCAAGAGAGACGATCATCCAGGGTTACCCCCAGATACTTCACCTCCCTCGAGTAACTAATACGTTCACCAAACAGAATTGGGCTCGTTAATCTGTCCCTGCTTCTGCGTCTGGTGAAGACGACCAAAGTGCTTTTGCTTGGATTTATATTTAACTCAACGCCTTTGCACCACCTTTCCACAACACGTAGATTTTGCTGTAGAAGATCAGAAATAGTGCTCTCAAATTTTCCCCACACGACGAAGGCCACATCGTCAGCGTATCCCCAGACACGCGCCCCGGAGCCCCTGAGAGCAGCGATTAGATCATCCACTACAATGAACCACAGGAGGGGCGAAATCAATGAACCACAGGAGGGGATATCCTGCGGATATCCTTTTGCAGCGGAGATGAAGAGTATATCGTCAGCTATGGTGGACTTAATAATCCTATCCTGTAGCATCCGATTAACCCATCTGCTAGTCGTCGCATCAATCCCTCGTTTGTGCAACGACTCACAGATGACATGATATGGGGTGTTGTCAAAAGCTCCCTCTATATCAAGGAAGCAGCCAACTGCCACCTCCCGCAGTTCCAGTGAGTTTTCAAGAACCCCCACCAGACTCTGCAGAGCGAGTACAGTAGACCTTCCCGACTGATAGGCGTACTGAGATTCGTGCAAGGGATTGCTTCCCAGTGCATCGTCCCGTATAAATCTATCAATCACTTTTTCCATTGCTTTCAATAGAAAAGAAGTAAGGCTGATTGGACGGAAAGACCTTGGGTGGTTGCTTGGTCGCTTACCCACCTTCGGAATGTACGTTACTTTAGCCACCCTCCATGCCTGAGGGATGTAACCCCACGCATAGCTGGCACGAAAAATTTCCAACAGTGCTCTAGCGATATGTTGGAAACCCCTCTGCAAAAATGCAGGATATATCCCGTCATCACCTGGAGATTTGAAGGGCTTGAAAGAGAAAACAGCCCATCTAATCCTGCCCATCGTGAAGACTAGACGGGATCGTTGCCAGTCATCCCTCCTGGGCCAGGATGCCCTCGGTTCGATGACCGCATTTGAGTGATTCCGAAGAATCTCCGAGTCAGGAAAGTGCGTTGACGCCATAAGCTCCAACGTCTGCCTTCCGTTCTCAGTCATGGAGCCATCAGGACGTTCCATTAGGCCCAATCCGCTAGCACACTTTATGGAAAGCACCCTATGAAGACGCGCATTGCTGGAGAGTTCATCAATGCCCTTGCAGAACGCCCTCCACGAAATTCTCTTCGCTTTTCTAATTGCCTCGTCGTATTTCGTGAGTTTTTATACTCTTCCCACGAGCCCGACGCCCTGGCCTTATTGAATAGCTTTCTGGTCTTTAGTCTAAGCCTTGAAAGCTCTTCATTCCACCACGGGCACTTCCCTATTGCTCCGCCTCGGCTTAGCGCGGCAGCTCCCATGGTAGGCACTAGTAATAGCCGCCGTCAGAGCTTCGCTGGATAGATCGATATCCATCACCGTTCTGACAGAAGCAGGAACGGATCCAATCCCATCCATGAAGAGCGTTTCGAATTGACTCCAATCTGTGGATTGAGGCACCCGGTAAATTTCTTCTGCCAGGCCCCCGGAGACCATGATATCAAACCTAATCTGCCTATGATCTCATTTGAGACATGCCATCCACCAACCCTACTGCCGATAAATTCAGTGCAAAGGGTGATGTCAAGGACCTCTTCCCTAATTGCATTTATGAATGTCGGCCTATTGCCCTCATTCATAATCATTAATTTATTGCTATATATTAATTCAAGTAGGCACTCACCTCTTTTGTTTATATTGCTGCTTCCCCAGACGGTGTGGTGGGCATTGGCATCACTTCCTATTATGAGTTGGAAGTTCCTCCTTCCACAAAAGTCCACTAGATCCTTCAGTTGCTCGTCCAGGTGGGCACAGTCCCCCGGGAGGTAGGATGAGCACACAATGAACTCTGTCCAGCCCCCGCAGGACTTCACCTTCACCAACGCAGCCACTTGATCCTTAGAACAGTAATCTGGAATGGGAAAATATGTTAGCCTTTTACTAAACAAAATGCAAGCCCTAGGCCTGCCCCCAGCTCACATTATCATACAATAGCTCACCTGTTAAGCCCTTAACCTGATCCTTCACTATGTAAGGCTCTTGGATAAGGGCGATATCGAGGTGATCCTTCATAAATCTATGAGCTAGAACATCAGTGGATGCCCTAGCATGCTGTAGATTTATTTGGATGCACCTCACAGCCATCTATGGGCTTTGGCCATTTAGACAAAGGCTTTACATGAGCCTTACCTCCCATTGCCACCTTTTTACATATCTTGGTGGGCGCCTGCCCTGCCACAGCCTCTTTTGCCGTCCCAGGTGCCACGCTAGCCCCTCCAACGGCAAATACCGAAGCAGTTCCGGGCTTCCCAATGGGCTTGAGCCCTTTTGGTTCCCCCGGGACGCTTGTATTTGGCGTGCTGGTCGATGGTCCTTCCGTTTCCCTTGCCGCCATTTTCGGAGCGACTTCAGACTTTCCAATGAGTTTTGGCTCTTTTGGTTGGCCCGAAGTGCTCGTCGTTGTCGCGGTGGGCACTTGTTTTTTATTTTGTCCTGCCCTGGTGCCAGCACCTTGAGAGGATTTTCTTCCTTTAACCCGAACGGTAACACGGAAGAAATTCAGGAAAAGTCGGAACTCCGCTTTCCGTAGATCTTCCAATCCGGAATCATCCACGGAAAAGGTGATGGAGCAGCCCCCGTCCTTTTCCTTATCCATCCTCAGCAACCTCCAGGAACTTATCTTGAGGCTGGGATTTTGCTTCCCTATCCTACTTAGAAATTTGTCCCTGGAGAGACTGACGGTTATCTCGTCCTTTGGTACGTAGGTGACGCAGACATGCTGTTTGGGCATGCCGTCGCCATCCAGTACCACGACATCGCAACCGTCCCAAGGCTTTATCTTCCTGCAGACACTGGTTATCCACTCCCTGGTGTTTTGATTGTTGCATGTTACGGATATCCATCCGTCCCTTTGCAACGCTGCAGTGAATTGTGGATGAGAGTCCACAACCCTATCCACTTCATCCATGATGGCTACTTTGATTTTCCCCATCTGGACTTCGGATAGCCTTTCCTCTGGATCCAGTCTATGAGTGATGGCCACCTTGACCTGTGCTACTGCATCCCGATAAGAAGTCATTTTCGGGTTTTGTTGAGGAATGTTCCCAGGGACCTTTTCCTCAACATTGCCCTTCATCGACCTCTTCTTTGAGGGCCCTGCATCAGGGGTGTTGCTTTCCGACCTTTCCCTCTTTTGGGGATGGTCGGCCACAACACCCGATCCGCAGGCCTTCAGCTTTTCCAGCCTTTCCTTCTCATATCTGCGAGCTTCCTCTGAGGACATGCCATCCCTGATATAAGCCGCGATACGCCGCTTGGATGCACCAGAGAAATATTGTTTTTTTTCCCTGATGTCCAACCTTTTCAGGTCCTCCGCAGTTTTTTGGATAATAGGTCCAAGAGGATCCTGATTATCCGTCTCCATCGGAGGCGCCGCCTTTTCCTCTACTGGCGTGAGAAGGAGTTCCTCCTCTGCGTCAGTCGAGAGAAGCTCTGGTTCCGCAGACCCTTGAACACTAACTCTGTTTGTATTAATGTTGTCCTTAGTATTGTTGTTGTTGTAATTGTCACTGGTGTTATTGTTGTTTGTGTTGTTGCAGTTGTTGTATTTGTCACAGTTGTTGTTCTTGTTGTTGTTGTTGTTGTTGTTATTATTGTTATTGTTTGCGTTCTCCATCTTGTTCCCACGAGTAGCGCGGGAAAGTGTAGTCACCCATGGCAGAGCCCGGCATACCATGGGAAGGCTCGTTTAAACTGGAGGGCGCCTGGTATCCAGAGTCCGCATACTAACGACCAAGCTCCCCCTTAGCCACGCAGTCATCGGCATATGCTGTTCCACCTTGACTTGGGACGCCTGTCGTCAGCTGACGTATAGATATAGGGCTGAAACTCACAAAGCAAAAGGCTCGCCGCGAGACATGACCACGACACGAACGTAACTTTGATCGTTTCAATCACCGCTTTATCCTCCGCCATTACCGGGGCCCACCACTAGGAGGTGACAGTTCGGTTTTGGGCCCCTAATATAATAAGGTAAGCCATATAGGCTTTATTATTTTTAAAGCCTAAGCCATATAGGCTTTATTATTTGGTTATATATTAACACTTTGCTGTATATAGTCAAATTAGTTCAAGTAGTCTGTTTTTTTTTCTTGACATTTTTTTTCCATCTGAGCTGTACATCCAAAGTCATTCCTAGGTATCTTGCTATGTTTTGTTTTGGATTGATATCCGGCACCATTCAAATTGTGTGATGGTTCTATAGAAAAATTGGCAATATAGGAAAATTTTAATGCTCACATGATATTTACTTATATAATATAATATTTTAAATGAATTCCTGAAACATATTTAATAAATATTTTTAATTTCCGTAATGAAGTTCAGTTTAGACATGAAGTGAATCTAAAATTGAAGTTTAAATTATAATTTTTGAATTGACCCTATGTGATTTTATTTATGCATATAAATTTTCACAAATTCCATCGCTATCTTCAATGTGAGTTTACGAATCTTTAAACTGACCCAAAGCCTTTTCAATTTCTGATTTTTTCCCTCAATATATTGACTAATTTGATATCCTTTTCATTTAATAAAATAATTTCATGAAAAAATCAAAAAAAAAAAAAATGTGAACAAATTTCATAAAATTCTTTATAAGTTTTTTCCTGATTTTAAGTTCATAAAAAAGCAATAACCGCAAACAGTTAGTAATTTAATTACCACACTTATTACGTTTAACAACTCTGCCATTTTATTTAATTTACATCTCAATTTCATTTTCCTTTTATATTCAAATGTATATAATATACATATATATGTGTATATATATATAGACACATATATTTTTTGGCTATTGTTTTTCTCCATTATTGTATTGTTTAACCGAAATGATACCCGTTAAAATTATTATCTTTTCATACCACTAGAATATAGAAAATCAAAAAAACCCAGGTGATGAAAAAATAAATTCCCCCTTCAAAAGAATTTTCATAAAATACACTTAATGCCAAATAAAAACACGTTTTCCGTATAGAAAAAGTCAATTTCCAAGAATCCACTTTATGTGTTAAAAAATTTTTTTTTTGTTATATTGTGTACTTAATAATATTCGTAGATCAACGGTATTTTAAGAAAATTACCCCCTTTTTACTGACTGCACTGCCTACAATAAGAGAGGTATTGTGATAGGATCAAATTTCCCATTTCGTGTTTTCAACAGAATGTTTCGATTATATAACTGAATTATAATTGGTTGAATCGATTTTTCTGAAAATTTTGTATTTGAGTTTGTTTTCGTCAATTTTGGGCAACTATAAAGAAAATACTAAGCAGATTTTGTAAGTATGGGTTTTATATGACTACATTCAACGAATCGCCTACCATTTCAAGCAAATAGGTTCTGCCTATCAGGTTTTTTCTACGGGTTGTATTTAGATTTTTGTCTATTCTATACATATATAGAAATAAAAACCATCCCCTCCATTTAAATGAATTAAAAATTTTAGCTCAAATTGCTAAAACAAAGAACTAGCAAATTTTTCGGGAATGTAACTGTTCAGGACCCGAACTTTCAGAAGGAGCCAAATATATCTAAAGAACTAATTAATAATTTTTTATAATATAAAGCTTTAATTTTGTCTGTGGTTTATCAACAAATATCTTGTAGCAATACTTTTACTAAACTATAATAGAAACGGTTTTATTAAAATTTATTTGTATTATTCAGAACATACACAAAGCTGTCGGTTATGATGGGACCACATCAGATTTTTTTTATGTTGAATAACTTTTTTCTATAAATAGGTTATAATAATAGTTGAGAAAAGGCACATTTTCAATTCAACTTTTTATATAATATGAAGGTATGGGTTCCATATATTTATATGTGTACATTTACATGTCTTGTAGAAAAGGCTTGGCTGTATATAAATGGGGGAGCACGATAAACACATACAGACGATTAAGCGATTTTAAGAATGATTGTTTTTTTTTTTTTGTTCACAGTTTCATTCTGGTTTTTAGATTATTATTATTATTACTGTTATATATACCTATATCTTTCATATATCAATGGAAACTCCTGAAGGCTAAGGGAAATTTTTGTGTAAAATTGTTTTTTTTTTGTTGTTGTTGTTTTTGTTAAAAGAAAGGGAGCTTCAAACGATTTGGTTGAGCAATGAAGGACTTTATTTATCTATATATAAATATATAGAAAAATAACAAATTGTGTCAACTTGCATGTTAAAAGAGGAACATTTTTTACAACAAAAAAAGAAAACAAAAGGAAAACAAAAAGTTCTTTTGTTGAAAAATCTGAGCGAGTGTATATTTTATTAGCTTATTTAAACACTTTGCCCTTTTAAGTAGATGTTAAATTGTTATTTGTTTGTTTGCTATTCTTGTGTTGAATAATGTTTAACTTTGTGTTCGGAAGTGCAATGAATAATTTATTATCAAGTTATGGTGGTTGTTTTTTTCACTGTTTTCGCTTTTTTTTTTTTTGGTTCTGACTACTTTTGTAGCAAAGTTTTTTTGAGTTATTAGCTTAAGGCTAAATGTTGTTTCATTTATTGTTTTGAAATATAAAAAATATATACGTATTACAGATATAGTCACTGTTATACGGTATATAGTATGTAATGTGAAAATAGCTTTAAAAAAATTGTAGGTGAGTATAAAGAGATGATAGAGGTAAAAATGAATTTTGATGAATTTAAAATATGGCGGAGGAAAAAAATAATAAAATTCAATTTTTGATAACAAAATTTCCTTCCTTTCCTTTATCCCTTTCCGTTCTATATCATCATCAGTCTATATATTCATTTTGATAATTTGATTTGGTTTTAGGTTATTATTGTTTTAAATGTTGGATAATTGATTATTTATGATTGCGATTATTTGCATTTGTATTATGATAATTTGATTTACAATTAGTAGCTCTTACTCGTATAATAGAAATTGAAAATATTTCAATATTATTTTTGTTTCATTTTTTAATTAGTTTTTCAATTAAAAATAATAGAAAGAAAAAATAAAATTAAATAAAAATTTTTAGTGTATATAATTAGAGGATTATCGAAATATTACCTGGTTAGTGTATTTAATATGTTAAATTTGTTGTGTGGAAATAGATGTGGGAAGATGGTATTTGTATATGACTATAATTATGTTTAGATAAGTCTATAATTTTGAACTGATTTCCGAATCATATTTGAAGGCCGTGTAGAAGTTGTATTAAAATTTTGCACCTTTAGAGGAATCAATGTTGATCTTATTTCAAATAAAATAATTCTAATATAAAAAATTCAAATTGTGGACTGTAATACTTGGAGCAAATAAATCATGCAGACGTTGATGCTATTATGAATATTAAAGCAATTCTATAGTTGAATTTGCAAAGGAATATTGAATTATATGAATTTTTCCATTAACCTGCTCTAGAGTCTGGTTGCCGAATTGTTATATATTTTAAATATTATTATAAGTATTCATAGATAGTTTTAGTTTAGTTATTAAGTTTTAGCATAAATAAGATTCAGAAAAGGTTTTTATACACTCCATTTTCCTTAATTAATAAAGTAATAAGTTAAGTTCTAAAATTAAAAGAGAAAAAAAATAATTAATAATATTAACAGCTGTAAAGAATCAAATTTCTGTATCTCTGTAAATATAGTATATAATTATAAGAAAATTTGTCAATTTATGGAGTTAAATAAATAAATAAATAAATAAGTATTCATTTAAAATTAAAACAAAAACTGTAATAGGTTCTCCAATTTACGGAAAAATTCCATACAAAACGCATTCATGTTTGTACAAAGATAATTTCATTGTTATTAATAAGGGTAACTTAAACGCAGACATAAAAATAAATTTCCAATTTAGAGAGAGGAAAAATAAGAATAATGGTGTTGTTTTGTAAATATTACAATTTGAAAGACGTATATTAATTTCAAAATTAATTTAATATAAAATGAGTGAATACTTATTGACGAAGAATTAAATTACTATTATGTTACTATTATATTATTATTAAACTCTTTTCTTCTCTCTAATTTGTAAATTTATTTTGTTTTGACATTTTATTAAAGCTCGAATATGATTTGCTCATTTCTCTTTTAGATAAAGGAGTAATTTTACGACAAATAGAAATCTAAACAATTTAAAAGGACTCTAAATGTGGAAATGAACTTGGTATAAAAAAGTTTCTGCAGTATTTGATTGGTATTTTATTGAAAACGGAAAATTCTTGGACCATTGGAAATAATTTAGTTTTCTCATGCGGGGCTTCAAGATTTTTTTATTTCAATTCTATATAATTTTGCTGTTATCGTATTGCTGCTAAAATTAAAAGATCAAAAAATTAATTTAATATAATTGTCAACTTTTAATTTTTTTTTTATTTCTATTTAATATACAACATGGTGATTTTTAATATCAACTGTTATTTTCTTCTGGTTTCATTAATTTTTTTCAAATTTTTTTTTTCAAATGAAAAATATTTTTATATAATTAAAATTATCATTATTTACTTTTAACTAATTTATTTGATTATTCTAATTTTTAATGTTTTTTTTAATTTTATAAATTTAAAATCAAAATAATAATAGTAATATCACAAAATTAATCTTAATTAATATGTATATACATATGTAATATAATTTTATATATAAGAATTTAAAAATAAAAATTAATTTAAGAATTTTATAAATATTTTTGAAATTGTTAATTTTTTTTGTATTTTTTTTTCATAATATTCTAAGTGTTATAATAATTTTTAATATTGCATTTCAATTGAAATTTTCCATTGTGTTTAATACTGTTATAATGTATGTACATATATGTGTAATCGAATTTTATATCTGAAATTTTATAAAATTAATATTTTATTTATTAAGGTTTTTAAATGTTCATTCATATATAACGGGACATTTAATTGTGACATTTAAATTGAAAATAAATTGAAAACTACTTGGTAATGCCAGATGACAATTAAAATTACAAATAGGTATAAATTTGTTGACAATACCATAACAATATTAAAAATGTACTCGTAAAGAGCAGAAAACAAACATGATTAATTATGCCGCAGCGGAATATTTAATTTTATTTATTCGTATGTGATCTGCCGCAACTGTGAAAGTCGTATGAATTCTCAGTGTTTGAAAATTTGCTTTCTTTTTATTCAAATTTAACAACTACATTTGCAATTTAGATGTCACAGTGTTTACGGTACATTCTTTTGATTATTTATTTTTATAATTTCTATTACTTAAATTTTAATTTTATACAATTGTAGGTTTTCAAATACTATGGTTTTTTTCTGGATTTTTTAAATTAATATATGTATATGCTTGTTCTATTTATGTTATAAATTTAAATTACATTTTTTTTATAATAATTAGAATTATAGTTGTTATACACAATATTATGTTTACATGTAATTTTTTTTAAATATTGAATATTGAACAATTTATTTTGATTTTAGATTTTATTTTAAAAGTGTTCTAGAGAAGTGTTCTAGAAAAATTGTAATTTAAAATTAGAATATAATTTTTTAATTTGCACTGTTTTGTATAAGTAACTATGAGCGTATGTCCTTAGGTTTCGAAAAAATTTGTAAAATAATATTAGAGTATTGAGAAATTTAAAAAACTGAAATTATATGTTAAAGCTTTAAAAAGAAAAGAATTTAAAGAGAAAATTTAAGAAAAGAATTAAAACATTCATATTATAGTATTAGTAAATGTTGTATAGGCTTAGCAGTTTAGCCTTGTGACATAAGTGTCGTAGTTTTACCGTCGGCAAAAATGCGGTTATATAGGAAATCATGATATTAATTACTTTCTAAGAAATCTTAAAGACAGCATTTATTGCCAATCAATTTTCCATTCTAAAATATGATTTTAATAAAGGTTCTCAACTGTAACTAAAGTTGTCAGCTTGAATTAATAAACAGTAAATCGATCTAAGCTTTAAAATAAAAAATAATATTAATGCGCTCATTTTTATAGCGATTTTTTGATAAACTATGATAAGAAAAATATGATAGTTAAAATATTTTTAAATTAATTTTTAATATAATTTTAGGATTCTTGAGTTTTTTTTAAACTCATTTGCTCCAGTTCTCAAAATTTCCACATAAATTAGTTCCCAACTCTATTTTGCTTCCATACTTAGTTATTTTAATGCAAATATCTTCAATGGGTCCAATTTTCTATTTGCTTCTAACTAGTTACTATTTTCATTTAGGTTCCAAACATAATAACATTAATTTTACATTAAAAGTTTAATTCCCTTTCGAAACTGTATATAATTTTTTTTACTGTACACCTGTAATCGATAAATTAAATGACATATTGCTAATTACCATTTATATATAGCTCTAATTTTTTTCCGGATTATGTAGATAATTTCAAAATATTGAATTATTAAATCAACTATGAAAATATCTACCAGCGTTAGATCATTTCTTTTCACTTCCTTTACCATTATGATCGTTTCGTAAATCGGTATCATCACTTTCTTTATCTTGATGTGCTGTCATATGTCTCGTTAAATGATGTCTTTCACGAAAACTTTCACAACAAACTGGACATTTTAATTTCTCTTGTCGTTTTCTACGATTTGGATCAATTGTTGATTCACTTTTATGATGTGAACGCATATGATAAACTAAATCACTTGTCATTCTAAATGATATATTACATTTAGCACAAACATTTTGTGATGTTAATGAAAATGTTGATGCTAATGTTGGTGGTATTAATGCTGTTAAAACAGCAGCTGCTGCCGGATTTCTTATAATTTCTGTTGGTTGTGGTACAAATGGATTTGGATTTGCAAATGGAAAACCAGCTGGTGGTAAATAATTTGGATTTGATAACATATCTGGTGAATTATTTGGTGTAATTGGTCTATATAATAATTGTTGTTTTAAACGTGTATTCTGTAATGCTAATGCATGTGCTTGACCAACTGTTTGAAATGCTGCTGCACCATTAAATTGATATTCAGGTCGAAAATGTTGATAAAAATTATTTGGTGTTAATTGTATTGGTCCACTATTATTATTTGATGTACCACCACCATTAGTGTTACCATTTCCAGAATTACATAATCTAATTGGTGGTGTTGTTGATATTGGTGGACTAACTGATGAACAACTTAATTGACTTGGACTAATTGATGGTGTTGTTATTGTTTGCGGTGAATCTGTATTCCTTTGTGAATGTATAACTTTTGTGAATGCACTTTTTGTATTTTCAATTTCTGGTATTATTGTTGGATCATCATAGATTCTTGGTGATGCAGGTGAATTAATTGTTGAATTTTTTTTTAATTTACGTAAATCATTATGATTATTATTATTATAATTATTGTTGTTGTTATTATTGAAAAAATCAGCATTATTTAAATTATTTTGCATCATTAAATATGCTTGATTATGATTTGGTGATAAATCTTTTGGATATGATTCAACATCAATTGTTTCTTCAATTTTTAAATGTTTTTCCATATTTTGATAATATGTTTTATGACGTAATTTTTCATCGGGCATCATTAAGAATGCAACATCAAATGAACGTTTTAATGATGTTGTTGTTGTTGATTTTAAATTTGTTGGTGATGTTACTGTTATAAAATCATCAGATTTATTATTATTAATTGTTGTTGTTTGATGCTGGTGTATTGGTGGTGATGATGATGTTGTAATTTCTGAACGTTGTTGTGTTGTTATATCCATTGTCATTTTTAATGTTTTAAATTTTAATTTTTTTTTTCTATGTTTTTCTTTATTTAATAATTATTTGGAATATTTTATTAAATATTATATAATCAAAATTATATGGTAATTTTTATTTTTATAGTTAATTAATGGTTAATTTTATTAAATTTTTATATTTTAATAATTTATTAAAATTTATTTTAAATATTTTTGAATTGTTTTTGAAAATCTAAAATTTTATATAGAGTTATTTGGAATTTTCTTATATATAGCAATGCACTGAATATTAATATTAATAAAAAATTTATTATTTTCACAATAATTAAGAAATATAATTTAAATAAATGTAATTTAATTTAGTCAGTGTCTTAATTATCGTTACAATTATTTTAGTTTTATTATCGTTTTCATATTTCATAAATTTCAACCTTTTTATTTAACAAAAAGGCAATCTTATAAAACAATTTAATCCAAATTTTTTTTTTTCACATAAAATCTTAAATAATTTTAATATTTTTATAATTTTTGAATAAATTTTATTTAAATCACCATTTTATTCTCTAATTATATATGCTTTTCCCAAATTCAGAAAAATCAAAAATTAATTATAAAATTTACAAAATTGTATACGAATGCAAAAAAAAAAACTAAAGCAAACTTTTCTAATTCGATCATTCCTATTTGAATGTTCAACACAAAATATTCACCTTCGTCAATCTGTTATTCTTTAAATATCCTTTTTAGAACATCCCATTTATATATAGAGTAAAATATTCTTATTGAAAAATCTAAAATAAAAATGAAGAAAAAAATATACAATACAATTTTTTTTTTCGAACAATAAAAATCTGCACGATATCCTGAAACATAAGGATATTTTGTATTTTTTTTTCTTTATTTTTATTTTTTTTTTTTGTATTTTGAATGCAATAATAATAATAATAGAGGGTTTACTTTTAACAATATTTATTTTCTAACTATTTTCAATTCAACTCATATACATATATATAAAAATTCTGTATACTATATACATTTGTTACACACATACAAACTAATGTACATAGCTACCATATCTAACTGCAAATTGGAATGGTATGTATGTATATGTGTGTGCATATGTGTATAAATCTACAATTTTTATTCTTATATTCACTAATTTTGTTTTTGTTTTGTTCTTTATATAATTGCAGGAATCTTTTCTACGTCTGCTTTCGAATTTACCAACATATTGGATTTTTTCGAAAAACAGTTTTATTATTTTATATAAACATTTGTTTTATTCAAATTTTTATTTTCTGTTTTTGTTATTTTTGATTTTAGGATTTTTTCCCTTTCCATTCACAATATTTTATATTATCCTTTAAAATATATATATATATATACGAGAACCGTTATAATATCATATGTCTGCAAAAAAAGAAGAAGATGAAAAGAAAAATAAAAAAAAGAATATGGTAAATAAAATTGGTGGATATTTTTAGTATATATATATATATGTATGTATATATATACAGGAATTATAGGGTATGCAGAAATTGAGGTGGAGTTATAATAAATATGGTTCTTATATGAAAATTTGTTAAACTGCAAAGGACTTTTGGAAAAATTTTTTTGAGAAGAAAAAATTAATATTTTTTTTTTTTCAAAAGGATATTTTGAATTTTGAATTTTTTTTTCTTTATTGTTTTAAAGAAAATATTTTGATATTTTGATCTTTATTACGTTAAGTTTATTGGATATGTTTGTATGTATGCAAGTATATACATATTTTACAATGTAGCGCTTAATTATATGTGTATATATTTCATATTTATGTAGATATATGCTTGGAATTTGAAAATATATTGAAAATTCGGACAATATAATAGCTAAAGATGCCTTGCTTGCTTTAGTAAAGCCCTTTAAAAATGGTTTGGTTTTTTCAATTTGTTTCTTATCATTGTGTTCTTTTTTCTTTGAAATTTTTGAATTGTAAAGTAAATAATAAAAAGATAAAGAAAAAAATTATTATATATTGTGGGGCGGTCTATTATAATTTTATTTCAATATGAAAAATTTGTTTTTCTTTCTTGTGTAATTTATTTTTGTTTTTTATTTATGTAAAAGGTTCTTGTATAATTTTCACATTTTTCTTATAACGGTAGGAATTTTTGATTTCCTTGAAACGGTAGGCAAAAAAAAAAAAACAAAAAAAAAAAAAATTGATATTGTTCTTATCATAGGGTTTTTGTTTTTTTTTTTTTTTCGAATAACAAAAAATAATAAAAAAGAAGGCCAAACAATATTTAATTCTGATGTGGATATACTCAGTTTTATTTGTAGTATATATTAATATACTATAGTATATAGGTGTGTATGTAGCGATAATTCGTTTACATTTTTTAGGTACACATATTCGTTTACATGTATATAAGATTTAAATATATGTATGTACATAATGTACATTATACATATGATATTAAAGTAGAATTAATATTTTGTATGAGTATATCTGTTTTAAAAAAGTCGCAAGTTCAATTATTGTTATAATTGAGAAAATATTGTCTGTTACATATAAGTATATCCACTGACCAGCACACCAATTTGACCAACCGAGGTAATATCTGTTTGTCTGCTTCCTGACCTACCCAGTTTGAAGGAAAACAGTGATGTTATTAAAGCAGATACGAGTATTTAAATTCCAGCAAGCAATTTTAGTTCTTGTTGGAATATTTTAATTATATCTAACTGGAAGAATTCAGTTTCAATTTCCAATAGATTTCGATTCTGTACGATTCTGTCTAATTCAGAAAAGGGGGACGCTATAGAAGAAAATTTGGCTGTAATAAATAATGTATTTTGAATAATGCTTAGGAAAATTATTTTAAAAATGAGTAAAAAACCGGTTTAAGGTTACGGTTAATTTGAAAATTTGATTTGACATGTTTACATTTGCCTATTAATTTTTTATTCTAGAAAAAAAGCTTGCCAACCTTCTGCGGTTCAAAAATTTACCAATTTGTTTGTGTTAATAGAGACTCGTAAGCGAATTTTTTTTAAAATTTTCTAAATATACAAAAGAATCTTATATCGGATGAGGGAATATCTTAAACTCCTCATAACTGAGAAATTCAGAATTTTAATAAATGAATTAAGATAATATACTACTCGTGATGTACTCGCACGTACGTACATATATATATAAAAAAAAAAAAAATTTTGAAATTACTAACTGAAATTCTTAGAAAATGGACTTAACTAATTTCAAAAATTATTTGCTTGTGTCACATATTAAAGTATACGTACATGGTTCTACATACCAAATCTATTGTATTTTAATCTACTTATTATTATATACTTGCAGATATTATACAGTATGTACATAAGTATGTATATTCATATAATATACATACTTATATTTAGAATAATACGTGAACATGTAATAATAGATATGATTGTTGCATGTGTTTATCTTGTATGTATGTATGTATATAAAATTTACACTTATTTACATATACTTATAACATGCTTATATATGTGATGCTCATGTATATATAAATTTTTTTTTTTCAATTAAGATTGAATAAGTATATAATATTGTCCTTTTACTGAGTACATATGTATTTTCAATATTGTATAAAATGTAAGTATGTTTGTATGTATGTAGTAATACAGATTGTACATAATGTTATTTATTGTGTATTAATAGAAATGATTTTTTTTTTTTTGTGCTTTTCATATGTACCGTTTTATAGGTTTTTTTTTTTCTTACTGTTAAGATAAATTTGTTGTTTTTGTTGGTTTTTTTTTTGCTGATTGTAGTTTCTTTATTTACAATAAATTTAATGTGTGTATATGCTTTCTTTTTCTTGCATATATCCAAGAATAACAAGGATAAAAATTGAAAGGAATAAAAAGCAAAAAAAAAAAAAAAATGTTTGTAAGTTTCGGGAACTTCTTTTGAATGTACGTACAGGAAACAAAAAATATGTGTGGTGTAAGTATATTGAGCTTTTCAGTGTTTGTTTGTGGTTCTGTTTATAATTTTTTTTTTGATATTTATTTTTAAATATTAAGGTTTTTTTTGTTGCTCAAACAAATTGGTATGGTAAATATGGAAAAAAGTGTAAGTTATTTTTTATTTCTTCTGTTTTCTTCTCTTTTATATTCGAATATTGTTATTTTTTATGATTTCAGTTGGAGTATGCATACAGTATGTATATATATGTATATATATATTTCAATATAATATAACATACAATATAACTCTTATAAGAACAGAAAATTTTGTTAAAATGGAAAAGCGGAGTACACTAAACAAAAGAAAATCTACTGAATTTTCTTCACTTTATTCCCGAAAAAGATTTTTATCTTTGTTATAAACAATATGAAAAATGGATTCTTTTATGCGATAATATTAATTTTTTTTTTAACATTATGCTCATGTACACTTGTATACACACACAACGAATATAGTGTAAGTGTAAATTTATTTTAAATGAAATTCTTTGTTTCATTTTTTTTGTTTTTGGTAACAACAAGAAATTGTGTAAAATTAATTATACTTATAATTTTTTTTTGTATAAAAACATTTTATTAATTAATATTAATTTATTTTTGTTTGAATTATGCGGTAAAAACAAAAAAAATATCATTATATTTTCTATCATCGGTTCAATGGTTCATCGGTTATGAACAAGTTTTGTCATTAATTTTCTAATTTTCATTTTTAATGGAAGTTGAATTTTTTACTTCGAAAAAATGTTGACCCCTGAAAGTTTCATTTGTTTGTTATTAAATTTTTTTTAGTTTAAAGTTATTTAATTTATTTTTATTTATTTATTTATTTCCCTACAGTCCAAAGAGAAATTAACTCGTTAAAAGGAAACGAATTTTTAAATTTCATTTCAGAATGGAAAAAATCAAAACTAAATCTTAAATTATAATGATTATATTCGAATTTAATGGAAATTAATTAATGAAAATTATTTTTACATTGCAATAAAACTAAATGAAAATTTTTATGAAAATAAATAACAGGTCAATTGTAAGTAAAACTAAGTATAAGCATCACAAATTTTACAAAAAATCGGGAATTGAAATTGACTAAAAAAAAAGTTATGTAAATTAAATTAAGATAGATCAAGTCATAAACTCTTTTTGTAGGACAATAGGATGTTTTCATTATTAGGACTGCTATAATGATTGATTGCTATAAATGCATTGAAGTTGAACTTCCCTAGTTCGCTACGATTTTACTGTGTAACAAGTTCCTGTTTCTGATATTTATGGAATGTATTTTATCCCTTCGGACCAACATATATTTGAAGTATGAATCCCTTGGTTTATATTTATTTAAAAAAAAAAACAAAATGTATAAAATTCTATTATTAAATGTGAAATTTTTAGATAAAGTTGAAAGTTATGTGAAAAAATGTTGAAATAATTTATTTTTGACATTTCATGCGTGATGATATAAGACTCTCAACTTTAGAACCTGTTTTGTTTAGTTTAAAATTTTTTAAATAAATTGTACTTGTGACTTCTACTTTTCAATTACTTATAATAATCTTCTACTAATTAAAATAATTTACTCTCTTTAAATTGTTAAACATATTCCGTAGCGTACATGGCGTACAACATTTGTATTTGAAAATCCACTTGCTTCCGAGGTTGGTTCTATACTCACTACTGTGATTACGGAGAACTTCTATTTATTGAATTTTTTTAGATGAAACAAAACAACCCGAATTCTCGTATTATAACTGATTTGCAAATAAAAAAACAACAGGTGGACCATCGAAAATATTTAAATAAACAGAAAGCAGTTAGAATTAAAAAAAATTAAGCTAAAACAGATCTACTCCTTAATACTTACATATATATACATTAAATAATTACTTAAAAAACTATTACTTAAATTACTATGCAGGATCACTTTGTATTGTTCCGAAAAGGCAAGTTTTTGAAAAGGAAAACAACGAACAATTCAATAAAATCATAAGAGTTTTTGAATTTAAAAAATCAACAAAACAAAACTTATAAACTATGATAATTTTGTAAGGCAGTGAATTTCATTTTCAAAGAGAATCAATATTAAATGGTTGGGAAATCAATCAGACACATAGGCGACGTTAAATGTTGCAATTATATAGGTAATTAAATCGAGTATTATAAACAGAGCCACCCTTTGAAATCTTAATTTCTCAGATAAATAATAGAGATTCTAAATAATTTACGATGTATAGTGGTCTTGAGGTTCTAAATTTATTTAACAGAATTATGGATTTTGCTATCGTAATTATCGAAAATTTTTATTGAAGGCTTTAGAAAAACCAATTAAATAATTTTTATGTAAATAGAAAAAAAAAATTTCTTTCGTTCTTTGACCTTTTATTAGTGCACATATAATCAATAATAATTTCTAATACAAAATCTCTACTATACACGAATATTATAGCATAGGTTTACAAAACTAATGGGTAAACACACTTGAATTATTATCGGTAAATTGAATTTTATGTGCTTACACTATTAGATTTGTTAAGAAAATATTAATTTTTTTTTTTTTTTTATAAATTATAGTTTTGTAGTTTGTTATAAGTCATTTACCATGGGTAATATCCAATTAATGTGAAAAATACTTTATCATTATCATATTCTACTCTTTTTTTTTTTTTGCTATAGCAACAAAAATATATTGAAAAAATCCTTTCTAAATAAAAGTTTTAATAAATAATTCCTATACGTTATATGCTTTTATGAATCATTAAATTGACATTAAGAATAAAAGTGTATACCAGTTCCCCCTCCTTCTCTTAATGTCATAATATTATTATTGTTATTATTATTGCAAAAGGTACACCTATTATATATATAAGTTTTTGAAAATTTTAAAGAAATAAATTTTAATTTAAAATTTCTGATTATTATATGAATATTCATATGTGTATATATAGAGATGTGTGCTTTACATATAAATGCAATAATTGAAATCTACAAAATACAAGTGCATAGGTAACAAAAAGCACAAAAACAAAAAACAAAAACTATTTTTGTTTTTGACTGAATCATCAATTTTTAATATTGAACAGCACTGCACTCTCTCATATCTTCTGCATTTACCCGACTGACTATATGTGATGATGAAGTAAGATTTAAAAAATTTTTTCTCTTCTTGTTTTTTAATTTTTTCGATATTTTTGAACTCAAAACTTTTTGAAAACTTGCATTTTGAAAAGGCAAACAAAAAAAAAAAATTATGTAATTCTTATCGGAATCATTCCACTTGAACAGATTTTTCAATGATAGTTTTTTTTTTCTGTTTCTGTTGTCTTTGTTTGTATTTTTGATGTTTTTAATATGAAATCCTTATTATTTTTTTTGCTTTGTACATTTCCTAAAATACAAAAGAAAAAAACAAAAATTCTATTCGGAAAATAAAATTTTTATAATGATGTTAAATTAGAATAGTGCAAAAGGTATGTATACGTGCACAATGCATAAGTACAAATGTATTTTGGAACAAATTGTGAATTTCTTTGATATTTTATCAATAAATTTTTATAAATTTATTTCGTACTTAAGTGTGTGTACCTATACATTTATACATGAAGTGTGCACTCCACATAATTAAAAAAAAATTTTCTAATAATTTTTAGTTTTCTTAAGTATGTATAAGGGAACGGCAACAACAAAATTATAGCGAATATGAGGGTCGCCTTTTTCGAACACTTTAATTTTTTGTGAAAATCTATGTTTGTATATAATTTAGGGTATCCATGGCATATATCTTGCAAAATAAAACATAAAATTAGTAGTGTCTCATGTCTCATCCAAGTTGCAAACCAAATACTTTAATAATGTCGTATTATCCAAAATGTAAAATTTACGTTTTGTAGATGCAAAAAAAATTTTCTTAGCGAAAAAAAAAATGTTTGTTCTTACATTTGTTTTGCATTAATTTTTTTAATGAATTTTGAAAATTATGACCATAAAATACAAATCATGTAAGCAATACATCTAATTTTTGCAAAAGAAACAAGATTTTTTTATAAGTATTGCTTGCAAGTGTTTCATTTGTGCAAATTTCGCAATTACATTTTCAAAATAGATGTCGCGGAACATATTCTCCGAATGATTAATCATTCTATTAGCCTAATTAGGCTAAAAATTTTAAACTACAAACAAATAAAGGTTAACATAAAAGTTGAAAACAATGCGAAAAGGTCTTTCTTTGTAAAAAAAAAATATTCATATCTGGTGCATGTGTCCATGTACATATATACAGTTTCATATTGCATTTCAGTGCATTTTGCCCGAATATCACCACAATTAAAAGTTTAATATTGTTTTCCAAAGCCAAACATCGCTATATACACAAGATTAACCTTCTAAATTGTTAAGCTTTGAATGTAAACGGGAAATCTCATCATGTATTCTCATTTTGAACGTATTCTAACGTAAAATGCTTTCTCGGGAGTTTGTCTCGAGAGTAACGGGATGAAATTAGCTCCAATTATACTGAAAAATTTTGTCTGCTACAATTAATCTATAAAATTAATTTCAATTAAAAACTATTATTTTAGATTATTAAGTATACGAGATAAACGATTACAGACTAATTATTTTCGGTTCTAAATATATGCACATAAATTTTGAAAATTTCATCATGGGAATATTAAATGTAGTAAAATGAATAAAGTTATAAATTTTTTTGAAAAATAATGGCCAATACCATGTTAAAAAAAATTAACCCTTTTCCCTAAATTAAATCTATAATAATTATCTAAGGAATTTATAAAAAAGCCACCTTTATTTTAACGTGATATCAAAATCATTTATCACGCACTTATATGACTATAAAAAAAATTATTTTAGAATCACAAGTTCAATTAAATGAAAGTTATGTGGATTGCAAAAATAATTCTTTTTTTTTTTTTCAAAAATGAAATTTTTCTTTCAAAAATAAATTTTCAAAGAAAAATGAAGCAAAAACAGTGAAACAAGAACAAAATAATAAATTGTATAAAGATGCACAAGAGTATAATATCAAAAACATAAAAAAATCAGAAAAAGAGAAATGAAAAAAAATATTTATTAACTTGTAAAGAGGGGTGATTACCGTAAGCATATATATACATCACCCAATATCTATACAAAAGAATTGTAAACCAAAAAAAAAAAAAAAAACAAAAAAAAAAGGACTTAATTGTCCTGTGTATACACGAATCAAACATTTTGAATGTCAAATAATTCTCTTGGTTCCAATAATAATGATTATTATTATCATAGCCAAGAACCATATTGCCAATTTATATTTTATATACATATTGTATATTCAAATATTTAAGCCATATATATAGAATTTAAAAGAATATAATATTTTGTATTATATTTGTGTGTGTTTATGTGTACGGTTATAACATTTTATTTCCAATTTGAACATATGGACTAGTGGTAACAATTTATATCATATTGAAATCCTATATGAATACCAATACGGGCAACAATACGGGAAAAAAATTTTTTTGTTATATCTATAATATAACAGTTTGAATGTGTGTATTTTTATAAAATTATAAAATGAATTTTCATATATGACAGATAAGTACTATTGAAATTAAATGCAATTTTCCTCCCTTGGCCTTAACTGACAACAAAAATGATTTTTTTCATTTTTATTATTTTTTTTTTTTTAGAAATCTATTCAAAGGCGATTTTAAGTAAGAATCCCTATCGGATAAATTTGTATCGTATATATAAGATGCTCCCTGACTAAATTCATTCGCGTTAAAGGTTTTGTAATGACGTGTACAAGTTCACAATATAGTAATAGTAACTTATTGTTAGTATAACATTTATAGAATTTAATTTTGCATGTAAGTATGTGTGAATATTCATGTTATATATTTGTTATATTTATATAATAGAAATTATATTTAACGTTTTCACCCCAAATCATATAGAGATTTTGGTTAAAAAAGTAAAAGTATTATGGTTTTAAAGGGAGCAAAAAAAAAAAACCGAAAACTGAAAAAAAAAAACTCTTCTTTCTTCTCTTGTTTGAAAAGATTCATTCAAAGTCTATATTTATAATGAAAAAATTATTTCCGAGGCTCATGTTCCACCCTCTCTCTCTTTCTCTTTATTCTCTTTTTATGAACAGAATTCATATTGTTTTTTCAAAATTCTTTCGGCTATGTGCATAGGCTTTAATCGTTTATTATTTACAATAAAACTAACACCTGTTCGAGTTTGAGATTAACAAAAGCATAAACATCTCTTATAATATTTATGAAGTTTTGATTAACTGTCATATATGTACATACATATACTATTGAATATAAAATGAGTAACTTGTTTGTGAGGAAAATTTAAATTTTTGTTTCTTTTTTTATAGGTTGGAATAAATTTTGGATTCGTTTAGTTATTTGGGACGAGAACTTTTAAATATCTTGTAATGAAAGTTTGATTATAGAAATATTGTTGTAGTAGCTAAAATAAATCAATATTATGTTTATGAATCGGAATTGAGATGGCGTGGGATAAATGCAATTTCTCTATGAGAAAAACAAACAGTTTCTGTTATCAAGATTGGATTATTATTCAAAAGGTAAATTTCAAGCAAATAAAGTAATTAACTTAAATACATACAATTCAAACAAGATGTAATAACATGATTTCAATATTTGGTACTCTACCCAATTGATAAGAATTTCACATTTCTGACCACAGGTAATATCAATAAAAGTTCTGGGATTATATTAAAACAGCCACCGAAAATTTTCTTCTAAAAGGTATAGTTGTTCAATAGTAAATTTTTAATAAAATATTTTTAAGTATAATTTTGAGAAAAATGGTATACAGCATTTTCTATTGAAAAAGTTATACTGATTAAAGGTTGATTCGCTCAATAAGATTAATTTTACGAAGTGTGAAAATAATCTTCACCGAATCATACGAAATACACAAAATATTCAAAAACGAAAAAAAATTTCACTCCATCTTAATTTTTTTTTTGACAATTATCCTTTCAGGAGTATTGAACTTAAAATTACCAAATTCTCTTATTTTAGTTGTCACTATATTATAATAATCGTGAGTATGTATTTTATGGATTAATTTGAATAAACATTTAAATAATAGTAATAATATAAAGAGTGCACATACATAGTTCCATACATATTAATTTGTAAGTTCATATTGTCCCACACCAATACTCGTAAATTAAAATATAATTTAAATTTTAAGTCAATGTGCCTTCTATATTTGATTTTGTTTTTAAATTATGGTTAAAACTGAAAATATTTTAAGGTGATGTAAAGAGAGAGAGAGAGAGAGAGAGAGAGAGAGGGAGAGGGAGAGAAGGCTTTATCAAATTCGGTATTTGATGACATATGGCCACTATTTTTTTTTTGTTCTTTATAATTGTGGTTTTAATAAATACTAAATAAGTGTTGGACATTTTTTCAAGAGTTTTATGCAAAAAAAAAAAAAACCAAAATAATTCCCTTTGTCAACCTTTTGATTTTGTCATTTTTTTTTTCATTTGTATTTGGAATTAAATGCAGTTGAAGTATTTGTATACACATTTAACTTAACGTTTTCAATGGATTTCCGCACTAAATATTTAAGACGGTTAATTTATTGTTGTGGTGCAATTTTTCTCTTTGATTTTTATTTGTTTTTGGAATTAGTATTAAACTTTAGGAAAATATTGACTATAATGGTTGTAAATTTTTATTTAATTTTGTGTATTAAATAAAATAGTTGATATAAATACGTTATAGTTTAAATGTACATAGCTAAATGAAATTATTTAAAATAATTTAAATAAGTTTGTTTGGATTTTTTGTATTAACACGTAAATTTAATTATTGAGTTACTAACTTACCATGATATTTATAATACAATTTTAAAACTCTGAGGAATATTATATTGTGATATATTGTCGTAAATGTGGTAATGTATAAATATTTGTGAATGTTTTGTGCACTACAAGAGCATTCTATCAAACATCTCTTTTGTCACGGCAGTAATCATTTATCTATTAATATATAAAACACATTACAACTTTCTTATACCCAGTTTAACCTAAATACTTGTGCATGCCTATATATACATACATACACTTATATTTATTTTCTAAAACTAACTTAATTATTGTTTTGAATTAGTAAAATATTTATCGATATTAATAAAACTAACTTAAACCATATATAATAAGTACGTTAGTCATCTGACGTAGGTAGCACCTTCAACGCTGCCATCCAGCTTTACGCTAACAGAAGACTTTCCCGGCACATATTCGATGAGGAAATATTCTGCCTCCCAGCCAGCTTTCCCAAAAAACAATGTTCCTTCAAAATGTCAACTGCAATGCTGAAATCCAATCTGCTCAACGTCAGCAGTTCTCTTGCACCGTTCCTCTTTGGCCACAGGGCCCTTGTTGGGCACAAGTTCGCCCACCATACCAAATCAAGGTTGCCTTTCTTCTAATATCCTCATCTATAATATTCTTCAACTCCTCCAACACTCCATTGCCATAATATCGGTTGCCGCCACCATTCTGGTCAATTCGTCCGCCCTTTCAATTTCTTCGACATTACTGTGCCTCGAAACCCAGCACAAGGTCACCCTGCATACTGTACACTATACTGTATTCCGGTAGAATAACAGATAATTCCAGTCCAATTTTTTAACAGAATACTCCTCAGTTTAATAAGTTTCTTTTGGAAATACAATATTTTATGTCGTTTAAGTCACCATAAGAAACGTACTCACCAATTCAATAAACCCTTGTATATATGTATGCACCTAAAAAAATAAGTAACTAATACTCTATAGTAAAAATATGATATAAAAATTTAGAATTTAAAATTTTATACTTATTTCTTTAAGTAAGAAATATGTATGCAAAGAAGTAATTTGAGCAGTTTATAATTTAACGACGGCAAGTCGAATTCATTCAGGTTTCATGATATGTCACAATGTGTGTTAAAGCTAATGTATATATAAGAGAATTAAGAGAATGATCATACAATGTTGTCAAATTTTTATACTCGTAAGTATTGAAATGTTCAAACTTCTTCACAAGTGCATGTGCAATATAAAAAATTAAATTAATTCAAATAAATTTATTTCTGCTTCGTTAATTATAGAGTAAATTTTTTGCAGTAAATAAAAAATTTTTTTTACAATTTTCTTCATCACATACCTATTTGTCATAATTAAACGTGCGTAAAACCAATACCAACCAGATAAAAATTTTATTTAATCGAAGATTTTCCTTAAGTAATTCCCTATCAATCTCTGCGTATAGTCTGCATACGGTTAATTAGCAACATTTATGATTATAGTACTTTCACCTTTCATCGAACCTGTTACTGCATTTCTATTTATTTTCCTGAAATTTTAAAAAATATAAAAATAATAAATTCAAAAAAGGTTTTTTTTTAATAGTATTTTACACTCAAAAAATTGTAAAACCTCAAAACCCAAAAAGTAAATATCCAGAGGACTATTAATTTATTTGACATGTACATGTACCTATTCCTATTGAGGATTTAATTTTTTAGATCTTTATAAAGAATGAAAAAAAAAAAAATCCTGTTTTTAATGTGTAAATATACTTGCATTTTTACATCGAAAAAATTGACGACACAACAAACAATAGAATCTTAAACCATATGTTGATGCCAGATTTGATGTAACATTCACTTGTCATAGCGTCACCACTAATTACATTGAAATCTCTTAGCATAATCTTTTCATCCCTTATAGTACCTTCATCTACTTTTCTCTATTTAGAATATTATAATAATGCTCTGATATTATTTTGTTGTTTTTTCACCCCACTTAATGCTGGTTATTTCTGGTTCGCGTTTTTCAACCATAATATATACGGGTTTAAAATATTGTATTTGATTTTTTCTTTTGAATGAAAAAAAAAAAAATAATAGAAAGGGAATAAGCATAACATAGTTTTAATGTTTTTTGAATGCACATATGCTCATATTTTTTCGATTTTTAAACAAAAAATGTAAAGAAATTGGAATAGAAATAAATTTATCTTGTTATAAGAGTAAAATGTTTTCCAATATTTAAAATGTGAAAATGGTGTGGTTTCAAACATTATTAATATTTTTATGGTGGTTGATTAAAAGTCCATCGGATAAAATGAGCAATTTACATTGTCCTTTGGAAGAATATAAGTAATGTTCCATGATTTTTGACAAACAGCGTTCTAAAAAAATGAGAATGATAGAATTAGAGGCAAAATGTTAACATGTTTTCCACGTTTATATAACTTAAATCGGAAAGTTGGCAAGATCAACTAAAGTTCAAATACATATTACATAAGCCCAGATTATTGCAACTTCAAACACCTCCATCAGCTAATTTGCATTATAAAAACATAAATTTTCCGAACCTTAATGTTCGGAACCTTAATGTAAATGTACTATACATCATAGGGCATGTGGTTCGAAAACGCATTGTGACATCTAGGGAAACTGTTTTCGATCCAGATTTTGTGACTACATGGAATATTCTTAAACATCTCCTTAAGCTTCCAATCAGTTGTACACACACAATCAAAATATAGTTCAATTAATTAAATTTCTGGATGTGACAACTAAAATCTCAGATCCTAATGAGAGAATTAATAATTTATTTTAAAATAATAATAAAAAATAGCTCTTGTTTAATCAAAATGTACCTTACCGTTTTATCTTTTAGTATTACGAAGCACAGTCTCATCGACAAGTTCGGAAAATCATTTCTCCTTTCACTAGCAAACGTAATTCTAAGACGCCTTCTTCCCTAACTGCGTTTCCTATAGATATTTTGCAATAAAACCTTTTAAACATCTTTTTTGAAATGTTCATCGAACTCGTTGGTTTATGACTAAAAAATTTTTTTGGGCTGTATAGCAGTTTGTAAATTTTCATATGATCTAATTTTCTTACATTTATAATAAAAATAAGCATCGTACTCGTATAAATGTAATGCAACATTTTAATATTTCTTTTTTCGCCTCTCTATCTTCTTTCAAAATTTAATAACAGGAGTAAAAACACAAGTTTTTTTCGATAATGAAGGGTGTATTTCGGACCAATAACAATAAAAATCTGAAACATTTTGAAAAAAAAAAATTCAACTTTAGAAATGTAGAACTTTAGGCACTTAGAATATTGAAATGAATGCTTTAGATTGATCTCAATAAATTATAATTTTTTTTTAAATTTTTGAACTAACAAAACAGGGTCGTACGATTTTAAAATTGTACTCTATGTCAGGTATATATTATAATATGAGTATGTGATAACTTTTTAAATATTAAAAGACGAAGATGTAGATTTGTAGATTTGTACAACGTGGCCAACAGTGCACCGCGACCACGTATAAGAATCTATTGTGCGCCCCCATCCGAATGCGGGGCATGCCCTACAACACACGCTGGAGACCCACCCTCCTGATGAACTCAAATAACTTGTGAGATGACAAAGATGTAAGTTTGACACATGTAATTCGGTGCCGCAAAATTTCATGTCTATTGTTGTTAAAGGCTGAAATATGGAATGCCAAAACACATTTTTAACTAATCTTTTGAAGCGTGCGGGAAATGTAAAAATATGAAGCTTAGAGTGAGAATTTTTACTTTTCGCCCTTGACCAGGCGTCATTTGTAGGAATCTGAATTAATGTGTTCTCTTTTTGAGTTAAGGAAGAAATTTATAGTCTCTTTTATCAAATATTTGTTCTCAATAAAAATTACTAATTTCCAGGCCATTCGTGATATAGCTAAATAGCAGTTTTGAATTCGCCCTTTGAGGAAGCATGTTAATTTGTTCTCTTTTCAACCAAATCCTCCTGAAAATAAATAAAATCATAGTATTCGATATTTTGTCTCATAAATTGTGTTTGTCTTATAAATTTTCTCTCTATCTCCTCATGTTACTCTATTATTTCGCTGTCTCTCCTCGTTTCTCTTCGTGTAAGTTTTTTAAAGAGAGTGAACGCGTCAAACTGTTGAGTACTTTTAAGTTAGAAAATTCATCAATGCAATTATAATTAAAATTATGTACGAAAATTTTTTGCATTCCGTAGTCCAGTCCTGTTATGTTTAATTTAACATTTCTTAATAATAAATCCAGTTAAAAACTAATAAGCCAACATTTTATAATCAAATAGTTCATTCAATAATTTACAATAATATACGGTATGCTTTTGTACTTGCAAACATTTTCTTTAATGAAAATTCTAATAAAAATGAATCTTTTTCCATTCATATTGGATTTTTCTTATTATTCAAGGTCTTTATAATAAAGTCTATGCGTATATGAGTCAAAAAAAAAAAAATACTAATTTCTTTTTTTTACTAAAAAATTGCACAGATGGTTCTTGAATATCACTTTATTAAGAGGGGTTGGGGTAAAAATTCATACCGAACATTTTGTACAAACCTACATTTCATTTAATTTTTCCTAATACACAGTCGGATGAAGGCATACTGAGATCTAAAAATATTGCATACATGACGTATATAACAATTATGATGGCATTGTATGGCAGAATTATTATATATAGGATAATTTACGAATATTCGCCAAAAATGAAAGAATATTGTAAATTAAATAATATGTAAAATGTTGTTATTGTTGTACATCAAAGGAAATGGGAAAAAAAGGTATGTTTAAAGTTATTCAACGTATTGTTTAAGTTCTATAAAATAGGTTTTAATTTTCTTTTTTTTTTGTTTTTGTCTAAAATTATGTGGTTCTAATAAGTCTATTTTTTGTAGTTTATTTGTATATGTGTATAGAATTTTTTTTTATAACTATATTATAAGAGTTTAATAACTGATCGAAAAATAAATAAAAGTTTTTCATCAGCAGGTTCTTGATTTTATAAATTTTAGGCAGGGCAATTGAAAAATCGCAATACGGGTTACGTTAGAATAAAGTAAATTTGTATTTTGTTTGTTGATGAAATCACTTAGAGTGAGTACAACAAGTATTGTACGGCAGAAAAGGTAATATCTCTCCAAGCAGCACTATAATTGCTTCTGGTCCCTTATAAGTAATATAAATTTTTAAATGCGTAAATTCTAGATGTTTAATACTTCCAATTACATCACCGCCAGTCTATATAAAGGTTTGTTTGAGTTGAGATTTGTAATTACGCACATTTATTCCGGTGGGTAAAAGTTTATAATGTAAAAATAAATTTTAGATCTCTTACATGATAATTAGTAAATCAATTTTTACTTTTATATAACAGGATTTCTATACAAAACCACTCTTCATTTGTTAATTATACCGAACTGCTCCGAACTAAGATAAAAAGAGCAATTTTCAATAAACAATGTATTATAATAGTACAATGTATAGTACAATAGTACAATAGTACAACAGTACAATGTATTACAATAGTAGTATTGTATTCCAGTATCGTGAATTGTAGAAAAGTCTTATTCACGTACCAAATGTACTCTCACACTGAGCTTGATATCTTCCCCTCTAAGTTTTCGACTCATTTGTTTTTCGTTGTATTTCATTGACGGATTTTGTAAATTTAATTTCCTGAACCCAGATTTTCACATAAAAACGTAGACACACACTTCGTTTAATGTCATATTAAAAATTATAATAAATTAATAATTATTTCTAGTTGCTTACTATCCAGTAACAAGACTGTCATGCCAGTATGTCGACAAACAAACATACAAATAATTTTTTTTAGTTTATTTCTAATTTTTTTTCTCTCATTCATTTAGTTTTTTCTACATATGATAATTTCCATATTTTTTAATGCACATAATATTTAGAACATAAGTAAAATGAAATAAATAAGGGATATTTTTAATAATATAATATTATATAATAAAAGTAAAGAGGATTTAATATTGAATTATTCTATAATCGAAAATACAAAAAAAAATATGTACGTCCTTGTCAATATGTTCAAAAATTATTAATTATGAAGCAAATTTTTGTTCTAAAGTGTCTTTGAAAATAAGATTATTAAGAAATTCTATATTCATGCATATTTGCTTACTTTTAACAAGGATTTACAAATTAAAAATGTTATAACAATTGATTTAATTAATACGAAATTATGGTGATGATTAAAGAAGATTATAACTGAAATTAAAATTATTTTTGAAAGTCTTTGAAAATCTTTTGAAACTTGAAAAATTGTTTAAGAGTCTATATTCTGATATTAATTTTTTGCATCGTTTTTGGATATTGTATAACATTTATAAGTGGCTTTGATTATGTTACTATCTTTGTCAGAAGAATTCATAGATTGCGAACTACGAATTCAAACATACAATATGGATTATATTAATTAAATTCTGTGTAGCACTATAAACTATATACAAAATGATTATGCTGATTTTTTTACTAATTTCTGCTTATTTTCTCTTTTAGATCGGATACATGCCAAACTTCTTCTTTTAGATTATTGGCGATGAGTCTAGCAAATAACATAACTTGTTGCACAAGTATTTTTCAGAATTTGACAAATAATGTTTTCATAATTAACGGTGCTTCATCAAGACCAATTAAGCAAGTCAATAAAATTAAAGGCTGGATTCAAAGAATGACCCTTCCCTCTCTCCACTCCTGTTCAATGCGGTGTTAGACGACGTCATAACAGGATCAACAACTACTGCTAGAGATATTAAACGGATCATTACGAATAGACTAGAAAGCCTAGAATGTTCAGACGATAAAGACATGCAAGACAAATTACACAATCTGGAATAAAATGCCCTGAGAATCGGTCTCCGAATAAACACAAAAAAGGAGAAAAATTATGAGAATTAACGCCTGAAATAATCCCAAACTAAAAATAAACAACACAGAAATAGAAGATATCACTGGATTCTACTACTTGGTAGTATATAATTATCACAGATGCTGAAAAAGATATGGAAAACCGTATAAAACTCGCAAAAATCACATTTGGGAAACTGTAAGACCGGTCTGAGACAACACCAGTTGGCTAGATGTATAATAATACGAATAACTATATTCAACACCTGCATAAAATCAAGTTTTCATAAACAAATACCAAAAACTTATATATATATTTATTGTACATATATATATTCTGTCCGAGAAAAGTCAAGAGCTCAAAGCTCTGGGATTTGACAGGGCCGAAACCCATAACTCAGGGTAATCGGAAAGTGGGCAAACTGCAAGATAATATGTGGCACAGATCAGTTAAGAAAGAGAAAAAAGAAACTTTTCTAAAACACAAAGCTCATGAAAACGGTCAACAAATCTTAAACCGTTCGGCCTTTTTTCATCAATAAAGTCGTGGGCATAAAGAAATTTTTAAATATAATTTAAAAATATTGAATTAAAAATGTGTACATTTGTTTATAATTTTTTCCTAATATAAAAATCATATGGTAAAAATTTCTTTCTGCTTAATTAAATGCTCTTTACATCATTTTAAAATCTCAATGGAGTCAAACCAAAATTATTTTTTTTTTTTGTACTCTTATACTGATGCGATCGCTTTAATGAAAACGCTCGTTATATATTTATGTTTTTTCCTATTTTTTTGTTTTTTTCATCTTAATATTACATAAAATTTTATTTACAATGTATGAATATTATTTCCTCATTTTTTATTTCTGCAAAGGATAATAAGTACGTATACACCACATAAAATATTTGAAATCATTACAAAAAATGGGGTGATAAGAATGGGGTAAAATAAGTATAAGAACTGGTTGAAGATTCATTGCATTACGATTTTATGATAATTCAATTTAGTTTTTAACGAAAGTAAAATCAAACGAGCATAATGATTTTATTCGCGATAGCAATTCAAATCAATGTTAACGTTTTCAAAAAAAAATATGTATACTTTTTTGTTTTAGAGAGTAAAATAAAAATTTATAGTTGAACAAACTTACTTTAGGGCATACAATTGCTAAAAATTTTATTTTGCCGTTCCCATAATCCTAAATTAAACATTTGCATAAGATGTCAGTTTTGCTATTAAACGTCAAACATAATTGATATATTTGTAAAATATTTCAAATAGAACAAAAAATATTAAAAATAGTTCTTGATTTCCAGGATGAATATTTGGAATTGGAGATTTGGAAAATTAGCAGCTCAGGAAGAATGGAATTCCACTGCTGTTACGGCTAATATGTGCTGATTGCGTTACTGGATCTTGAGAGATTTCCAAGTGAAAAGAACAAACTATGTCAAAATTAGAAAATAAAATGTCGCTTATTTCGATAAATCAAAATGCGAGTAGTTGTGGCACTATGATACAAAATGATCCCGCTTGTAAATCAAATTAGATTTTCAAGTTATTAACGATTTATTTTTATTGTTTTTTATTTTTAGATTTCGAAGCTGACTCAAAAAGTGATAGAATTTGGATTTTTCGGAAAGTTTAGCTTAAATTGTACTGAAAGAATTTCACTTATAATACCAAAATTCATTTAGAATTATAGGAGATAATAGCATGTATTATAAAAGGATAAATAAATTTGCTTGTGTCACAGAATGTGAAAGACTAAGAAAAAAAAAAACAATAATTCACGGTTAAAAGCAGCATAATCAGAAAATGCTTATGCGTTGCAAAATATTTACAATAAGTTTTGAATTCTATTTCTCTTTTTTGTTTTTTAATTTTTATTGTTTTCAGTTCAAAACATCTTTATGTTGTCCTAAATGTTGTATTGTAATAATTCATATATGTTATATATCTATTATAACAATCTCATAATTTTATTCAAATATTTAAATTGAATTGGGGAATGATTATATTTTGTTTATGTATAAGAAACCATGAAATATATAAATCATACAGTCATTCTATCTTAATATTCAATATTTCTTTCGACAATTTTTATGTCATAGTTTGTAAGAGAACGCTATAAATTAGTGAATTTTGTATATAAAAAATAAAAGGGGCATATTTACTTTTATAAGTTTTTATAAACATTTGGTAAAATATTATGAGGCTATACCCGTATATAAATTTTGTATATATGCTATTCCAAAAATATTAATTTGCAAACTAATATTTTAAAAAATGATATTAAAAATTGCATATTTTAAAAGTATAGTCAATAAATTTTTAATATTTTAATGCAATATTGTAATAAAATTTTTAAACTATTATGTAACACTCTTTATATATTGTATATTTGGTATAAGAATATTATTTTATTCAATATTTTTCTTCTTTTTTTAATTTATTTAAAATTTTCACTTTAACTCAATTTTTTAATTTGTTTAATGTTTGTGTATCGTTACAATTCAAGTTCTCCTTTTATTGAATAGTTCCATATAGATAATTATTGTTTGCACGTACTCGTATATGTTATACGTTTCGTATATAAAAACTTTAAAGAAAACGTTACATATTTTCAAATCAATATCACTTTGATTCGGAAATAAACATATATTATTATAAAACTCAAACCATATGAGTATCCTGAACTATAATATATTATACTTATATATATATGATTTTAAAATTCTAATTTATTTAAACTCACACACTCATTCTGTACAAAAGATTCTATTTTGTTATACAGAATAAGTTCTGTGAGGTAAAACTCATTCTGTATAACAAAATCAAATTTTCTTATACAGAAGTAGCCAAAATGAATGAAATTTATCCAAATTACGAATAAACCATAAAAACAATGCAATGTTGAATAACCCCTTTTGTCAATCTACAACCCCTTTTTGGAGACTAAGTGATACGTTTTTTAAAAAATTTTACAAGTAGCTTAAAAATTTGTGGCAACTTGTTATGTAGATGAAGATTTTCATGTGAAATTATTGAATATAAAAAAGTGTAATTATTGAAGATTTTTTCATAATTCTAATTTTAGCCAAAATAACCTAATTGTTGCCAATCAACAAAATTAATTGTAATCTCATATTTCTATAGACGTCAATTACCCCAAATTAAAGCTACTTATATGTACATAAGTACGAGTATCTATTTGTTTCACCAATATTCAAAATATTATTTTTTCTACAAATTTTCATTATTTTCGTTTTTCATATTATCTTCTGTTCGTAAAAACAAAATAATAAACTTTTCATAATAATAATTTGGTCATCCGATAATGAGAAACATATTCTGAGTTTGGGAAAAGAAAAATATTGTTTTTAATGTTTATTAAGTGTATGTATGTAAAAATCAATAAATAAAAACAAAAAAGAAGAGTAATATAATAATAGTTTTTATTCTCATTATTGAACTTTCTACTCTTCACCTCATTTCACATTTTAGTGCTCATTTATATTGGCTCTTCTCCATTGGACAACATAAATGCTGTTTTCTTCTGTATTAATTTCATTAGTTTCCAAATTTTTTCTTTCATAAATGTAAAATGTACAACTTTTAAATTTCCTTCACAATATTTTTAATAAATAATTTTTTTTTTATTTTTTCGTCTCATGGACTCTCCAAACTTTCACCACAATTTCTAATTTGCGTTTTTTCTTTCCATAGTAATCAATGTGAATTTTTTCCAATTGGAATAAATTTGTAATAAGAGAAAAAGTATGTTTCATTATTGCTAAGTTCTTAAAGTTTTTTTCAAGAAAATTGTCATTAGTTTACTTAGAAAAGTATGCAAGTTTTATTTAGATAAAATTAAATAATAATGAAAAGAAAAATTAAATGAAAAATAAATTTACTTGTTGTTTTTTTGTTGAGTAAATTTTCTAATGTTCTTCAGAATGAGAAAAATTTCTTTTTTCACAAAAGAGAAGGAAAAAATAAAAATGTTATTGTTGAAAATTGTTAAATGGAAGAATGCGAGAAGTTTAGGTTTTGTATTTTTTGTGTTTTTTATTTTGTTTTCTTAATTTTTTTTTTTTGAATAACTTATTGGGATGTGCTCAATAAAAATAAATAAATAAAGATTGTGGTTTATCCACAGGTTTTGCTTTAATTTTTCTCACAAAACATATTTAAGTACCTACATTATTATATATGTGGTTATTGTGAATTGCATTCAATAATCAAAATACGTTTGTAATCAAGGATTGTGAACATTTTTTATTTTACAAAAATAAAGTATTCATGTTATTAAACGAAATGGTGAATTTTAAATTAAAAATATATTGATATGAGTCAAATATGAAGAATTAAATGAGAGTCTCAGAAGCAGAGTGGCGAAAAAAAAATTTGTACTGCAATCGGTTATGTACGTCTTCTAGAATCAGTGATATTAGTTCCCAGTTTCGAAATAGTTTTTTTCCTATTTATTTTTCACAAAAGTACTATTGCTTTTGTAAAATTTTTTTTAATTTTCCAAAAGTAAAGTGGCATAACCCACATTGTGGCTTACGCCACTCTGCTTACGCCATTAAAAACTTTTAAATTCATGTTTTGTACGTGTTAATATTGTCGATGATATTTAAAATTAAAACTTGTCTATAATTCGAAAAAAATCGAATAATTTAAATATTTGTGTAAAAATTATTTAATATTTTAAATTAAAGAATCGACAACATGTTACATAAAACGTATAACCTCATGCACATTAATTTCGAAATTGTGAAATTTAATCTTGACATTAGATTAGAAAATATTCTGAAAATAATTTTCTTGTACTGGGAATTCTTTAACTTTCGTTAAAAGAACAATAGCCGCCCATATATTTTAAAACCAATATAAAAAAAATTTTTTAAAATTTATTTTATTGAAATAATGTTAATATAAGTGCCCCATTGTTCTTCAGATCAACGTTAATTTTCCCTCATTTGACGCATGCAAACACACAAAAAAAAATTCTAATTTTCATTGACTTTTCTTAACATTTTTGCTTACGTATATTTATTATGCATTCAATACAGCATTTTGTTAGTGGTTAAAAGTACTTAGCGGAAGGGAATTAAGAAAATTGAGAGATAAAAAACTAAAAAGAAAAGAAAAATAAAGAAACAAAAAAAAAAATGGAAGTAAAAAAGGATAATATGGTGATAAATTTAAGCATGTGGCAACTTTTTAGATTAAGATACAATTGAATTATGTTACAAATCGGTCACGTGCTCGTTATACATACGTCAGTGTTCATTTTTTTTTTTGTGGTTTGCCTCTTACTTTTAAATTTTTCAACAAATCGAATCCCTTCTAATTCTTATTGCTATATATACATAAGTACATATATACCTATAATTTACATGTAATTATGTTGATTGTGTGCACATCAATATCGTAATATTGACTATTAACTGTCATATAAGAATTAGTATATACATATATAAATACTTTATATTAAAAAATTCAACTGAGCGCGTGCAGTACTGGGGAAAAATTTAAACATAATTTGTCAAAAATTGAATTATAATAAATAAAATGTATCAAAATATTGCAATAAAATTAAAAACGATGTGAGTTCAATACTTTAAATTAATTTAATATTTAATCAAGCAAATAATTTTAAAACCACTATTATAATAAATGTAAAAGATTATCTTAATTCTACATAACCTAAAATAAATCGAAAAATTATCAGCGCAACAAGTTAGATTTTGTTTAAAAGTGACAAGTAAATATTATGAAAAATAAAAATATTGTTTGTTTGAAGAAAAAATTTTTAAATATGAAAATTAATATTTTATTCTTTTGTTCTTTTATTGCAGATGAAATCATAGCTGAACAAATCCTGTTCCAAACCAAAATGAGAGTATGTTACCAAATTAGACAGAAGCAAAAATTGCAAAAGCGAAAGAAAGAAGAGTTTTAAAAATTTAACACGATGAGGTGGAATAGGATACAGAGTACATTTCTACATCTACATGTTGTGCCAGTAGCTAGTAATAGTATCTCGTGAAAGTACAATTTTATTTACTTTATATTAGAATTTATTTATACATTTGATTTCTACTTAAAAATCAATTTTAAACTTGTAGATTCTTGCAGATTCTGGGATTAACATTTACAAATTAAAGGATTATTTTTAAAACTTTAATTAAACAAGAATATCAAGTTCGAGTATTCAATGCCGAAGTGTGTAACAGATGGTGAATTAGATAAAACAATATTAATGCTTGAATCAAATAGTTTATAAAACCATTGCGAAAAAAAACTGGAGTTAATACATACATACATACATATATGTACCATAATACAAAATTGTTACAGAAATTTGTTTAAAGCTTATTAAAAGTGAATTTCTGTCTTAAGTTACAACTCATAATCCTGATCTTCGAAAATCACTAATTATAATGCTTTTAAATTTTATATTTTTTTTACAATAATATTACAACATTTTCTAAACATACCATCTAAAATTCCATGTTTGTATTAAACCGAAACCCAATTATAAATTTGCATATTGATCCAAACAAAGAACATTGCAATGTTTAATGAAAATTTTATTTGAAAAAACAAGAAAATCAATTTAATTTTACTTCATTCCCTGAAACAAAAAAAAAAACTGCTTTTATTAACAAACCTACCCTAAGGACTAAATATTTTTTGTATGTATATTTACTCCCTTATTCGCGTATATGTATATACTCCCTTAGACACGAGCAGCACACAAAGTGTAAAAAGTTTTATATAAAAAAAAAATATGAAAACTTCATTTTTCATTTTAGATTAGTTGTAGCCTACGGTGGAGGTGTGTTCCAATCATTGAAGAAAAAAAATAACAAAACATAATGTTGTCCCTAATCTTCTATATGTGTCAGAATATAAAAATAACATATTATTAATTTGGTAATATTTGGTAATATTCTCATGGAATGATAAAAATTGATTGGGTTTTAGTTTCATAATACTTATTTTAAAGTTTTAGATATCTGTATGTAATTTATTGAATTTATATTATGGCTATTACTACAAATATATGAATTTCGAGCAAAACATGATATTGTATCGAATCCTGGACATTAAAATGCTAAACCAAAAAATACTTAGAATCACTCTAGACCACTAGGAGATGAAGAGCAAGTTTGAGTGATTAGTCGGCTCGTTAAAAGTTTAGTAAAATCATTTTTGAAATATAGATTGTTGTGGTCTCCAAAACTCTATTTCCAATCGGTTAGAATAAACAGCCATTTGTAAAATGCTTCCAAAAACAATAAAATTTTCATTAAATATTATGCTGAATTTTGTTGATTTTTAAAAATTTGAAAAATGACTGAAAGTTTCTTTGTAACTTTTCGTTCGATCTCGATACTCTTCTCGATATTCTTCAAAAATTTTGAAACTCAATTCAAGAAGGATTCTGCAGGATTTCCTCTTTCATTTGCTCAAATCCATGAAATTTTAGTTCAATTTTCTTTTCGTTATTCATTCGATTTGCTATTTATTGATGTCATAAAAATTAACATTTTGAAATTCTGTTAACATACATTCATAAAATAGTAAATTAATATAATCTACATTTAGATGTTTCTTGATTTTAAGGGTTGCGAAGCTAAAGCTAAATAAATTGATTACTAAAAAATGTAAAATGTTTTTCTTTACATCAAAAAAAATCACTCTTTGTGCATATAGATGTCGCACCTTAGTAAGTTTCATTTCAATGTTTCAAAAAAAGGAAAATCCAAATAAAATAAAATTTCCCTTTTAAGTTGATTCAACAATCAAAATTATTTTTGATATACAAAGTAGGTCCGCCATCTGTTTACCAAAAGTACAAACTAATACAATGAAATTTTTCAACCATTTCTAAAAGAAAAATTTTTTTTTAAATTTTATAATTTTGTCTCTGGTTGATTTAGTACTTAATAAAAACGATAACATAATGAAATATTAGTTTACATAAAACAGAGTACTCTAGTGACAAAAAGGAAAAACTGTAAATGTATGATGTACTGAAGAAAATTGTTGTTATGAAATGATTTTTAATTATTTATTTTAAATTACCGTATAAAAATTACGTTACATTTACGTTATGCCATTAAATTTTTATAATTACATAATTAATTCTGTTAAATTAATAAGTTATATATTTGGAAACTAGTAATATTTTATTTCAATTTTTTTATTATTTCAGTTTTAGACATGCCTCTTCAAGAAAGAGGTACAAATTTTAACTAAAGTTCCATGAAAGCATCATTACAGAGTTTAAGCCGTACTTCTATAAATTGTCCCATGCACATTTGCATATTCAGTTAATTAAATATTCGCCAATATTTTCGTTTCAAGTTCTTTAATTTTTATAATTTTCTTCATACTGACATCTGGAATCTGCAAAATTATGTAAATTGGCGTAATAGCAATATTTATTGTGCAGTAAGATATAAGCTCATTTCTTTCTGATTTCACCGTGTAAGAGTAAGATTTACGATACATTTAACTAGTGCCATGAAAATTATGTAAGTGCAACTTGGTTTGATTAGGAATGAAATAATTTTTATTATAAAATATCAAAATAAATTTGCAAAAAATTTGAAAATTTTCATATTGGCCCTTCAAAAAATTTTACGCAAATACATACATATCTACTTATATAAACATAATTAATAACATGTTATAAAATGGCGCCAAAATAAATTATATAGTTTCCAATGAAATTATTATTTTTTTCTCATCTTTTTTTTTATATTATTATTTAGTTTAAATTGAATATTCTTTTGAGAAAGAGACCGTCGTTTTGCGAATTTGCGGGATTATCAAAAGTTTTCAGAAATTTCACATACATACCAACATACATATAATACAAACGCGTAGTTAAATATTCTGATACATAAAAATAAAGGTTAAAAGATTAAACACGTGCTGTGTTTCAGGTCAGGCTTTAGATAAAATATGATTTTCATCTCGTTTACTTAATTTCGTTTTTGTATAATAAAAAAAGAAAAGTGAAAATAAAGTGCGAACATTTTTTTTTTTAAGGTGCTGATGAATAATTTTTTTTTCTCTATTTAGAATGTTTCTTAAGATAATTTAACACGTTATTAAAGATTTTTATCCGCATCTTATATTTTAGTTGTATAAAAAAAAGGTGGAAAATATTTAAGTCAATCTTTTGCCATCCTATTTTGCAACTGTTTTACAATATTTATGCGGAGCGCATGTACTTACGATGATTGCCTTGCAAATAGGAATTAAAGGAAAGAGAAGAAAGAATAAAAGTAACCATTATAATCTGGTAGTATAAGTGTAATAACAGTTGATAGTTGATCTTTCCTATCGGTTTACTAGAATAGTGACAGAAGAGAATAAAATTTTTTAGAATTTTTTACGTTGCAAATTAGATAAGAGGATTTCTGTTGAAATTAAGGCAGCATTTAAGACAAGCCAAAGCGAAATATTTTTCGTATCAATGCAAATGTATTCTGTCGTAGGTATAATACCATAGAAATGTGCACGCAATTTCACATTCAAAGAATACTATGCAGTTATTATACTGAATAACTAAGCCAGGTGATTATTGAGACACTGGTCATCATAGTTTTTAGTTATAGCATGCGAGTCTAGACGAAGAGCGTCAAAACCTTTACTGATAAAGGTATTCTATTCTTTTATGGTTCCCCAATTTTATTTAATTTTAGATCGCTTCATTTATAAAAACCTACAAGGGAATAGATTAATAATATACTAAACAAATATATTAGTAAAATTTACATACTCAACTCACCATACCATTTGAGAATTTGATTTTTCTAACAACTGAAATGCAATATTTTTGCTATAGTATCCACTCTTTCCATATTCCAGCACTGGATAAAGGATATCAAGAACTTCTCTGATTTCAAGTTTCACGAGCTTTACCTAAACGGAACGTCTTGAAGCAACTAGAATCCAATTGTGACCAGCCACTATTTGCCGTTTTGAAGTTTTGTTGTTTTGAAATGCACTCCCAATGTGTTTAGGTCATTATGAACAATATTTTCATATGACAGTATTGTATCAATTCATATAAATGTATTATATTTGAAATATTCAAGATATAGAGCGTTGAAAGTTGCATGCGTCTTCTGTAGTAAGGATGTGCTATAATTATATTTCAAATAATCGATGCATTAATAATCGATTGTCATTTGATCATGTGTTGTCGTTAGTTATGTTAAAGTTGTCAATAATTAAATTTAATGTAATAAGAATTTTCGAATTTTCTAATACTTAGATGTAAAAGTGTGCAGTGTATGCCAATAAAATATTGCGATCTACAACAATGTTTCAAATTTTTTTTTTTAATCTTAACTTTTTTTTTTGCTCTTATTTTTCCATACATATTGAGCGCGATAAGATTAATTTATATACAATATAATATGAAAATGATAAATCTTTTTAAATAGTTTGGATAAACGTGAGAAAAGGCATATAAAGTAAAGCGTAAAAAATTAATACGAAAAACAAGTGAAAAAAATAAAAACAAAAATAACCTTTCACTCTTCATTAAAAATTACGCAACCGCATGCATACACATACGCATAATATGTAGCGAAAAGTAAAAGAAGCAAAAAAAAAAACAGTAATGCAAAAAAAGCGATGAAAATAATACCATCACTAACCACCATAATTTTTGTAACCTTTTGCGTCAAATCATATTGCAGCGCAGTAATTCTTTTTTTTTCTGCTTTGCTTTTTTTTTCTTCTGTCTCTTCGCTCTCTAGTTTTGTTTTCATTAATTTTTTATTGTTATTATTATTAATGTTATTACTGACTGAGATTTAGTTCACACAGTCATTTGCAGTAGTTTGTTTGCAATTTTATTAATATAACACTATACGAGTAGTTATATACATATTATGTGCAATATTTAAATAAGTACTCGTATAAGAGAGAATAGGGTTTTCATAACATTTGAGTTTGTTTACAAATAATATAGATTTTTCACTTCACGGGTGATAACTTTAAAATGACACAATTAAATTCAAATTAACTTTGACTGCTTTATTTAATTTAAATTTAAAATTGAAAATTCAATCGAAATTGTGTACAGAAATTGTAAATATCAAAATTTTGAATAGATCATACAAAATTTATGCTTTTATAACTTTGATATTCCCCTCTATTATGTATATCGGTATCGGCCGATAAACGATAATTTATCGGCAAAATTTTGTGTTTGTATTACCAACATTGTTTAGCTGGTACGATAAAATGAAAAATGAGTACGATATATGAAAACTATAAATTGTCGGGTTTCCACCGATTTAAAAGCGGGTACAAATTTTTAGACGACAGATTTTTTTTTTTGTAAAATCTTCATTTTATCAAGGAAACTGGTGTAATTATTGCTTTTTTTAAAATGTAAGCATTTTTTCTAAAATATTTTCTTTCAAAATGTTATTCATATATTTTATTTAGGAGTAAAATCGTAAGCAACAAAAAACAAATTGCGCGGTTAGTAGAAAAAATGGAAGAGGACTTAAACCTGGCAAGGAATGATAATCTGAAATTCTGGATAAACCTAAAAAATGTGTACATATTATATAAATAATAAAATAAAATAGGTACATAAACATACATTTTATTGTCTAAATCCAATGGATTAGTTGAATCTCTTATGTCGTCTTTGAATAGCTTGCGTTTCTTCACTTACTACCGTTTCTTCACTTTAAAAATATAATGCACCCGACATTTTTCCGATATATGTATATTTTTATTTTACAAATTTAACAGAAAATAATTTGCTTACAACAACTTTTTAGCACATCAAAACCAAATTCAAAATAGTTTTAAAAATTTTTTGAAAATAACTTTTGAAAGAAAACAAATGTCATTAGAAAAAAAAACTTTTTCTCCAATTTACAAAAACAAAAATTTGTATGAAAAAGCTTCTTTTAATCGGTTGAAATATTTTTATCGGTATCGGTTCATAACACAGAAGAAACCTAAAACCGATTAGAACTGTCGATAATATATCGGCCGATACCGATGTTCATAATAGAGGGGATTAATTTCCAGAGTATCGATATTCGTATAAATTTTATAGTTGAATCGAATAGAATTGTTTTAAAAAACAATTCAAAAACTAATTGTCAATTTTAAGACACTGAAGAGAATCTGTCAAAATATTTGAGATTTGTCAAAATATTCAAAGTGTAGAGTTGTTGATCTTAAAATTTTAGATTAATCTTATTGGTAAATGTGTTATATTATATGTATGTTTGGGCACCTTTGTCTGAATAAATTTATTTAAAAATTTCTGTGATTTCATTTTTATTTACCTTTTTACACAACTTTTTTGTTTTTATTTTTATATTCTTATAAAAAGATTTCCTTCCCGTCAACACTTATTTTTTGCAATAATTGTAAGAATGGACCAGTAAACCTTTATTTCATTATATAAATTTATGTGTATGTTAATATAGAAATGTTTATACATAATATTAATAAGTTCTTATGAACAGACATACGTACATTATAGTTTATTATACAATAAGTATAATATGGGAATGCGAATATTGTTACATGGATGAGAAATCAGTTTATAAGGGTAGACAACATAAATAATATTGCTCTGCGGGCAGTATAATATAGTACAATCATTCCGGATTACAGCCAACTTATTTGCTGTAGTGTGTTATAGGCGTCAACCACAGAAACCGCAATAATTTATCTCAATTTTAAGGTTTTGATTCTTTTGACGCGATCCGCGATCCGCATTTCGTAATCCTTCCTCTGTTTTTCTTTTTTCGTTCTTATTTTGTTTTGATTTTACGTTCGTATTCCAATTTTCGGTAAATTTTTTCATTATTTTTTTCCCGCTTCTTGTTATATTTTTTTAATTTTTTTTTATTTCCTAGTTAGGTATTTCTTGTGTATGAGTTACTTGTTTAGTCGATTTCGATTATTCTAAAAAAAACGTCTGAAAATAAGAGTACAAAACGAAGAACAAGGTGAAAAAGCTTGCGTATGTATGTATGAATGTGCATTTTCCCGCTGTCATGAAGATATTAAATCATATTTTTGGTGAATAAATTATTTTTTTGAGATTATTGTGCTGTGTTGATTTTGTTGTTATTATGGTAACAACTATGAGTGCAGATCGAACTGGATTCGCATATAAAGTTATGTTTGCTCTATGTTTTGGATATTTACAAATGTATGTTTGTTCTACGAGTATGTTTTGGATTTTCTTTTGACATACAATTCTTTTTGCATATTTTGCTATTTGTACAAAAATTGTTCTGCTCTTGTAGTACTTTTTTCATATTTTCTAATTTATAGGATTAATTGAATAGAAGTGAACAAGTGATTCAAGTTCAAGGATAAGGTAGCAATTTTAAAGTACATATGTATGTATATGTAGCATTAATGTTTTAGAAAGTTACAAAAAATACATAGTTTAAGATTAAAATAATAAAAAATCTTAACCTAGTGGCAATCAATATTTTGTAAAACTAAAATTAATTAGGAATTGTAATTTTTGTCAAAAAAGCGATGTACTGGAAATTTCTAATAGAATCAAACATAGAAAGACATTTTTGATAAAAAAATGTTGATACTGAACAGATTATTTACACACACTCATTCTTTGTAGGAAAAAGAGACACATTTCAAATAAATATGGCTATGAATATGAGAAAGGACTGGATTTTTTTCCCCAGTAAGTATAAATAATGAATTCTTTAGTACAAATACATTGAAATATTTTAAATATGATATTTTTAATACGGTAAAAATAAAAATCCCACTGCGCAGGTTTTAAACGACTCAACTTTTGTTTAATAACACAAACGACTAAAATCTAAAATGCCTTTTGATGAGAATTTTATTTTCGGTTGCTTTTTCAATTCTAACCTGAGTTTAGGCTTAATTTGTTCTTGGTACTAAATCTTCTGTTAGTAACTCGATTTGAAAATGCGAAGTTTGAAAATGCAAAATTTCTATTTTCAAGCGCACTTACTCTATCCGATTGTAGAATATTCCAGAGCCTATTTTGAATCTAAAATAAAGGGACAAATTAATTAGCTATTTGAATTTTAATTGAACTAGTTACATTTGTCCAGTTTCGCATAAAGTTTTCGATAGAAATTCATTGTCAACATTTACACTTGATATCTATTGACATTACAGATGACATTTCGCAGCAACAATTCTTGATATTTCCATGATGAAGAAGTAAAATATTAAAGCTTTGTGTTAGACAAGGTAAACAATAAAGGGTAAAAAAAATTTATTTTCTTAATATAGAAAATGATTTGCAGCTTCAGTTTTTTTGGGAAAAAATTTACAAATGCCCGTAATATATATTTATAACTTGTTTATTTAATACACTCTTTTTCGTTTTTATTATTTTTGTGTTTATTACATATAAAAATTTGTACATTTTTTTCACTATACACACATTTTCTGCTAAATCATCGTTCAGCAGCAATGTTTTCGTTGTTAACTAACCGGCCTGACTAAACAATCTGTCACTATAATATTATTATGGTTAACTTCTTATAGACGTTATAAAAACCCTCTGGCTTCTGGGTCTTTTTAGTCCTTTTAGCATGAGATAATTTGACTGGAATTTTGCGTCGTTTTTGTTATATGATTATTGTTTTTTTTATTTTTCACTCATGTTATTACAAGTTATTAAATTATTTTTTTTTATTATTTTATTATGGTTACCTTCTTCCTTTTTTTAAATTGTATTTTTTTTTTCATAAAAACGTCTTCTTATATATTATTTTTCTGTTCGTGTTTAAAAGTAATTATTGTGTTTCATATGACATTATAAAGTCAATGTCCATTCGCAAGTGTTAAATTAAATCATGGTTTGAAATTTGAATTACTCTCTCATTTGTCAAATTATTGTGCCCTCTGGCGTTTAAAACAATAACACGTTCCTTATTTTCAAAAAAAATTTAGTCGATCACACTCATGGTTATCACAATCTCAAATTCTTCAGCAAATTAATTTTACATAAGCTCAATTTTTTTTATTATACATTTTTATTTGCACAATAAAGGCGAAATCCTAGAGTAATTTATTGCTTTAGTTAAAAAATAATAGTATAATTTTGTGTAAAAGAACGGTTACTATTATATATTGATTTTTATAGAAATTCCATAGAACATATAGTTACGCAAATTCAAAAACTATCAAATAGAAGAACGAAATGGAAGATTATGTAAAATAGAATATCTTTATTCAATATTTAATGTTAAAATTTGATATAAATCAGACTTGCCGTGTAGAATAAATATTAAATTGAAAATTAGAAAAAATCGTTTTGAAAATACTGTTAATTTAAAAGTTGTGTTCGGTGAATTTACGCGTTTACTGGATTTACCATTGTTGGTTTACATACAACAATTTGTCAAAAACTTGCATTTTTAACACAAGTTCGAGGTATATCCTATAGTTTCCTTTGAACAAAAATATTCATTTTTTTGTATCTAAAATTAAAAAAAAATTCTTAATTTTATTTGGTCTAATTTTTAATGAACATAAAAACATGTATGTATATATGTAGAAAATACATACATATTGTAAAGTATGATGAAGGTGAAGAAAAGATATTGGAATTATTTAGATTACATGGAGAATAATTACAAACGCAGGGGTTAAAACATTGTTTGTGTGAAAATCTGCATGTGGTTAAAAAAATTTTTTTTTCTTCCTTGTTTTTTTTTTTGTTATTTTTAATTTAACTGCTTTTGACCGATGTGACGCGGCGGCGATTAAATAACATGAGGAGATTGATGGGCATAGTTATATGTGTACATCTTAATAAATATTCCTTTTTGTCAACTCATTAACCACATATCAACTCATCGTCTCTAAATTTTTTTTCGATTTTTGTTTTTTTCATTAAGTGAATACTAAATTAAATGAAAATGTCAAAATCTTAAAGAAGAAAAATAAAGAAATAAATCTTAAGAATATGATTGTGAATCAGCGTTTATTGCGCTTTCGGTTTTTTTTCTCCATTATTGTTTTTATTGAATTTTTGTTGTTTTTTATTGATTTTTTGTTTTGCTATAGTTATAGGTGAGAATATTTTACTAAAAATTCAATTGAGATAAATTTGTAATATCATCATTTGGGATATAAAATGCATAATTTCTTTTATGACATTTAATTAATTGACAAATTTTATTTTAAATGCTTGGTTTAATTGAGAACAATAATAGAGAAATATACTGGATGGCCGATATAAATAAGAGATTTTATATAATATTAGAAAAATATTAATTAAAATCTGTCAAATCGTAGAATTCCAATAGATGATTCTCATAGGAAATTTATAAGAAAAACGAATGAAATGTCAAAAATTAAAGCTCGAAAAAAGAAAAAGCAAAAAAATTATCCGGAATTGACAATGACATTTCAATTTTAAATTGATAAAAGCTTTCTTGATTATTCACTTTTACATTTAAAATTTTCAATTCGTATTATAAAGGCAGAAAAAAAATATTAAAATTTCTCAGTATTGTTAAAATTAAATTTTCGTAATTTTTGCTTTCTTTTAAAAAATTCTTTTTATTTTTTATTTTAATAATTTAATTAAAAATTCGAAAAACTTGCATTTTTTAATTTTTCAAATGCAATTTTTTCTTTGATTTCATTTAAAAATGTTTTAATCCTGATTAATATGCAATTTTACTTTTCTTTTTTCAAAATATTTATTAAAAAACCCAAAAACAAAAGAAAAACGCCCAACTTCAACCAAAAGATACTCACACTTTATATTTCTGTATACATCATATGTATATGTGAATGTATACATACCTAAAAGAGAATCACAATTGAATTGGATTCACCTTTAAATTCGTGTTAAGTAAACGATACTTTTCAAATATTTTTCATACCTTAATTAAAGCCAAATCATTTGAAATATTCAGTTTAATGGTATTTCAATGAATGCGATCTAATTTCCCAAGGTATGCTAAGAAAAAAAAAAAAAAAACAGAAAATAATAAGAAGCATAAAAACGGCATAAAGAAAAATCAATTGAAATTCGAATTATTTCCACCAGGCTGCGGTCGGCATCGTTCAACATTGTTCTTTTTTTTTGTTTTTCTTTAATTCTTTTTTGCTTCTTGTTAGTTTTGTTTTGATTTTTCTTTTCTTTTGTTTTATTTTATCTTTTCAGCAGTCTACACTTTAATTTTATAATTTAATATTGTTTGTGTATTTTGTGTAAGGTTGCAGATGATCATTAATGTGCTAACAATTTTGTTTTTGTTTTTTTTTTTTGTGTACGTATTACGTTATGAACAGTATCCGGAAAGTGTCAACTTTTCTGTTTTGAGAAATTGTATTTGCTTTTGTTCAAGGCAATTCAATATTGATATCTTTAGGAGATACTCGTACCATGTGATTTGTTTTTATTTAAATTATTGTTAAATTAGTGTCAATTAGTAGTTAAATTTTTTATGTTAAAATTTGGTTTGTCAAAATTTAATTCTGCCATTCAAATTAATAACCAAACACTTCGTGAATTAGTTTTTCCTCGTAGAATAGGAAAATAGAGCTTGCACCAACTTTAAGGGTCATACTTCAACTTTTTATACCATATATTTTTTTTAAAGAACTAATTGAGATATTATCGCATTTTTATCTCGGTAGAAGACTTTAAATTTAATCCCACATAAAAACATACATAATGTGAAATGAATTTTAACTGATTTCTTCGTTCCACGAAATTATATAATCGGGAAAAAGTTAATCGTGAAAAATTATTTAAAAATTTGGTCTAAAATTTCAAATAAATTATTCCAATTGTGTTTTGAAAAAATTCGGAACTTATTCCTAACGAATTCGGGTAGCATATATTTTCTAAATTATTTTTATTTGATTTTTCTTTTCTAATTTACTATGCAAGTATATGTATATACCAACATACATACAAACATTTTATATAGCATGCAATATTTGAAATATCATAATAAGAATTTTATAATAATAAAAAATTTTCGTCTGGAATTCACAAAAAAAAAAGGAGAAGAAGGAAGTTTCCTGCAAGAATGAGGATTTAAAAAAAAAATAATAATAAAAAAAAAGATAAAAAATGATTTTATTTTTTCATTTATTTTAGTGAATCGCGCACAAATTTTACACTGAACAAATTAAGAAATAAAATAAAAAGATTTCGTTGCATCCGATCTTCAATATCATTGCACTTTACATACCTTAAACATGCGCCACTTGTTGCTAGTAATAAACCTTAATGGAATTTTACTAATTTAAAAATTGCTGATTTCGTGTGTGTATGTTTTTTTTTTTTTAATTTAAAATGAATAAAATTGGCCCTCTATGTAAAAATAAAGAGCCAGAATTTATTTTAACTATTTTTTAATGTTCAAAAATTTTAAATAAGAATGTTTTTTATTCGAAAAAAAAAATATATAAAATTTTTTTTTATTTCAGGGGAAATGAATTTTTTTTACACCTGCGCAAAGACTTGCTGTTTAAAAGCGTAAATAATTTTAATGCCATAATATGAAAAAAGTGAATTTTATACGTTCAACACTGTGTGGGATCTAGAGCGTGGTATTTATATTTAATATAATAACATAGTAAATTAGAAATACAGCTAAGTAAATTATTTTAAATATTTGAATAGCTTAGGTCAACATGATATAAGGATAAAGGAATAATATTGTGAAATAAAAAATATTGTCAGTGATTTCTTCTTTGTTTTCGTAAATCATGATGATATACAAAATTATTTTAGTTGGCAACCTTTTTCTGGTATTTTAAATACTTGCACATATAGAAATTATTTTGCGCTATTTTTACTGATCAATTTTCTCTAATAATATTAAATTTCATTTTATAATCATTTTGTTAACTAAATTTCAAAATAAAATTCCTGTTTAAAACTGTTAATATTTTTATTAGAGTCAAAAATCAAGAATGATCAAACAAATTTAAGCAAAAAATAAGAAAAAAGAAACCAAAGGAAAAATTATTTTGAAAAAGTCTTTGATCTTTGTTGATTCTGGAATTAAATGTTTTAATTTTTGGAAATATGATATATTATCGGATTTTATAAGAATAAAGTAGAATGACAGAAAAATTATACAAATTGTGATACATGTCAAATTCTTTGAACTCCCAAATTTTGCCTAATACCTTGCAGTATAAGTTAAGTATATGTTTGAGCCAAAATGCAGTTGGAAAAATTGCTATTTTGTTTCAAATATTTGACACAGAAGTGGAGTAATTAATGGAAAATGCATCTCAAATGAGGTTTACAATAAAATTTCTGGAAATATTGATGAGTTCAGATCACTTAACCATTAACGTTATACAGTGTTCATTGCAGACAGTTTTCACAATAGGATTAGTAATAGAAATTGAGCTCGTGGTTAAAGTAGGAATTTTTCGAGAATCTATCAAATTCTATATCTATCTGAGATGTTGAAAAACAGAAGAAATATAGAAATATAGAAATATTGTGGTTGTTGAGGTTATTTTGTGTCCTAAGAATGCATTGTTATCTCAAATTGTATTTTAGTTCTTAATTAATTCGTTAACTCCAATTTTTACTTCTTAGTTAATTTTTTCTATTTCTCGTAATCTATTTTCGTGTTAAGAACTAACGATAAGAATTATATTTAAGTGTCTGCAATCTTACGATTTTTCCTCCTTTTCCTATATACTTTGTAGTTATATTCAATTGTTAAAAATGTCAATGCTGAAAAATTTTATAAAGTTGAATAAGTAAAATTGATTTTCCCATCCAATTAAATTAAATGTAATGTTTAATTATTCGAATGGAAAGAGTTGCGTTTTTTTTTTTAATTAATAAAAAAATTATTCAGAAATGACGTGAATAAACAAACAATTAAAAATTGAAATTTAAAGAGTTTCCCTTTAAAATATTCAAAAAAAAAAAAAAAAGAAAAATGAAAGAGATCTATATAAAATAATTTTTATTTGAAAATTAAGTATACATACTTGCAACTGATCCAATTGCTTTTGTATGCACGCTAATTTTGAATAATTTTTGTACTTTTAAGTCCTAGCTAATATATGGGTAATTTTTTTTTTGAAGTAAAGGGTGTTTTAAGCTCAATTAATTGCACAATAAATTAAATTTTTGAGCATGTTTCCGACGACTGTTTTTTTTTTTTTAATTTCAAATGGTTTAATTTTAGTTCAGCGTATTTACATAAATCTATATAAGGATTTCTAGAAAATAACATTATCTTTTCTGGCCATATCTCTTCGTGATCAATATCATAATTATTATCAAAGAAAACATTATTGATCGTAGTTTGCCACTCTTAGGAATTTGAGATCCTAATCGGTGATCACCGGCCTTCATTTTCTAAGAAGAGAAGTCCATAACGATGCCATTTTTGAGTAAACTGCACAAAAACTTTCAATCTCATAGGGTCAATCTCACTTTTCTGTATAGTAAACTTTAAATAAAACGAAAACACCCTTTATTTATTATTGAATTAAAATACCTAAAATGAGAAATTTGACAGAATGATTTAAATACTTTAAATTTAATAAAACTATAGATAATTATTATCTAGGCGATTACATAAAAAGAAAAGATAATGAATTAAAAAATTATTAGCGACTTCATTTTAGCAGACAGTTAATAATAAAAGAAATAAAATCACACTAAAACAGGTAGACTTAAACGTTAAATTGTCTAAAACAATTAAATAGAAATTGAAATGCATGTCTAATAAATCTGAATAAGAAATGCAGAAAACAAGTGGAATAAAGACGGAAAATTAATTTGAAATAAATGCAAAAAAAATTGAAATTTTTGGAGTAAAAGTAAAGAAAATGTGCACCTATTAAACCTGGTATAAATATTTATTTAAATTGAATAGTTGGTGTCGGCACTTCCATAACATTATGTTGTATTGAGTATTATTATTGTGACTTTAGTTTTGAAAGATCAAAAAGAAAGTTATTTATAACAGGTTTTTTTGCAATTTCGCTAAACATTTACGACAACTAACTCGCGTGTTATTGACGATCTATTTAAGCTAATCATTGTTTTTTTTTATTTTCAGGAATTTAAGTGTCAATATGATGGACAAAAATGATTATTTTAGCGATCATTGGTTGAGAACTTAAAACGTTTAAAGTTAACTAGTAAACAGAAGAGGAGCGATTTTTCGCAAAAAAATGTCAAAATTTACAAGAACGGTTAGCTACCCTGAATTCCTACTTTATCCTAGCGGTTTTTTTTGACATTAACCGCTTCCATGTGTATGTGTTTTTCTGTTCGGCAGTTGTTCTGGGTTAACAACAGAAATTGTCCGACGTTTGCGGTTAACGCGTTTGTTCTAACGCGTTTTTGTAGTTAAACTTCATTCAGTGTGAATGAAATGCAAACTATAAAAGTTTTGACAGAATAAAATCACAATATGAAAAAATTCAAATATATTTTTTTTTTTTTTTGCAAAATAGAACACATTTTTATATTTTGACGCGTCTCGTTTAGATTTTAATCATAATTTTTTTTACATATATATAGGATTCAGAAAACATCGAAATACAAGTGTAAAATATTCTTTGTCTTCGGTCTCATCTCTTACTTTTTTTTTAATCCTTTTTGAATTGACACTTAATTAAATTGTGATAAAGATATTAAAAAATTATATTTTTCTCCAAAAAAAACGACAACTACATATAATATTTGGTTCAAAGATTTATGAACGCGTTTCTTAAGAATCATATGTTTGACGGGTTATAATTTTTGGATATTTTTAATAAAAGATTGAGCATAATCTAAACGTATGTATGAAAAAGAAGAGTAAAATAAAAAAAATTAAAAAAAGAACAAAAAAAAAAAACAAAATCCAGTCTTAAAATTTTATACCCTTGGCGGAGACCTTTCTTTAAAGGATTCATTTAGCGCGCTTTACAACAACAACAACAAGTAGAAGAATAACATAACAAAATTAATTTGTGTTACTTTAAACTTCGATTTTATTCAATTTTATTTTAAAACATCGGATGGCATAGGATTCGACATATATTCCTTATTTTCTTTTGGCCTTTTTTTTTTTTTGATGGTATTCAACTTTATGGTGGTGGTCTATGTTATTTCTTCTTCTTTTTTGTTGTTGTTGTTTCTTGTGGAATAAATTCGATTTGTAACTTTTATTCCGTTTTCCTTTTTATTTTAATTTTTATTTTTTTTTTATATACACATTAATAACCCCCTTCCAAATTGCGAATGCAAGATGATCAAAATGGAATATTAGTGAGTAAATTTGGTATTTATACTAAAGTAACTATCATACTACCAAAAACCCAATAAATACCTATTTTATAAATGTATATACCTAAAATACCTACATATATATGAATATTTAAAAAACGAAAAAAAAAAAACAAATTTTATGTAGAAGAAGTTGAGGTCCCACAGGGAGCTGTCGTTGTACATTAAATCCATTTCGCTTATTGTTGGTTTTTTGATACTTTTTCTTTCTCTCCTTAATTTTTTCTTACTCCTTTTTTTCTTTTTTGCTTTTTGTTTTCCTTTTGTTTTTTTTTTTTTTTTTTTGTATAACCAGTCGTTATGCTCTTTGTGTTTGTTTTGGTGAACTTTTTCTACCTTTACAGTTGCTTTTTTGTTTTTGGTTTTCTTATATTCAGGGGTATTAATTTTTCGTTGATAGTTAAAAATTTTTTTATCGTATTATGAATTTTTTTGATCGTAAGGTGAGATTTTCTAATGCATAATCTAAATTTACTGTTATGTCGTATTTTAGTGTGTTTCAAATTAAATATGAAAATGGACATTTTGCGATTTCATAAAAATTAGCTACACATGATTTCCTTTAACTATTATTTCCGATATCGTAATATCACATCGTAAATTTTTAATGGCGTTTAATTTAACTCAACTGTGTTTAAGATGAAAATAAGCTTAAGCTGCAGATAAAAATTACAAAATAGTATAGCTATTAATTTAATAATAATTTATAAAATATTTTGTGAATCCACCTACAACCTTAGAGGAACCGCTCTCTTTTGCTCTCTTTCACGTCCTGCTGCAGAAGTTTACCACCTTTTAAGTTTATTGAAGGTTTAAATCCTATAGTTGTCTATAATTAAAAAATTTTTAATTTAGTTTTTCTGATGAGATTTGATTTTTTTTCTTTTTCTTTTATTATTTGGTTTGTTTTCATTTTTTGTATTTTTTTTTAGTAGTGCGGGAATTACCGCAAATACGACTTGCATTTTTCTTCCTCAGTTAACTCTTTAAATGCTTTTTTTTGTTATTGTTATTGAGTTTTATTATTTTTTTTGGTGAAGATTGTGTTTGTTCCGTCGTCTGAATAATGACCATTTTATAAATGAAACGTAAGACTAAATCGACCTAAAAAAATTATTTTTGGAGACTTTTTTTTTCATATTTTTTTTAAATTTGTTTAAGAGTTGCCAGACATCATTGATTCCTTTTACAGTTATAAATTTTATTTATACAATTAAATAATTAAAAATTATTTGTTTTACATATTAAACTGATATTTAATTAACTGACATTTGAAGTATGAACATTGTCAATGAAAATTGGAAATGGCCATCTCTTGGAAATTTAAAAAAGTTGTCAAAATTTTGTTGATTAATATAAAATTTTAAAGAAAATACCACAAATGCTAATGAAATTGTAGCAATTATTTTGATTTTCTTCTGGACCGGTGAAAAGTCATTTCATTACGTTTACTGTTATAAAACTTGCACATATGGCAGCTTAAATCGTATGTTTACTTTTTTTGTAAATTTTTTCATTTTACGGAAAATTGGGGGTCCAATTTAACTGGATGAAAATTATTTTGTTATATTGTCGATAGTTCGACTTGATTCTCTTCAATAAATGATCGCTAAAAATAATAATAATGAAAAAAAAAAATGAAAATCAAAAGAAAATGAAATTTTTATTGTTTTTATTTTTTTGTATAATTTTTGTTTTTATTTATTTTGAGACAAAAGTAAACCAAAAAAGGCATCAGAAAATCGAACAACAACGATGACGATGAAACAACAACGGAACACAAAAGTTTTATCTTAATTTTTTTTCCAAAGTTTAGACCACACGCAGCAGATTTTTCAAAAAACCTGAGAAAACTGGGTTTAAATGCATATTTTTCGGAACTTTTATTTATGCATTATGCACTTTTTTAATAACAGAATTTTTTTAATTTTTTATTTTCGCGTTCTTATTTTTTATTTCATTTTTTTTTTTGATTTTTACATGCGTTTTAATGCAACAATGACAGGTTGATTGGAAAGCTTGAGAGAAAAATTTCTTTATCTCAATTAATTTTAATTTATATGTGAAAATAAAGATTCACAAAAAAAACAAACGACATAAAAACAAAAAAAAAAAGAGAAAAAAAGTCACTGACACTACTGGTATTTTATTTCACGTGAAACTATTCCAATATAATTTGCAACTGCTTGAAATAAGTGTGCATTCTATTTTATAATTAATTGGATCTAAATGGTCTCATATACACAATATACACACAATATCATTTTGGGCATAATAACCTTTTACATAAATAGTTTTTTTTTCTATATGGTAAAAAATTTTCTATAAATGTCTTTTGAGAGAGAATTCAATTTTCTAAAATTCAAGAATTGGAATTTATTTGATTGTATATAGCGATACTTTGATAAAGAATGAATAAATAGCTTTAAATAGTTAAGCAAGGTTACTGACGTAAGCAAATAATTGGAGCAGTTTATTTAGCAACATGGAGAACAAGATTTTCTTTTACCAAAGACAGACAAACATTTTACTTTAAATTAAAAATTTTGTATTTAATTATATCTACGTATACTAAGCCCCAAGAGAAGAAGCTGAATATATAAGAAATGAAAATACAAACATTGCGTAGATATTGAGGTAAAATAGTAACAATGGTCAAAAAAACTGCAATTGAACGGTAAGTTTAATACCCAGTCTCGATGTTTGGTAGCATTACTTTATAATAACAGAGGTTGACGGTCAGTATGATGATTTCAGAAAGAACAATTAGCTTATGGCTTATTCAAATTTCATATTTTCCTTTTTTTGAAAACAAATTTCTATTATTTTCATTACAAAATTGAAATATCTACTCAGAAAAAACTCCCGTTTCCTTACTTTTTCGAGAGCAAGGGACGGGGTCCGATGCTAAGTTGTATAGGGTGACAGTAAAGAATATTTCTAGAGAATGAGTACAAATGTTTTAGCGTGAAAAAACCAGGAGAAGGAAAATTAATGATTTAATAGAATGATTTGAAGTCATCTGGAGTAGCGCTCTAGGGTTGGACTCATCGTGAGGTAATCGAGGGGATTTATGGCAGACGTAAAAGGAATTTGGGTCCTTTTTAGGGATTTGTAGGCACTTGTCTAATCTGAAAGACAGTTACAGAAGCTTAACGATTACAATTACATTCACCCGTATTGGCTTGTAATAGCCTTATTTATTGAAAATTTAAAGGAAATATCGTAATTTTACAATTATAATTTAAATTGCTATTTTGTATTAGTATAGCTGTGTTACAATTCGAAAGCACTGTCAAATCTAATTTAAAAAAAAAAAAAACTATTTTCCATAAGAATAATTTAATTAAAACTTCACATTTTTAATTTGATTACATTAATTTTGTTCTTCAACTCTTTTAATTTAATATTATTCATATGAGCAATTTTTATCCTTATTCCTTTATAGCCTAAGCACATGTAATATGTGATGATCCTTTAATTGAGCATTGAAGTCTTTTGTTTTTTACATACAAATTTTTTGCTGTTTTTGTTTTCTTGTTAATGTTGAAATTTTTTTTACTCTATTGTTTCTTATATTTTTCCTTATTTTTACATATTTACCATAATAAAAGGGTAAAGTTAGCAGGGAATTTTTCGGCTTGCGAAAAATACATAAAAAAAAAAATATTAAGGTCTGTAAGAATTTTGCAATTCGCGCGTGCTCCAAGTGAGCCTTTATTTTAAGAACATCTGCTTTCTTAAAGTAATGGTTTGAGAAAATTATATATATATATATGTATATTTATATATGTATATACACGTACCAAGTCAGACTTCCTTATATTTTTTATCCCTTAAGATATTTAAAGTAAAAAATATTTGGAAGTAAAAAAAAAAAACAATTTTTTTTTTACTTTTAATTTTTTGAGTGGTTTTTTGAGTGAATATTTTGAGATTATTGTAGTTGACTAATGATTCTACTTCTAAAAATGGAAATGTGATTCAAGAGGGTCTAAATGAGAAATAAGAAGTGCAAAACGGGATTATGCTTTTTTCGGTGATTACTGAACTGCTGATATACTCGGCTAAAAACTTCTTTTTTTTTATATGAGCATAATTTTTAATTTTAGTATGATTCTCACTATTGTCAAAATCAATATAATATAAGAGATTTATTGAAATAAAAATAAACCATAATAGATGTCAGTTGAAACCTGAAGGAGCATTATTAAAATAAAGCTCAACAAATGCAAATTCAACATTTTAATTCTGTGAATTTTACATTAACAATTTTGTACTCAATTCTTATTAAACTAAATTGAATAACGAATAATCGAAATCAATATATTTTTATTAATTTCTTAATTAATTTCTATTTTGAATACAAGACATTTTTATAATTGCTATAATATTACAATTACATATACAATATTCATTCAAACCATTATAGTTTTAACCAACATTTTATATTAATTATCTTTAATTTATGAATGAATCATCACCTATTTAACAATATACCCTTAAAGTATACTTACAGTATTTACAATAACATTATATAGCTATATTAAACAATATTTGAAATGCACCTTTCTCTCTTCTCTATATATATGATATTCAATATATCTTGCATGTTAACAAAAAGATTATTGCGCTCTGCTTTGTATACTTTAGGCAAATATTAATTTTACCTTGTATAATAGTTACAATGTTGCATCCAGCTTTATTTAAATATATTTACATTTTTGAAGAATAACAAATATAACATATTCAGTATACTTTATTAGTAACACAAGCACCTTACAAATTGAATATATAGGAATACGTACATTACCGAGCAAATAAATGTTTTTTTTTTTGTATCAATAGAATATTTAAGAACAAAGACCGGAACAAAAGTTATTTGGTTGTTGTCCTTTTTGCTTAATATAGCAACAATACTGATAAAAATACTTTTTGTGATTATTTGCATTCCATATACATATTCCACTTGAAAAAATAATTGCAACGTTCCATTTAAAACCGTATAGCACTCTAAAAGTATACACATAACACTTTGACTAGATGTATAATACTCTCAAGTATACCAGCCTATACAATAGAAAAAACTTTTAAGAAAGAGAATAATATTATGCGCATTTATTCTGGTAGATGACGTCACATTTTTACCTGAAAAATAAACGTTAAATCCTTAATATTTAAATTTATATATATGTAGATAAGTTTAAACTCTTTAAATATAATCTTTTACCTTCAAGTATTGACAATTAGCTTAATAAAAAAGTGTCAAATCTTAGAAATATCTCTTGAAAATTTAAAAATTTTTAATTTGTGTCAAATTTTTTAATGTAAACTTCACTTTCATAGAGTTATCACAATTTACATAATTTTTTGCAGAGAAATTTAGTAAATGCACTCATTAAAAAGTTTCTTCAACTTCTTTTTAAAAAAACTCAATGCATGAAATTGGTATTTGATGTGAGCATTGAAATAAATTAAACTTAATTATTGTAATTAAAATAATTTCTTAAGGGTATCGATAATCTTCGTCGAATATCCAATGAATTTTTTTGTTATTTATTTGATTATAATTATTGAAATTTAAATTCGCAAGCTATTGTAATTTAACAAAAAACAAAAAAAAAAAAATAAATAAAAATTTTTTTTAATTTTCACCTTTGAAATACAAAAAAAAAAATAATTCCCAAAAAAATAAGAACCGAATCATATACGAAAAAAGTAAAAAATTTAAGAAAACCGAAAGTTGTAAAATACTTTAAAAAAATTAAAAAAAAACACAACGAACGTCAAAAGCAAAGAAAAAGTACCCAAGAAAATCCACATATAAACAAATTGAATTTTGCCATCTGCTGTTCAGTTCTGTTATTATTTTAATTCAATTCTGTTAAAATAAAATTAACGAACATAAAATTAAAACAAGCAAACATAACAATAACAGCTTGCACTTGGCATACATCCTCAATACATATTTATTCATACATATATAATTATTACATATAAGATATTTACACAAAATAATATATATTTACATACTCGTAAACATATGCACATACATGTTTATAAAGAGCCAACAATTAAGAAAGAAGCTTATGTTTAAAGCCGCGTGCTATTCCGTCTTATAAAAAGATAGGAGATTAACGAAAAATTAAAAATACTTTTTAAATAAAAATTTTCTACAATTTTAAGAACTTTGCGATAATTAAGAATTAAGTTTAATATACTCGTATTACTTTGTTGTCATTTGAGAATTCTAACCTAAATGTTTAACAATCACTGCCTACTGCTATTAAAATTATTTTTTTTCTTTCATGTGGAATATGAAAGAAAATAAGAACTAATGTCTATTATTTGATTTGGGTTTTATTTTAATTTTTTTAGAGTTACAGTACAACATCTTCTTGGTGTTAAATGTCAAAATTAAAATAAAATGTCAAAATTATTCAAATTATTTGCCAAATTTCAATATCCAAATAGTGGTATAGCGAAAAAATCAATATTTTCTTTTATTATACATACAATTAAACACATCAAATTTTAATTTTAGAATTTGGCAACTAAATTTAATCATAATTAATGTCAATTTCAATGTTTTTAAAGCAGTGACTTAAGTACCGACTTGTCAATTTACTCACACATTATTTAAGTGTATAAATTGTGATTTTATCGCAGACAGACAGACATTTATTTTTATACGTGAACTTAAATTCAAATTAAATATATTTTTAAAGTAAATTAAAAATAAAAAGGAAAAAAGTAACATGTGAAAGAACAAAAACAAAAACAAAAAGAGAAGAAAAAAAGTAAATAAATACTAGCCAAAGAAAACACGTTCGAATACGTTTGGGTTGCCACAATAATTTCTGAGCAAACATATTTTGTTTACGAGTCAAAGATGGTAATTACCAAAGTGTGCACTCCGCTTAGTCTACTAATCTTTATATAGCGGCGCTCTCGTTTTAAACCATCATCATGATAATTCACTTTTATAATTCCTTTATATCTTCTGTTTCTTAATTTCGCTTACCATAGCTGTTATTTTTTCTCCTTGTTTATTTTTATTATTTAATTTTTTTCTTTCGTTTTTCTTTTTTTGTTTGATCTGCTATTGTTATATATAGTTCTTGTTGATTTCTTTAAAAGTTTATCTTTGCTCTGGTTCCTTTACAGTTCTTTAACATTTTTGCTTTTTGCTTCTTTAAATTTCTATATAAATTTCGATAGTTTTTTTTTCTTATTTCAAAACAAGGTTAACAAACATTTACCTATTCAATTGTACAAAAAATATTGTAGTATAAAATGTTCTTTGTTCTCACTATTTTACCATTTCGGAAACGTACGGATATAGAATTTCACATACCATTACATCTAGTCAAGTACACAGTTTGTTCCTTTTTGTTATAATGCAGTTTCTGTACATAGTATTAATTATTTCTTCCAACTTTTGCAATATTACTACTTTAATTTGCATTTTACAAAATTGTTAAATCCTTTCATATTATTCAATAAGTTTGGTGATGATCTTTAAACAGTCTTGCACTTGTAATCGTATTCGAGGTATAATAATGTACGTCTTATAATTGGTTACGTTTGCTTAATGCAAATAATAGAGTGAAAATAAAGATTTATACATATTCTGAAATGAATGAAGAAAACATTCATATTGAAGTACATATTTCTAAAAAAACCAGATTCAAAGAATGAAATTCAAAACTTATTATTATTTAATAAAGCGAAAGTTATTATAAATGTTGTATTTAAATTAATTTCACATCTGGGAAAAATGTCAAAAAATTGAAAATGTCAAGAATTTGACATTTACGTAATTTAATTAAAAAATATTTCAAGTACTGCCATCTGAATTTTGCAAACTATAATAACGGATTTCATCCTTAAGTTGAAAACAGAACAAGAGCGGTTTTCTGCTGTGAAATGTCAAAATTCATATAAAATACAGAATCAATCCTAAATACCGTCTTGAATTTATTTTAATTCCTATTTTGTGCTAGCGGTGTTTTTTTTGAGATTATCTGCTTCTATGTGTGTGTGATATTGTATGCAAAATACTTAGATTTCGCCGTTCCGCTGTTGTTCTGGTCAACAAGGGAAATCGTACCCAATTGCTTTTTCCCGATTTAGTTATCTTTTCACAATTACCAGCCTATCAAATGTGTCACCTCAATGTACTCCGTATGCGGCGTGCGGTTGGCAAAGAAATAGTGATTCCATGTGTTTAAATCTACTCGACGGCCAAAATGGCCATCTCCATTCCATTGTTTTTGATACAAAAAAAAAATCATACTTTTATAGAAATGAATGTACCGTACAATTGCGGTTTGCTAAATAAACAAACATTAATAATGACATTTTGATATCTACTTTATAATATAGTCATTGATTATGTGTGTATGTATCTGCGTCTTTAAAATATAATCTCATCAACTTTTTCACAGTTCATTTTAAATCTAAAACTACTTATCAAAATTAAAATATGCCAATATTTTAATGCTTAATACGAAAAATAACTACAAAAAATATTTAAACACCATTAAACGTGATTAATAAAGGATCCAATAAAGATTCCTTAATTTTTTATCATGCTTTTATTTTCTGATTTATTTGTGTTTTTCCAAATACTTGGTTCGTGATTTTACAATGTGCGGGATAAATATGTTGACAAAGAATTAAATAAAAAACTCTAAAATCCATTCCAAAATTAACAAGTTGACGAAAGCTTAAACATTTCATTGGAGATCATTCCTTTTCATTTTTTTCTTGTTTTCATTTTTCGTGTTACCGTCCAATCCAAAATCTATAGATTTCAATGCGTTTTTTTAAATTCTATTTAAACTTATTTTTTTATATTTAATCAGTTTACAAACATTACAAACCCATATATTAAATTATTTTGCTTTTAAATGAAAAGTGAGATCTGAACACTTTTAATGAAAAAGAACTGCGATAATTCCAAGAGAATCCAATAAAAAAATAAAACAAAACAGCAGAAAAATGAGAAAAATATTTGATTGTCTGCCTATACAGACTTATTATACAGATTATACAATATACATAAATATGTACAGTGTGTTTTAAAATTAATTTTTAGGTGGTTTATTGACATGAACTTACATTTGAGCTGATAGGGATTGGTATCATACTTTCTTGGAACACTTTTTCATATGTAAAGACTGCCCGCATATGGAATTACAACTAATTAGAACTCTTCATAATAGATTGCAATAAATCTACAAATCTACAATCTAAAGAAAATGATGCGCAGTCAAGATGGAATAGAAGAAAAGAATTTTGTGCTCCTGACAAGATTGCTATTATAGGTTGTTCAAATATTACTACGATATCTCAACAAGAAGCGGCTATTCCAAATGCGCCCACCACCTCTGGTACGGTGTTTAAGCTTGGTGTTCAAGGCAGGAATAACCATATTAGCAAAATTAGGGATATTCAAGGTTTGACCAATTTCTCCAGCATCAGGAATATTCTGTCACTCGGAAACTAAAATTTAGGAATAAGAGTTGCTGCAAAAAGAAGCTATTTTTGTAACACCATGTACATTGTTATATTTAATAAGGAATTATTATCCTCCTTTTGAATAAGAATTTTGAATCCGTTCTTATATACATTTTTAACTTTTAAAATCGATGGCATTAATCTTAAAAAATTTAAAAACTTCTGAACAACAGCATTGTTATAGTCACCTGAAAGATATTTAATAGCCAAAAATTTAAGAATAAAAACAAAATTATAAGAACACCAACACAAAAAGAAGGACAAAAAAAAATTATTTGGGTGGTAGACATAAAAAATGCGCTAAAGAAGAAGCTCAAAAGAAAAAAAGTGAAACAAGAACAAAATATAAGGAATTGAAAATGAAAGCGTAATGAAGCAAATGATTAAGGCTACAAAAAAAAAATAAAATTAAGAAACATTAAACTTTTTCTATAAAATACAATTGTAACTACTCGAATCCGAAAAAAAATTCCGCAATTCTACTGCTATAGAGATTTTCATTATATTTTTTAGAAATTTTTTATACCAATATTAAGGAAAATTTTTAATTTACTAACTTCATTTCTATAAGAACGGAAAATATATTTAATATTCAATGATCTTGAAAACAATTTTGAACATACGCGAATAAAAGTATATGTGCGTGAATTGAATATTAGAATTCATACGTGCTACATTTCCTATTCATTCAGTTCAAAATTCAGAATAGGTTATAAGTTTCCAATAATGATTAAGGGTTTCTAACACTGAAGAAAATGACAGATGCTGAAATACATTACCTCGAACATATTCTGTATAACAGTGAGATATTCTAACTTTCAATTCGACAATACAATAACTATATTAAAAGATTTATGGTCTACATATTATAAATATTCTGTCTATTTGTCAGTCCTTAAAAATTGAATTCATGTTGTGGCTTAATAATTGCATCCTATTACTCAAATTGAATCATTCCTTTTAGGTAACCACCTCAAACACTCACTGACTCCGATATAATTTTAATTATCTCTCAACAATTTCCACATAATTTATTTCTCATTTGCTACTATTTATAAATAAAATATTTCCACCACTTCCCACCCATGTGTGTTCATCAATATGTTTCTGTTCATTATTTTTAAATTTAAAAAAAATTTTATAATTTTTTTCATTTCTTTTATTAACAAAAAATGTTGTAGGTGCATTAATTGTTTTTTTTTTTTTGCGTGTGAAACACTAAATAATGAAATACAATAAAAAAAAATATTTCCTTTAAAAATTTTTGATAATCTTAGATTATAATTAATCAAATAGAAGAATTTCTTCTTTTTCTTTCATTATAATCGATTGTTAACACTGAAAAACTACTAGAAATGAAAAAAAAACAACAAAAGAAAAACGAAGAAAACAAAAAATTGCATATTAAAGATTTGCAAATAAAAAAAGAAAATAAGAGAAAAAAACCTTGTAAAGAATGTTTAAAAAATTGACTGCGCTGCACCTGAAATTTTTATTAGCGTCCGCTCTCTATTAAAGCCTAAAAGAAAATTTTTTGCAATAAAATCAAAAAAAAAGACAAAATTAACAATAATAAAAAAAAGAGAAGAAAACAAAAAAAAAATAAAAATTTTCTCTGAGAAAATCTTAGTTTAGTGCTTAACTTTGAATGCATGAGAAACAAGGAAAATATACGAGAAAAATACGAAAAATAACAAAAAAAAAAATTAAAAAAAAAAGCAACAACACGGTAACTTAGGATTCAGGTTGATATCTTTTTAATGATTTCGTTGATGGTGGCATTTATTGGTCGCAAATATGCTAAAGAATTTTCGCATGCGCATGCATTTTATTTTTAATTTTTCTTCTTTTTTTTTTTTGTTGCTTGATATTTTCAACTTAACTTTTATATTTGTATTTTTTTTTCTTTTACTGTGACCTTAAATTGTAAAAATTATGAAAATAAAAAAGAAAACAAATAAAATAAATGAAATTAAATTGAAACCTTTATTTGGATATACAAAGAGAAGTTACAAGATAATATCAATGTACATACATGCATACATACAGAGTTTTATAGTACGATGAGACAATACATGAACACGTATGTATATGTATATACATATATGGCAATATATGATATGTGAATGTGTGTATTATTGAATACAATCTTTGTGTATAAGACGAGCGAATTAAAAATTTTAATTTATATTATTTTTATGGCTTTCACAAGATTTCCACTGTTCAACTACTTGCATATTTATACATACATACAAAAATTATATTATACATAAATGCGAATGTAAATTTTTGTGTTAAATTGCTTAAACTACATATATTTGTTAATATAAAAATGTAATTTATATACAGGGTGTGTGTTTAAGGTTTTTATTTCCTATATTCTTCAGAAATTTTCGTTTACCTTTAAATAAAGCCAAAGAATTTTTAGATCCGTACAAGTTAAGATTCGTTTTGGAATATGTTTGAACTTTCCTTGGTCTCTTTTGGTTTGACCCTAAAAAGTTAACTGCTATATATATTACTTTACTGCTGTTTATCAAGTTGGAGACATGACGCTCATTTCTAGTAATTGCGATATTGCGTTTATTCAAAAAGTCTTTTCTGTAGTTATTACTCTGTTCTTAGTTAGAGCTAGTTTCAAGGCGAAATTTGTTATTTGTTGAGATTTTCGATGTTTGTAACCATGTTAAATTGCAATTATGGTAGAAAAGAACTGAAGAGCGTTGTCTTTCGTGAACTAACTGCCAATGATCAATATGAACCTATAAGTAAATTGCCCAATACGGGCAGTTTGCAAAAAAACATTTAATTTTAAAAGTGTCCTTTACTGAAACATCCTGTATATGAGTTTTTCTTTTAATTTTTAATTCGATTACACAATGGTAACCAGAATTGTTAAGGCTCGTTGAGATAATGGATGATTTTCTTACTTAATTAAGTATACCTACCTTATAAAATAAATTCGTAAGATATATACACATAAATATAATATAAATATGTATGTATGTGAGGACATATATAAAATAAAATAGAATATTAGTCGATTGAAAACCAAGGGAAAATGAAAATTTAATTTACTTATTCACCTCTATGTACATGAACATACAAATGTATATATATGTAATATATATATATATATGTAATATATATATATATTTTGTTAAATATGCTACAGGTATGATAAATTTAATTTACAAAGTATAGAAATTTGATATTTAAGAGATTTTTTTCCATTTTCTTCTTTTTTTTCAGTTTCAACTCCTTTTGATGATTACAACTTTATTAGCAAATTAGGGAAATTTTTGTTTTCAGTGTTTTTTTTTCACATATTTGAAAAATTTAATGTTTAATCAGAATATTGTTTTCTTTATCAAATTTTCAGATTATTAAAATAAAACGCAGAAAAAATTATTATTAAATTATTTAATTATTATTTTGCTTTACATTTGACGCGATCTTGTGCATTCTTTCTTCGGTAATTTTTAAACAAAAAAAAAATTTTTATATACAATGTATGAAAATGTAATTTAAGATTTTTTTCTGTGCATTTATTTTTTTGTTATATCAGTTCATTAAATTTATGTTGAAATGTTAATTTAGGCTGCAGAACAAATTACTTTCTTTATTTTCATTATAATTTAAATAAATATGTTTTACTGCTATCTTGACATTTTATTATGTTTATTCACATACATACATATTTATCCATTTATAGAAATTCGAATGTATGAGTGCATGCAAATGATTTTTTAATAATATGTAATTGTTTTGTTTTTTTAAATCAAAAAATGCAAAAAATTAAGTTCAGTCATTTGAGTGGGCGTTAAATTAGTTTAATTAAAATAATATTTTAGTGCCATCTATGTTGGAATACTTTAATTATAATGTGCGAATATTTAATTATTATAAAATATTTGTTTAAATTTGGCAATCCATGACAATGCCACATATAGGAAAGAGGGGAGAGAAGCGAAAAAGAAAAACTGTGCATATACGTTCTGTTAAACATGTTAAACAGGTCCATTATGTAACTCTTTAGATCTGATTATGAATATAATCTAGTATGAGTTGGGTATACAATTTTCTGTATTGACTATTGTAATTTGTTTAAAATATTAACATTCATAATTTCGTGACATTTTGCAGTAGAACAACTGTCAATCTTAAATACATGATTTTTACCACATAATTTGTCAAATTTTTACTCAATACTTAACTTCAGTAGATATTCATCTTAAGGATATCTATTAATTGTGTAGCCTGTCTCTCTGTAAAATAAAACACAATTAAAAATTTAATAATTTAACAATTTAAACAATTTAAATTTAACTCAATTTATTTTAACGTTTGGTTAATTTTAGTTTGACAATTTCAGATATATTTAACAATTTGATATATTGGTATAAATATATGTTTATTTCTATATTTTATGTCATTTTACTACCCGATATTTAAATTTCATTTCCAATATTTTGTAATTCATTAACATTCACTATAAACTGGAATTTCGTTGATCTTAAAAGGTATTTAATTAACATTTAGCATATAAGTTTGTGGTAGGTAGAAATGTCAAAATTTTTCTTTTTTTTTCAAATTCAATTAATTAAATTTTAACAAGATCAAAAAAATGTTACGATAATCTTAATTATATTTAAGCTTCTTTTATTTGTTTTTAGCTTCTTAATAATTTCATTAATAAAAATTATAATAATTTAATACAAACATATAAAAAAAATGAAATTGTATTAAAATTAAATATTATTAAATTGCAATAAAATATTATTATATATGTAAATTGCGAAAACATTTATATTCAAATTAGATATCGGGGGCAAAAAAAAACAAACGAAAAAAAAATTGAAATTAACAGGTAAAATAATCGATAAAATTTTAAAGAGGATAAAATTTATTACCCTTTTTGCACACAAAATTATTTCCAAAACAAAAAAAAAATTAAAAGATAAAAAAATTAACAAGAAAAATTAAATTGATCATAACCAAAAAATATTTCTGTACATTCATGCACATACATATGTATATGGGGCATGTATGTATGCTTTATTTAAATTAACTTGTATATAGAGCATAAATTGAATAATTTGGCTCTACGGAGCAAAAAAAGGAAAACACACACGTTTGAATGACACATTTAATTATATTGCGCATATACCTACATTAAGGAATTTTTATATTAACATACAATGTACAATGTATACGTACACATTTTTCAATGTTGGGACTTTTGCTCTTCAGAGCAAAAATATGCCACTATAGAAGGTGCTTTTATTATCTTTACCCCATCTTCAAAAATATGATATACTTTTTTGCATTTTTACACCAAATTTTCTGCAGCATATTTCAGAAGTCATGAAACTGCAGAGCAAACAAATGACTTAAGCAGGTCAACGCAGCAAAAAAAAAACCCTCCTCTTCAAAATGGACGCGAACCATTGCCCTACTACTTTCTAGGCGGAAGCTTTATAAAGTCAGGTACAGAGCTTTATATGTCAGGAGTAATACAAAAAGTATAGTCGATTAGTTCTTCAAGTAGCCTTCTGCATCAATCATAATTACACGCTTTCTCAATATTTGACCGCTCGAACATCATTGATTTTGTTTTATTTCGAATAATGATTTTCCAACTCTCAAATTTGATTGCTCTCTTATTAAGTCCTAACACTGATCTACATAATATGAATAATTTATTCATTTGTTTTTATATCTTGTTATGCTCTCTCCAATTTTTTCTCTCTTTTTTTTTCGTTTTTAATTATAATAATAATCGAAAAGTTAATTTAATTTAAAAGCTTTATATTTAACCGATAATATATCAGCGGTCATTAATTAACAATATAAATAACATATTTATAGGGAAGCTATGTATGTCCATTGCTTATCTTGATGAGATTTCATCAGAATTATATCGTTACCTTCTCTGATTTTTTTTCTTATTGGATTATTATTGTTTTTTTTTCTGTTGCTGTTATTACTGTTGTTTTCATTAAATGTGTATAATCGTATACACATACCTATATACAAATAGTTGTTATCTTACTTTTTTATTGTTGTCTCTTTTGTGAAATGCGGCACCTTCTTATCAAAGAGGACAAAAATAAAATTATTGTTATTTTTGTTTTTTTTTTTTTATTTTGGGTTAATTTTAGGAACACGAAATAATGTTGTCCTGAATTTAAATCTATATAAATATACAGGTTTATTAGGGGCTATATAAAATGTCTATACGTGTATAGTTAAATGTCTATTACATACAAATAAAAATATAAATTTTTACCACACAGAATTTAAGAGATAACAAGCATCACCCGCATTTTACTTAATTCGGTAATTTTTTTTCTTGACTTTATTTTTTAATTTTTTATTTTATTTTGTCCAGTTAAAAATTTCAGGATGACTAATTTTTTTTTTTCAGATTAAATTTTTTGTTATGACTTTTTGATTTTGAAAAAGTGTTACCTTGTTAGATAAAGTTAACTAGAACTTAAAATATGTATAACGACATTGTGAAAGAAAATTCTAGATCAGGTATATGCAATATTAACCTGGACTATGGGCCAGACTAAAAAGTATAAGGATTGGAAAAAAAATACTTCACAGATTTGGTTGCATGGGTTACGGTAACTCTGAATATAAGTAATATATCTGAAAAAAAAATTTTGAATAAATGTGGAATATCAGTCGCACTGTCTCTTTAACGGCACCGTAACTCAAAACTATGTGCTATGTTCTATGTTAACATGAATAGAGTCGAATTTGCGATATAACGATTTTTTAATTACAATTGGAGTGTTAAGGAGAGAACTAGAAGTACTCTAAAAGAACAAGAGAACCGTAAAAGCAACGATTTTTTGAAAAAATTTCGCGGATCATATAAAACGATAATATAGTCCAGATCTAGTTTTCAAGAATTAAGTATGTTATACAAGCCTGTTCTAGACTGTACTCCGGCACTACCATAGAGAGAAGTATAATTGAATAAACATATAGGTACATACATATACATTATAGCAATACAAATATTACATATGTATATAGCTATGTAAGCTAATTAAAATGAAATCAAAATAAATGTCTGGTGTTTAAGATAGAGAATCGATTAGGTGAGATTCAATCTCATAAATTATAACGTAAAAATGTGATCGTCGTCGTTGTTGTCTCATCGTTATTTTTTATTTATTTATTTTGTATTTTTTATTTGGATACCATAATCAACATAATCATCATCGTCATCATTATCATAATCATTATTAAATGATCACAATCAATTGGGGAATTATTTCTCGCGCCACTGAATTGTTTTTTTTTCGTTTTGTGACTTTTTTTCTTTATGGGTATGTACGTGTATTTTGTTCTGTTGTTGCTTTTATTTTTTTTGTTGTGACCATCGAGTAATCCGAAGTGGTATACCTAATATGAGAATATTTTGAATTGATTAAGAGGTATTTTATTTTTATTAAGGTAAACCTTTAAATTTATATTGGATTTCATTATTATTTTATTATTATAATAAAAATTTTCAAGTAATTCTTAGAAAAGTTTACAACAATTATAAAAAAAAAATATGTTTTGTATGCAGTTTATGAAAATATCGGATGTAAATTGAGAATAAAGAGTTTTTTTTAGTTTGAAAAATATTGACAGGACCTCATTATTTTGGAATGACAACTTTGCAAGACTTTATGTTTACACTTAAATGAGCTTTAAATACATTAGAATGTAATGCAATTAGAAAGTATTCTAAACTGATAACCGCATATGACCAAACTTTAAAGTAATGAGTCATTAGAAACAATAAATTTACAATGGTGCCAATAGCAACTGCAAGAGCAGAGATTGTTATATAAAAACCTATGGATAAGTTCATAAAAAAATTTTGCAAATTCTTTGCCAGTCTCGTTTATATATTAGAATTATACCGAGTATATAAGGAATTATAGGAATATATAATAGGAACGAACATTAGTTGAGTTTGAGTGTCACAAAAGCTAATTTTCAAATTTAATTTAAAGAGACAATTTCCTATAAAATTTCTCTATTTTGAACAACTAAAATATAAATATTCATTTAAAATAGGAATAAAATAAATCTAGATTATTAATGAAAACATTGTGGGTGATATTTTTTTTTTGACAAAAAATAAAAACAACAACGACAACTCATACATATGTGAAAAAATGATACCCTTAATACCAATGTGTCAACTTTTGTAGACTTTAATCACATTCTTTTGTATTATTAACACATTTTATAGCTATTTTGATTATTTTGTTAGAATTTATAGCACTAATCATTTCACTTTTATTTGGATTTTTGAAGTTAAAAAAAAAAATCGAAACTTTGCTACTTATTGTTAAATATGTGCCATTATACTTATATTGATGTTCTTTTGTTCTTCAAATTTATTAAAACAAAAAAAAAAACGTACGTGGACAATTTATGGCAAATTTTTAAAAAATTCTATATTAGATTTGGTTTTGGCACCGAAATTTTTTTTTGACATAAATCCCACATTGTCGTTTTAAGTGATATGCACCAAAAGTTAGAATTTAAAAGTTTTAAGTGAAGAATGAGGGAGATTTTGTATTGAAATAGCTAGTTTGAACATGTCGTTCAAACTTGTTTGAATGCAGTAATGCAGTCAATTGAATTTTTGCTCCAACTTTTATTAGAGAAATATATTTCTTATATTTTAAACTGCAATCATTTTTATTCAGATTTAATGATTATGAAAGTGCTTCAAAAATAAAATTTTAGAAAAAAAATATGTTGAAAAGCTCATTTTGACATCCTTACAAATTAGTATAACAGATAGTATCGTTATGATACATAGTTAAAGCGAATTAAAAACGAATTAATCCGAACAATGATGTTCGATTAAACGAACAAGAATTATTGTATCTTAAGACTAGTACGGCTATGTATTTAAAGTTTTTTACATCAAGACGACAAACAATTAAACTTCAATATTTGGTATGAAAATATTTGGTATGAAAATATTGGAAATATTAATGATCTATACCCTTGTACAATATGACCAGTTTCTTTGTTTAAAAATTGTTAATTTAAAATAAAATACGTATCTTATTAGATCACTTGAATTCCAGGTACACTCTTAAAAAATTTCGATTATTCAATATTTTTTCTTTTAATAAAAATATTTGTTTTTTGCTTTTTTTGATACCAAGTAATCTGATAAAAATTGGTAGCATTTTTTCTAAATTCTTTATTTAACTAGGTGGTATAAATTAATTAAAAAAGCAAAATGAGAGAGAGAGAGAGAGAGGAAAGAGCAAAATAAAGAAAAAAAAAGGAGCTACACAATTTTGCGGTTAAACGTTAAAAGCTTTCCGATTTAAAACCAAAGCTGTTATAATTCTTACAATTTCTTTTAAAAATAATAACAAAAAAACAAAATAAGAAAAAGTATAAAAGAACCGTCAGAATGAAAACGTCAACGAAAAATAACACATACAAAAATAAAAATTATTGACCATTTAAATTAATGTGGTTATTGAGTGTTTATTGACCCTTGACAAAAAAATATTTTTTTTTTATTTTGAATTTTATTTGGAAATTTTTAGATGTTTTTTTAATGTTATGGGGTAAAAGAAGGTATGCAATTAATTTTAAAGTAAAAGAGGGTCGTTTATATTTATTTGCATGGGTCAGTAATTTTCGAAATTATAATTTAATTCGTGTTCTTTTACTTTATTATTTTTATTAAAAAAAAATTCTGTTATTACTAAACTATTGGAATTTTTTCACTAGTTCATAATTGTTTTGGGTGGTAGAAATTCCGAAAACATTCAAATTTTGTTGTTTTTTTTTTTGTACAATTTTCAAAACGGACAATCACGTATTTTAATGAAATGTCGTGCAAAATTATACAATCCGAAATGTATTTTTGCAACAAGGATTTAAATTTTCTTTCTTTTTTTTTATTTCATGAAATTATTGCGACTCTCATTATTATTTTTCGAATATGAAAGACAAAATCAAATTAATTTCTCAGAATTGTACAATATAATTTAAATTTATTAATGTATGTATGTACGTGTACTCATTCAAAGAAAACATATATAAGTATAGGAAGTTGAACATTTAAAATAAAAAATATGAAATTATAGAGGATTTAATCCGATATATAACTATAAATAATTTTCACTATTCAAAAATTTCTTAAAGTAAATAATGACATTCTTTGTTGCTTTAAAATTATTAATAATAAATAAAAAGAAAACATAACGGCAAATATATGCAACGGTAATTTGTTTCATTTCAATGAGCATAATGTGAGAATGTGACATATAATAATCGCACTATTGTCAATACAATGTGAAAGAGTTCGGGAATACTCAAAATTATTTTTCAAATTTAATTCCATTTTTAAGGTCAATTCTTTGATTACTTGTAATTATAAATGAAGACTTGCAAATGCATTAATTTTTACAGGAGTTGGCCGTGTTCTAATGAATTTTTGATATATATGATCAGTATATGTACTCTGACAAAAATTAGATGTTAAATCTTACTATTTACGGAATTAGAAAAGGGGTTTATGCTTAAATTAGGCAGGCAGAACAAGATAACATTAAGAAGTGAACTCTAGTTCAATACAATCAATATACAATTAAGACACTAAAAAAATGGATGTAACCTAAAACTCTTATTTAGTTGTAGGACTCCAACATTAAATTACTGGCACCATATCTTAAAATAAACACTCTTAATAAAAATCTTGTAAAATTTTATTTTTTATTCGGAATTTGTTAAGTGTTGCAAATTATTTAATAATAATCAAAAGGTTTATGTTACACATTTGGTGAGTGAAAAATCCAGATGGTCCACATAAAATAAGATTTAATAATCAATAAAAATGACAAAATTTATGATTAATAATTAAAATTTATTAGTTAATTTTATTTATTTTTTATTAAAATGATTTCCTTTAATGTAGTAATTATATTTTGTTATGAATTATAAAAATTTATTTCAAAACTTAATGAATTTCTCTATATAGAATTGGAGAACTTCTTTAAAAGCCGGTTAATATTATTTTAAATATTTATTTAGAAAAAAAACACAGTTTCTCAGACGTCTTAAATTAAATTTTAAGAATTTTCCTAAGAATTTTTAAAGCATTAATGCATTTCTAAAGCATTAAATATAAAAAATTTTACATAGAATTTCATGAAAAATCTTGAAAATTACAAAATATTTAAAAGGAAAAATTAATATTAAAATCTCATTAGACCTTCTTACTATACATATATATATAAAAAAAATTATATAAAATAAATAAATAAATAATAATTTCTTGAAATTTAATAAAAATTGAACAAATTATACTCAGTTAATCAGTGGGAATTCTTATGGAATTCTTTAAAATTTTTTGAGCCTTTTTTTTCTACTGCTTTCACAGTCTTATATGAAATAAATAAAAATATTTTTTTTACTCCTTGAAAAATAAAAAATATGAAATCATTATTGCGCTTAAAATTACCTCAAACTATTAACCTTAACATACAAAATGTATTTATTTACTTTATGGACTTATCCTTATATCAAATACATTATAAAAAAAATAATCTAGACTCTAAATTATGTACAAGAGAAAAAAATTTTTTATAATTGTTTTTATTGTCTGAAATTGATTTTTTAAAGCTCAGTTGGTATAGATCTTTGAATAAGATAAATAAATTAAAATAAAAACCACAGAAAATAAAAAGGATATATAAAAGGATAAAAACATAGACCACAATAAATATATGCATACATACAAGTACCTAATAGTCATATAAAAATTATGTACAAATTTTATTTCAATTTTCAAAACAGCTTGAAATATTTGTAAATTTCAAATACGATTTAATCTAATACAAATTACTATAATTTCTATGGAAAACCATTAAAGCTACATTCAATGTTATTATTCAAAGTAAAAATTTATTTTCTCCTATTTATTTATTACATTACAGGCATATTCAAACTACTGCCTGCCAAGCAAAGATTCGCCAAAGAATGACTTCTTATTGTTAAAATGAGTAGAGTCGAATAAAACGAATAGTTTGCAAATAAGCAGACTCATCTTCTTAAACAAATGAAAACACTTTTTCTCAAAAGCATGTACACTATTTACGTTATTACCTTAATATTATGATAAATCATAATTATTGCATACTTTTAGGAAGACAAGAAAAATTAAAAGTTCCATGAGAATTGATCACACAATAATCAAACCTGCTCAAATAAGATTTTTAGTAGTATCAGGAACGGTAATTTTTAGAGAGTCCCTCTCTCTAGTGAGGTAAAAAGTTTATTTCTAGAGAAATAATTTTGTGGCACACACTCATTTATGTATGTTTAAATTTCATCTTTTTGAAAGGCATAGCAGTTTTACAAACAAACGCGTGCATGGACAGATAACTAATGAGTAGACTTTTTTTTAATATTATAATATTTTAATTAGTTGCCTTATAAAAAATTTATTAGTTTTAGGAAAAATTTTAATTTAATTGTTCTTATATACATCCTTATTATGATCGGCAAATTCGCCAAAATTTTAAGCGAAATTATAATTTTGAGCGACAAGCTTAGCGAATGAAATTTCAAATCAAAATATTTTATTTTATCGTTTTACCTGTTTTTAGGTTATGATAATGTTATTTTTTTTATGACGTTGAGCTAACAATGATTGGGACTTGGCGAGAAAAAAAACTATTCTCGATCGTTTTTCGGAATGTCGTTCGCCAAGCCATTCACTTAGCCGATCGTAGTAAGGGTTTTACTTTCAGTTTTTTTCTTGTTTTTTTTAATTTTTATTTATTTTCAACCAAATATATGCCGCGCCAAAGTTCATTCTCTGCGATTTTTTTTGAAATTCAATTTTAGAAATGAATTTTGTATTAAAATCGTAGTTTTATTATACATATGTGTAGTTTTATTACTATAGAACACTAAAAAAATTAATTTGAAAATAAAATCTAAAAATGAAATCGAAAACAACAAAAATTTAGTCAGTTGAAGCAGACGTTTGTAATGGGCCCTAAGATTGAGAAGTTTAGGAATCTCTGTTAAATAGCAGTATTTTTATGCATATACAATTGTATTTGTGTATATAAAAAACGAGAAAATTTGTAAAAATTTCAAATTAATTTTTTGAAATTTGTAAAAATGAAAAAAAAAGAAAAGATGATCAACTAGAAAAAAATATAGAAAATAAACAAGAGAGTAAAAAAGATAAATAGGAGTATATAAATTATAAGCGATTATTATCCTTTTGGCAAGGAATACAAAATTTATTTATTTATTTTTTGTTTTTGTAAATTCATAAAAAAATGCTAAAGTTCCCATTTTCTCTTGATTTTCTCATTATCCACAATGATATATAAATTTTTTATATTTTTTTCTATTTCATTTTCGTTTCGTTTAACGTTTTAGAAGTAGAAGGAACAAAATTTATATTGCCCTTTCCATCAACGTCCTCTCTATCACCACTCACCCCCCTTCTACCTCTCCCATCAAATAAATCCATTTGAAAAATATCAATAATGATGATTTTTATATTATATTTTTATTTATTGTGCACACATTAAATATATTTTATATATAACTACATACATACGTACACACATATAGTAAACAACACAATTTTTTTTATTGGAAATTTTTCAATTGGAATTGAAATACTTATTGCGATTCTATTAGCTTTTCTTTCTCTCTCTCTCTCTCTCTCTCTTCAATATATTTGCTGCACAAGTGTAATGAAAACATTTGTTTATTTTATATAAAAACAAAAAAACAAAATAAGAAAAAAAAAAATTAAAATAAACTTTTAAAAACAAAATGCTTTTTTTTTCTCTCGAATACTTTAAGGACATTTTCATTCCTAGTGTCCTATCCTATCCAGGATATTTGTCGGGACATACAAGAGAATTGTATAAATTGTAATATTATAGCAAATAATGATGATAATGATGATGATTATTTGATTATTTTGGAAAAATCACTTCTTTTAACTTATTACATTCATATACGAGTATGTATATGTGTATGTATATTACATTAAAATTAAGTCGCCGTCTTGACGCTTAGTATAATAAAACATTTATGGCGCCAGGAATAAAAGAAAAATTTATATTGTAAAAATAAAAATAAAAAAACACTCCGAAAAACAAAAAAAAAATGAAATAATAAATGGAAAACTTAAATGGAAAAATGAAAATGTTATTTAAACTGTTATACACATTTATATATACATATACACATGCATAATAAACACACATTCAAAAAAAAAAGAAAATGCAAGAGGATATTAAGTTTTTTGAAATTTTAATTTTTGCATAGAAAAATCTTTTTCATGCATCTATCATTTGAATAGAACAATATTCAATATCATATACATATTTTATACGAACGAATTCATTGTGTGTTTGATTGTATGTTTACAATTTTAATAACTTTTAACTATATACAATAGAAGACTATGTATACATGTGTATGTGCATACACAGTGCATTTTAAAATATATTATTTTGTGTTTATATGCAATATTAAACTTTTTATGCAAAAATAATAGAATAGAATAGCACACACATATATACAAATAATTGTTAATATATTTTTTTGAAAATAGAATTGAGAACAATCAGCTGCAAAAGGACATAAAATTGTTATGCATAATAATGATAGCAATTCTTTTTTTCATGTTATGAAGATTATGAAGAAAATTTGGTAGATATTTGTTAAAAATTTTTGTATATAATTTTAACAGGAATTAAAAGCAAATTATTTTAGAAAATTGTGATTTTGGTGCTTATGGAAACTGTGCAATGGAATGAATAAAATCAAAAGAGAAAAATTTAATTGTTTTCAATAAATTTTAAAAAATTAGGTTCTGTATGTTATTATAAACTTTTATTTGAAAAACTAAAAAAATTGTATACTTTTAGGTGCAATTTAAACAAGTACGTATATGAAGTCTATATTTGACACAACAAATATATTACTAGAAATGTTTTAAACAGCAAGCCTTTCAAATATTTGACAATTACTCAACTCCACAAAGTGCGTAAGATGCCAAGATATAGATCGTCCTTTTTTTTTCTATTTATCTGTTATTTTATTATTCGCAATAGTTATTGTTTTAATTTTTTGCTATTGAATAAAAAATTTAATTTTTTTGTAATTTAAGTGTTTTGTGTCAAAAACTAACATTTCTGCAGCAGGAAAATTTTTAAAGAAAATTCTATTTAATTTCTTTACTTGCAATTTTATTGCATACATTTAGGAGCTATATTTGAAAAATAAATAAAATTATAAATTCCTTTAACTTGCCATTTAAAATAAAAAATTTATCCGAAAACATTTACAGTCGAAAACGTTTAATTGCAAAAGAAGTAAAATACTTCCATATACACATAAATAGTCTGCTCACATGTAAGTTCTCTGAGTCTCCATACAATTTACAAAATTTAATTGTAACTCATTTCTCATTGTTTGACTCGTTCTATCATTTTTGTCAGTTCGGTCATACATAATATTTTGCTTATAAAAACAAATTTTTATTTTGCTTGTAAACTCCAAAATTTTTGATAAACTTTTGACAAATACATTTGGGAATTAAAAATTTCAGCATTTTATTTGACTTGAGTTTCACTTTTAACTTAACTTTTGAAAACTTTCATATTGTATTTAATATTTTGACAAGACCGAACAGAAACAAACAAGTAATAAAAAATTCAGTTGAAAGAACTTTGCAAATTTTTTGAAAAAAAAAATGATGACATAAACTAGTTACACATATTTATTCAATATTTCTTTTTTTTCTATATAAAATTTATTTTACATATAAATGATGACAAAATTTCTAAAGAATGAATAATAATGATATTTAAAATGACACAACAAGCAATTATAATGCGCTTTTTGAATTAAGAAAAAAAAAGAAAATCATTTATTTTATAGTTCAAATGAAAAGTTTGTGCAAACACTTTGCATGCAAAAAATATTTTATACAATGAGAAAAATAATTAATTTTTCAAATAAATACAGAAAAAGTGACTGACATTTCTTTGACATTCACAATATTTCCTTGTAGTAGTCAGTGTGCGTCTTGTCAATTTTGTGTATAATTACAGAAATTTTTAATAACTTTCTTTAGAAATTGAATTTGAGTATTTTCCTAGTTCGGTTCGTCCTAGTTAAAATTTATGCTTTGAAATAAAAAGACTTTTTTTGCATTCTGAAAAATCTTAAAAATAAATTATTTAAAAACCTAATTTGTATTTAAATTTAAGTAATAAATATAAATTATAAATCATTATTATTGTTCGTTAATCATCATCTCAAAATATACAAAAAAAAATTGCCAATTTCAATTCTTTCAATATTTCCTCCCTATGTGTTTTTTGAAAATTATGCCCCCCAGCTAAATATTCTCACGCCTTTACTACATTATATCGTAAATTAATATGGACAGGACTCAAAAAAATGAATAATTATTGCATTTATTGTATGTGGTGTTCATATTTACGAAGGATTCATTTAAGAAAACCCACACATTCTTTATTATTCTTTTCATTTTTAGATAAAATATAGATATTGTTTTGGAATTATACTATTAATATTTAAACTACAATATGTACTATATAGTAATCAAAATGGAGAAGAAAAAAAATTTATTTGATTTTGGAAAATAAAATAAATAAATTAATAAAGAAAAATATCCTACAAGCAAAATTAATTAAAATCCTGTCAATTATGTGAGAATTAAAATTTTTATTCTCACCATCATATATAATAATCTTATCCCAATGGAAAATTAGATTAACTAGACATATTTAAACTTGGAAACAAAAAAAAAAAGAGAAGAAGAAAATCAAATGAAATATCCTAAAAGAGAAAAAATAAAATTTTTAGAATAGCTCATAAAACGCAAGTCCTTAAATAATTTCCCACGTTCATTTGCACTCTTGTGTATTTTTTTTTTTATATTATAAAAATTGTAATGCAATTTATTTGCTTTTTTTTACGTTGGCGTCAAAACTAAAATTTTGTAAGAAATAAAAAATTTTTTGTTTCAAATGTGAGTGTGTTCATTTCAAATTCTTGTTTATAGTATTTAAACGCCGCATTCTCGGCAAACACATGAATATTAACATAAGTCATGAAATTCTTTTTAGTTTAGACAACTAGTAATATTCAATGAAACCGTTTTAAGTAGTTGATACTATTTTTTGATTGCGAACTGCTAAATTTTATTTGATTTTCAATAGGGGCATAAAGAGGGCGTTTGGAAATGTTACTGTGGAGCTTTCGCGCAAAATATATTAATAGTAGTTTGCCATACATAGTAAGGTAATGGTGGTCAATTCTTGTCGATGACTTTTATTTATATTCTTCATTAGGCTTACACACTATAACAATGTGCTACTACTACATTTTTGGAATGCAGGAATTCTTATTTAAGGCCTTTTATTATTTTGTACATAATTTCAATTTACATATCTTTTATTTGCTTCGGGACTGACCATACGTTATCGAAGAGGGGCATACGTTATGAAAAGTGTATTGAGTTTAGGCAAGTAATTCACAGCGTTCTCTCAGCATTCTCAAGCAATATTCCCGAATAATTTTACTAATAAATCTTCTTTCATAATCAGAATTTACAAAAATTTAGTATAAAGAAATAAAATTAATCAACATTTTAAAAACAATATTTTCAAATTAAAATTTACTAAATTCAAATTTTTAAAAAACATTTCCCATAACTTCTGGGCGGTAAAATAATAAATAAAAAAGAACTTTTGTTTAAACTCAATTTTACCTTATTCGGTACACTTAAAATAATAAAAAAAAAAACAAAAATATTTTTTATTCAAACGTGTGTACAAAGCAAATTTTATAGATATAAAATGAGTTGTACGTGCCTTTTTTTTGGATCAAAATAAAAAAATAAATAAATAAAATGTAATTTTTTTTTTTGTAAATACAAAAACAAATAATTTTACATTGGAATTTAAAAGCGGCGGCTATCAATTTGAATTTGTTCAAATATATAAAACTAGTTCCATTATCTGTAAAGCATTCAAACATATAGTCCTGGAGAATTAAAATGTTTAAACATAACAATAATTTTTTGTCTGTGTGTGTGTATATTTATAAAAAAATAAGGGATTCATTAATCAAATGTAAATAATTTGTATGTGTGTGGTTGAAAGTAGTAAAATAAAAAGTCAAAATTTCCAAAAAAAAAAGGTTTACACTCTTAGAAATTCACTCTTAAAAAACAAATTTTCAAAGTATGCGCACATACATTGGAATATTAAGGAAGAGCTATCCCGCAGAGTTGTTATTTTTTTTTTATTGCTTAATGGTTTCTTTTTCTGCTCATTTTGGTTTCAATCAAGTCCTTCCGGGGCACGTATTGGCTAATTTACTTTTTTTTTTCTTCAAATTTTCTGTGTTTTAGAAATTTCTTAGAAATTGATCGTAAATTCCGGTATTAATATATCAAAAAGAAAAAATTAGTTTCTAATCGTTTGTATTTTACAATACGAATAAATAATTTGACTGATGAGATACAAAAGACTTATTTTTGCTTAAATTTTCTAAAAGTAATAATTAAATATTTATTGAAATTTACAAATATGCAGTTAAGATCACAACTTGTCCAAAATTTAATGATTTAGGTTAAAAATTTTATTATTTATGCTTCAAATTTTAATTTTTTACTTCAGAGAAAATTTCTTTACAAATTATAGCTTTCTCTTTCTTCACTCTCTTTTTAATGTAGTTAAATTTTAAAATAAATGTGATTTTATTTACAGTGTATTGTTTGATCTTGTCATCATTTCTTTTAATCACATTACATTTGCGAGCACACTTGTATTCTCATTCTTAATACATATATTAAATACAATGAGAGCGTTCTCATATATACAAAGTAAAAATAATCAATATTGCCTCAATATATGAAATTCAACAAAATCAGCATAAAATAAAGAGAAAACTTCTAATAATTTACAAAAAATTGGAATAAAATGGTAAATATATTATAATTAAAATAATTTTTTAACAAGAATGTTCAATATTTTATTTTCTATATAATAAATATAATAAAGTAATTAAAATAATAATAAATATTTTGCAGAGCTCAGCTTTTATAAAAAAAATAAATAGAATTAAAATTAAAACTGTATTCTTAAATATGTCACCATATTTCAACTCTCAAAGTTAAATGAGAGAAATTGGAAAACTAAAAATTCGAGAGTAATACAAAATGTTGTGAGAAATAATATGATCATTTATTTTGCAAATGGTCCAAGTCCATTTCAATGAAAAATGAAATATTGCGCCGTTTAGGTCTAAATTTAGTTAATTAAAAATTCGGTTACGAGTAATTAATTATTCTGTAATATATTTATTTTCCTATTCAACAATGTAAATTTAAGTTCGTACTATTGCTTTGAAAATAAATGATATTTTCTATGCTTTGAAATTTCAAATGAACTTAGATCACGTTCAAAATAAAACTTCTTTCAAATTAAAATTAAGAGTTTTAATAATTAAGAGTTGAAAATCTCAAACTGTTACAACAAAACACTTTCTATATATTCAGATATTATCATACATTTTATAATAGTTTACGAGTTTATAACATTTATTATTGAAATTTTTTATTTCTTTTAAAAATAACTACAATGTATATAGAACAGTTAAGTGTTTATCTTAATAACATAATTTTTAAATTGATTATAAATCACTTATTTCAGCAATATTTCAATATTAATGAAATGATAAAATATATGGGAAAGCGTTCAGAAAAAAAATTGAAATTTTTTTTTTCGTATTATTTTTATTCCCTTTTTCAATATATAAAAGGATTAAACCTTTTTATTCTCATACGAATACCGACATACTGGTACATACACACATACATAGCAGAAAAATATTGTTAAATTAATAAATTTTATTCATTATTATTATTTTATACGTTATTTTTTATAATATTAACATGTAAATTTAAAATTAAGAAAAGAAAAAATGAAGGTAAATCATTCCAAATGAAAAAGGGAAAAAAATAAACAAAACAAAAATTGTATTCAACAACAAATAAATTGCAAAAAAATAAAAATTACATATCAATTAATTAAAGTTTTTGTTGTTGTTTTTTCTGCTCTTTTTTTTATTTAGCTCAACATTTTATTTTAATCTCAATAAAACATATTCCATGTAGGAGTTTTGCACATAAAATTCACATACATTTTATTTTGCTTTTTGTTTTTTTTTTTTGCAATATTCCCAGAAAATATTCCACCAACATGCACACTTGTATATAGAAAAGAAGCAAAAAAAAAATTAACGCACTCTTATTTATACATTCCTGAATCAAATAATAAAAAAAAAGAGTAAAATTCTTCGTAATATTTTAAGGAATATGTATGTATGAATGTTCACATTCCTCTCTATACAAAAAATATACATTATATTGTGAATAAAATAAGGAGAACTGCTGTACATATATACATGCATACATACTTATATAAAAACATTGAAAACAAAAAATCTTCAATTCAAAATCGGCAATAAACCATAAATGCGATTGCAATATTTAAAATAATAAAAAAAGAAACAAAAAAAAAAACAGAAAAAAATAACATTAAAAATAAGAACAGCACAGCGCACAACCATCTCGTTCCACTAACCAAAAAATATATTGACACCTATAAATTACAGAATTGAACAGAAAACAAACACCGATTTTTCGGACTTGTTCAAACAAAATCCTAAGAAAAAATATAAAAACAAAAAAATTATACTTAGGTATATAAAAAAAAAATCAGCACCAATAATAAAAAAAAAATAATCAAATAAAAAAAAAATTGGAATTAAATATTGCGATAAAGTTTATTCCAACTATCGATGAATCTTGTACCAAGTGCAAAACTATATTATAAATGTTTAGATTAGCGAAAAATAAAGACAAAAAAAAAGAGGAATTAAAAAAAAAAGCAATCAAAAAAACCAAATCAAACCAAAGCAAAAAAAAAATTAAAACCAAAACCCACAATAATAACAACAACTTGATAAGAAAACAAAAAACCAAGAAAAAATTGAATTCACCAAAAATGTATTCAAAAAAACAAGGAACAAAAAAAAAGTGGAGAGAAAACCCTAAGTTCCAATAAGAAGTTTCCAAGTTTTTCTTCTCTTATTTTTTCAAAAAGAAACTACCATACCAAAAAAAACAAAAAAATTAAATAATAAAACAATTGAACATAAATGTGTGGGGATGTCATTTTGAATACCTTAAAATCTAATGGTTATTGGTGCATTTATAACAAACAATTTATTTATCAATGATTTTAATAAATTTTCAGAAAAAAATATTGAAATTTTTAACTATTGGAGACTTTTAATTATTTGGAAATTTTCCAAAATCATGATCTATTAAAAATCAAATATAATTTTCCAATATGGCGATTTGAAAAAATTTTTTAATTTTGTTTTATTAATCAACAAGTTTTCAAGATAGACTAAGTGGTGTTTGATAGTCTACATACAAATATTTTCATAAAGATTTGCGTATTTACTTAATGGAGAAATTTAGTGTTTCAATTACACACTTACAAACATTTTGACGAAAAAAATTTACTTTAAGCCCTGGATTGATAAAGAAATAGGTTTAATATAAAAAATTAAAATTGGGCGAAAATTCGATTTTATATATTTTACAGGTTCTATAGAAAATCCGAAATTTTAGCAAATTCTGCTTGAAAATATTGATTAAAGCCCATATAAAGTATGTAAACAAATTCATCAGTAAAAATGTTGCTAATCTAATTTGTTTATAAACGCTGCTAAATTCCGCAATTCTCATACTAAATAGCGATATTAGTATGAGAATAGCTCAGTTAAATTATACGAACTGTTTTGATTTTATAAAATAGTTAAAAATATATAATTTTATTTTAATTTATTTTAATTTTTGTTGCTAAGTATTGCGTTTCATAGTTATTGTGTTGCAATATTGTGTTTTTAAAATCTCTACAATTTACTTAAAAAATATTCTTGTTTATCAATTTTATTAAAATAAATATATTGGTAACACTAATAATATTGAGCCGAATTGAGTTTTCAAAAATGAGAATAAATATTATGAGATGTTGTCAATTTTCAATTTATTTTTATTGAATTGTCAAATTTAAATTTTTTTTGTTAAAATTAATTTAATAAAACAAATAATTTTTATTAAGGTGATTGAAATGAAGCAAAATTTAATAAAATTAAAAAAATAATTTCATTATATTTTAGAATAGAACGTTCATATTTACTCATCCACGTTCACAAAATTTAAAATGAATTCTTCTCGATATATTTTCAATTTTATTTGAATTTTATAATGTTTAGCAGCTTATTCTTAAATTTTTTTTTCATTTTTCTCTTTATTTTTTTTTCTTTATTATTTTCATTTTCTTTTTGAATGTGAAATTATTTTTATATGGCTAAATTTATATTATTTTGAGAAGATAAAATGTGCGGCTCCTTGTTAAGATAATGCTAATATTATAACTTGGAAAATATATTCGTGTTTTCTTTATACAAATATTATTATATATATATGCACACATAATATGTATACGTACTTATGTGAGTATGAACATATTTGTAGGTTTACATTTGAATATATATGAATCATACATATATACTGTGATATTGTATTCAGTGTATTCTCTTACTGTTAACTACCTTTGGATATATGGCGTCAAGATATTTCAGATAAGATCAATGGTGTGTCGTATCAATGCCCAATAAAATCGGAAAGATAAATAAACAACTTAAATACAAAAAAAAAGGCAAAAAAAAACACAAAAAAAACAAAGGAAAAGAAACAATAACAAGATATTCCAACAGCAGCAGCAGCAGCATCAACAACAGCAGCAACAACAGTAACAATATAACAACAACACCAGTAATAACAACCATATATTCACATCAAGTTAGAGGAGGATGAAGTCCCCAAAAAAAAAATAAAAATATTAAAATAAGAACAACAAAATAAAAAACTTTTCTCAAACTTTTGTTTAGTGAACATACATCCGCATTTATGTAGGTTTATGTAAATATATATATATGTTTGCATATGTGTATAATAATTGTATATAGAAAAATCATTTTCAATTCCTCTTATACTGAATATTTTCATCTCATGATATTGTTATTCTTGTTATCATTTTTTCAGTTTTTTAAGCTATTTTTTCTTTCCTTACTTGCATAATGTATATAGAGATGTATGTATGTACATGTACGTATATATATAATATATAGTATATTTTTTTTATTTTTGCGAATTAAATATTAAACAATAAATGCTGCAAATGTAGCAAATGGTTTTTGATGGACATATCTAAAGCGGGTGATGATAATCTGAAATATATGATAAAAACAATTGAAGCACTGACTTAATTCCACTTGTAACCAACCATATATATGTACTTATATAAATACAAACATAGTTAATATATATATATATATTGTGAATTTTATGTATATAATATATGAAAACATTTTTTGAAATATTAAATTAACTGTATTAAGGCTAGAATTTGACATTTTGTTAACTTCGTTGATTTTATATTTTAGCTCTATATTGGATAACAACGACAACATTCGGAATGCTATGTATGTGATATAGCTATGTATATTGATATGTACTTATGTATTATATAGAAAACAAAGAAACATGTCATTTTTTGTATTTTTTTTAGTATTTTTCTTTTTTAATATAAACAGATAGTAAAGGAATTTTTAAGTTAAAAATGCATAATGGGTATGTATGTATGTAATGAATTATTAAATGATGTGAATTTTAAATTGAACTGTATATGTATGTATATGTAATATAAATAGAATATTGCAATTTTTTAAATTATTATCTAAGAAAAATTTAAGAATTATGAGAAAGATTTCTGGTATTTTGCTATATATAAAAAATATTGTAATTTAAGTACAATGTATAAAATATTATAAAAGTTCTGCTCTATTATATGCTCTAGCATTTTAATTTTTAATTTAAATTGTTACAATATTGGAATTAAGTCATGAATATGTTCATGATATGTGCAAATATGCAAGAATGTATAAGTTAATTTCTAAAAAAATTTTTGTGGCAAAGCAATTAATTAATTAATACACAATTTTTCAATTTATTTCTGTTATACCAATAAAAAGCTGTAATAATTTGTATTTCATTTTTGAAAATTTAAAAAATTTTATTTGAAATTACAAAATATAAGACCTAATGAATTTAATTAATTATAATAACAATTATAGTAGATGTTTTCATTTAATCTACTGCAAAAATAATAATATGTGTAATTAATATATGTATAATCGACATGCATAGTATATTCTGAAAATTATGTATAAAATTATGAAAATGTCTTTTTCATTATTAAACTTAATTAATTTGCTGACTTAAATATAATACGAAAAAAATATAAATTGACTTCCATTATGAGCTTGTTTAGTCGGTTGTATCTAACGTACCTCAATATTTGATCTATTTCAAATATTTTTCTTTTTTAAATACAGCCAGACATTCTTCAACATTGGAACCCAAAATGAAGAAAAAAAGTATTATTTGCACATCCTGTCACGCCAACGACCATCAACCTTAAATCCAATGGTGATAGGCAGGCTATTTTAAAGCGAATCAATTCTTTCCCTTGCGGCATGAACGGCGAGTAATTTCAATCTTAAGGAACCTTAAAGACCTATGCTTAAATAATTTTATCCTTGCGATAATCAGGACAATCCTCATCGATAATTTTATTGAAGAACCTGATACAGCAGTAATTAAAGAACTCGTTAAAAGAACAGCACAGTAGTAGCTCTATTAAATACTTAATATACTTAAATACTTAAATAATTATAAAATAATTATTTAAAATAATCGAATACAAAAATGTTCACAAATAATGTTTTGTCGCCAAAATCATAATTAATTAAGCAATCATATAAAATACTAGATAATAGATTTTTTTCAAATCTAATAAAAACATATTGAAACATTAAAAATGCATATAAAATTTCCGACCACCCAAAACACCATTTTCAAAAGCGCCAGTTTAAAATAATCATCACAATTACATTTTTTTTTTTTATTTTAATAGTTTATTATCAGAAAATTTCAATTCAAAATGTAATAAACAAATAAATTAAATTGAAAAATAAAGAAAAAGAATAATACAAAAACAGAAAGAAAAACCAACATCTATATTATGATAATTTAATGTCCTTTTATATCCTTTTTTGAAAAATGAAATAAAAAAAAATAAAAAATCACTTTAAAAAGATAACATTATTTAGAAAAATTTCAAATTACTTTCAAAAATGAAGAATTTATCCTTCTTTATTAACTCTCTATTTTTTTTTTTTATTGAATCTTATCGTTTTGTCTCTTGAATACTTCTATATTATTCACATATCTATCCGATTATACAAAATATACCAATATAATATAATAAATACCAAAATAACTCTATATAAGTACGACACATAAGCCAATTTAATACACAAAATACTTTTAGTGTTACAACAATACGACAAAAATCGAATATCTCTTGGGAAACGAACAAAAAAAAAAAAAACAAAAAAAAAATGGGAAAAATAAGTAATAAAATAAGAATAAAAAAAAAATAAAAAGAGAAGAAAAAGAAGAGCAGTAAATGTTACCTTTTTACGTGCTACACAACATATCTCATCCACTTCACGGCGGTTCGCGGTTGTGTGTCTCATTTTAGTATAATTTTTTGTTGTTAATTTTTTATTATTTTTATTATTATCGTTTCTTTGCTGCTGCTGTTGCCTTGCTCTTGTTGTTATTGTTTTCGTTTTTTTGGTTATTTTTTGTTTTTTTTTTTGTATAATTATTTATCTTCGGTTTTCAATAAAGTGTTTCTTTATCGATTGTAAATGATTTCCTAGAATTGGTCGTATGCAATCATTGTGAAAATCATTTGAAGTCCGTTCAAATATACACACATACAATATGTATTTATTATATATAAGGAGAAAAATTATAAGAAAATCGACAAAAACAAAAAAAAAGAACAGCAACAACAGCAGCAGCAGTAATATAAACTAAAGCTGATTCTCAAACTTGAACTTAAAAAACTCGACATAAAATTCAAAAATGAAAAAGAAAAGAAAAAAAAGAGCACCAAAATACTAAATTGGAATAAAAATACAAAAATGTCGTTGCAGGGATTTTCTGCACGTGAAAACATACTTTTAAACACAGAAACTTCTTTTTCCATCTATCCTTAAATTTTTTATACATATATAATATAGCAATGTACTATAAGATTATATCCCCCAAATATGTTAATACATAATACACGTATATATTATTGTGACAGTGAAGTCTAGGTATACTTGATAAGAAAATCATAATGTTTATATCTGAGCTATAAGGAATGAGCCTACGGCAAAAGTTTTTTTGCAATTGTTGTAGGTTGGTCGCCCCTTCTTTCAAACTTTACATAATTTTAAATAAACTTTTACAATAATAGTTTGCAAATGTTGCACCTAAAAAAACAAATCATTAGAATATGTTCAACTATCTTACCTACCTGAAAGAAAAATTTGTACAAATCATCCGTTGCCAATTGTGACTTCTATTAATGGTACACATGTTCGCAATGTTAAATAGTATGACAAACCGTCATTCAGTTTGCAGCTACTTTCCCATTCCAATAATTTTGTGGGAATATGGAATTTTTTATTTTTCACTCCCAGATCGCCTTTATAAAGCATCTCGAAAAGTCACAAAAAGTTTCAGTCTTAACGGACGGACCCCGCCGCGTCATTTCCATTGATGATAATGTATGCCGCACCAACTGATTTAATTTGAAAGAATTCGAATCTGATTTAATTTGAAAGAATTCAACCATCCAAGTCAACAACCATTTAATGGCTCAAAGCGGATTTCGGCTTCGAAATTCATTGAACACACCTTAAATTCCTAAACAGGCTGCAGAATGGTTTTATGTAAGGTTTATTGGAACTAAAATATCTTCAGTTCTCTTCTGTTCAATTTTTGTTAAAAAAAGTATGAGTCCTTGCTTAAACTTTTTATTTTTAATTTATTACCATATTACCCTTTGAAATAGTTCCTTTGCCTTCATTTTATCATTCAAAGCTGTGGTTATTTTAGAGTTTCACTGTAAGACAGATGTACATATATATGTATATCTATGGATTGTGCCCTGTAATAATTTTGTGTATACGAGTATAGAGGAATGATGATGACCATATAAACAGAACTTATTTCCCTTAAATTTAATGCTCGTTTTGGTATCTTTGCATCTTGACCGCCACCGCACTACATTTTTTCGTTCTTTATTTATTTTTTTTTCTCATTTTTATTATTATATTTCTTCATTTTATGTTATTCTTTTCAATGTTTTTTTTTGGTGTTTTTGATTTTGGCTAAAAAGAATGTCCCATGAAACGCCTACCTTGACAGGTTCACTGCTTCTCATGGATATCAAAAAGTGATAAAAATAATAGCGAAAGTGCAATTTAGTTTCAAAAATTGTGAAAAAAAAGTGTTAACTTTTAAGTTTCCTAGAAAGTTGACATTAAAAATAAAATAAGTGATTTAATTTAGTTTAAGTTTAGTTTGATAAATAATTAAAATGAAATTTTTTTTATTGTAAATTGATTAATTTTTAAAAGTATGTTGTAGAAAAAATTTTTAAGTTTGACAATATGTAAAAAATAAAATACTTATCAGTTATCGACTTTCACATTCGTTTTGAACAATATGTCACATTCAAAACAAAAGTGAGAGCTATATGTCAACAAAATACTTGTTTGACATATTGTTAGAAGTGACAGTCGAAACTGTAAAATATTGCTTTTTCCTGAAAAATCAAAGATAGATAGACAATTTATGTATGAAAAATACTTGGTACAACTTAGGATTTTATTGCAGAATTAAAAATTCGGTAACAAAAGATTTGGTAACTAAACTTCAGAATTTGACTCGAGTTTCCAAAAAAAAAAAATATCGAGCAAATTTACCCAAATTGGATTTAGTAGAAAATTTCCTGTGTATACCACCAGATTTTCCGGTTTTCACGTCGGATTGCCGAGTTTTTTTGTAGGTTAAAGAAGTGTGATTGTGCCAAATTTCAAATGAAATCTACTTTGAAATTGTCCATACCAAGGTATCTATTTCTTAAAAGTTTGCTAAAGATTTTCGAAGGAAGTTGTACAACTGCGTATCTACACAAAATTTCCAATTTATTAGCAAGGAAGAAACTATATTAGGATCATTTTCGAACAGAAAAACAGAAATTCCATTTCTTAGTAAATTTTCATTTTGTTTTGTTTTTCATTTTTTTCATTTTTATTATTATTGTTATTATTATTGTTATTATTATTATAAATTTTATTATGTTTTTATATTTTGTATATGTGTGTATAAATTTATTTTTATTGCAATTCAATATTATATGTGAATGCATGAGAAAGACATTTTTGTATAAACAATTTTTAACAAAATAATAATAAAAAAAATATATAAAAATAATAACAATTTTAAATAAAAAAGTGGAAACATACAAATACACTCACTTATACACAATATATGCGAACATATTAAAAATAAAAATTTCATAATAAAAATAATAACAAAAATAATAATGAAAAATAAGAAGAAGAAAAACTCATAAAAAAATTAAAAGCCAAAAACAGTACCCAAGTTTAATCGAAATCTGACCGCGGAAAACACCAAAAAAGGGATAAAATTTCATATACATGAATACATGTATATATTGGTAGTACTTACACACATATATGTAAATATGTGAAAAATGTTAGCTGCAACTGCATATAAATGCATGTATGTTTGTATGTATGTAAGTTTTTTGCAAAAAAAATGAATTTTTTTTTTTGGTATTAAAATACTGCAAAATGGTATTATTATGCTGTTTATTTTTGGCAATGTATTCCATCTTTATAATTCTTTTATATTAAAGGTCTCTTATCTTTGATTGTAACTTCAACATACAATATGCACATACATGCATACATACATATATGCTATTATGGTGAAAAAGATCTTCTATATTCCTATACAAAATAATTCCAAAATTATACACTTACACATACATAATATATACACTTTGGACTTCATGTCGTTCTTTTTATCTGTTATACACTCGTACTATTATTATATTTGTTACTTTTTCTTATTATATGATATTATCAATATTATTGTTATTTTTATATTATTGTATAATTTTTGGTGTTGTCGTTGTTGTTGTTTCCGTGTCACCTTGTATTGTCAACATATACATATATATATAAGTTTGGTGGTACCATTGGAATGCAACAAATTACCAAAAAGGTGTTATGATTGTTCTTAAAAAACGGCGCTCAGACACCAAACAAGCATTATATTATTACATACAATATGTAAGTTTGTACATTATGTGCACAAATATGTATAAGTATATACAGTTATTATACATATATACATTACGTACATAAATATTTTAATAAAAAATTGCAAAGTGAATCATTTTGAGTTTCAACTGCATGGGAAAACATAAATTCTTTTTTTTGTTTTTAAAAATTAAAAAAAAAAATAATTTATTATTTTTGTAAATTTATATGTATACATATTGTATAAATGTATATGCATCTGTGTATATTGAATTTTTGAACTCTTTACATGTAACACATTATTATATTAAAAAAAAAAAATAATTGAAATTTTGCCAATTAATTGACTTATGCATGGTTGAATTTTTCTGGTTGTTTTTTTTTTAGTGAAAATTTCAAATATTTATTTTGTTTTTCATTATTATTTTTATTAAATAATTATCCAATTTTATTACAGGTCATTGCCGTAAATAATTTGTAATATTTATAAAAATTTGTTTTACAATATTTTGGATATTAAATTCGGATATTATTTCTTTGCTGGTAAGGTGCAATTTGAATGTACTTTAAAACACAATTAAATATTGTATATTAATAAGAATACATTAATAAGATTGCATTATGAATTTTATGAATATTATAAAATATTATAGATTAAAGTGTTACCACTCATGTAAGAAATATTATTGGATTTCCTTAAAAAATATTTCAAAATTCTTAAATTTCTCTTAAAAAATGTCTTGGTGTATTCAAGGATTCAAATTAACAAAAATTATTTTTTGAATTCATAAAGCAGATTTTTATGGAAAATTTCAATATTAATAATACACTATTCTAAGAATAATTATAAAAAATAATTTAATTATTATGGCAATTCGCATATTTTTCTCAGAAATCAAATTGAATGAAATTATTCAATAAGTAAAATGCCGTAGTTTCAATGAGGAATACTTGAGGAAAAAATGTACCGCACTTTACCTTTGTACATCAATTGGATATTTTACTCTTCAGCTTTTCGAAATTTTTTAATTACATAATAGTTCTTAATAAAAGCTTTTCATTTCCCATATATGTAAAGTAAGTATACCTAAATGAATTGTATACAAAATAAATAAATTGTGATTTGTTATATACCAAAAACTTCTTCCACATATAATTTTAATGAAACTGTTCTCAGTATGTAATGATGTAATTTTTGATGACTTTACAAAAAAAATAAACGAAAAAATTATTTAACAACATCATCTTAAAGGCATTAATTTAAAAAAAAAATATTTGTATAAAATTGGAAAAATAATTTAAATTATATGCGATGACAACTACTACTACGACAACTGTACGTTGAAATTGCAACAATGTTAACAATATTCTTGTAATTATATTTAATTAAATTTAAATAATAATAAATAATATAACTTTATTCAATTTTTTTTTTTATTTTATTTTATTATTATAAATCACTTAATAACCATAAATATCTGACAAAAGATGGCATTAAATTTTATTTTTGTAAGTCAAACAGAAATATTATAATAAAAAGAACAATTGAATAAATTTTATTCGATATGACCGACTATGTAAATTTACATTAAAGACTCTTACGAGTATTTAGATTCAATATATTTTTCACTAAAAATACGAAATGCTTAAAAGAATTGGGCCCGTAAAGCTGTTTATATCAAAAACAGTTAAGATATGAAAAAATGTCTGTCTGGAACGCATTTTGTATGAAAAACTGTTGAAGTATATGAAAATGTCTACCTAGAAGGCTATCTACATGAAAAACTGTCAAAATATTCAATAATTCTGGAACTCATTTTACATGAGAAAATGTTAATATATCCGAGAATGTCTGTCTGAAACACAATAGATCTTCTTGAAATTGGAAGTTCATATTGAAAATGACAGTCATTTTAGTATGTTGACGCATAAGCCTAAAAATATGCAATGAAAATTATGTGCACGATCATAACTGTCTTTATTACTTAAAATAAAATTTTTTTCTTACTTAATTGAAATTCACAAAACATTTGATCAAAACTCACGCACACACATAAATTTTTCACATTAAAATCTTAATTTTAATAATACAAAACAAAAACAAAGCAAAAACATATCCTTATCAGAAACATATCTTCATTTTTCTTAAAATTAAACCATATATGTATGATGTATGGTACTGCGAACATGATTAAAAAAAAATCAAAAACCAAAAAGAGAAAAATTCAAACGAAAAACCGAGAAAAGCGAAACAAGCAAAAATATATAATTTTTATTACCATCTCATAACTTTATTCACACACAACATGTTCATATTGTATAAGATTATAATACGAGTATATTATAAAATAAACAAAAATATTGATGACGGTGGTACTGTCTTAATGATGAATGATGATGATTTGGATCCAATGAAAATATTTTTGATAATGTTATTATTTTTCTTCTCTATTATTCCCATTATTATTATTACAATAAACATTTTATTCTCTTATGTTCAATATGCTACTGTTATGTACTATATCATGCATCTACTGTGATGGTAGTAGTTGATTATTATATTAATATTATCGTGTAAAATATCATTACCCAATTTTTCTGATGGATACCTTTTTAAAATCTAAAAAAAAAAAAAAAAATAAAAACGATAAAATAATAAAAAAAAATTTTCTCAAATTACCATAAATGGTTTTAACGTAAATTCTTTTTCAATGCATCAATTTCTTGCGTATATATATATAAAAGTATATAGCCAATATTAAATACTATTGATGATTATATCCTTATGAGTAACATAAATTAATATATACACACTTTATGTATATCTATATATATAAAATATTTTCTATATATAAAAAATAATATTGTGTAGCCGGTCAGTCTTCCTATGTCTATGGATACGATGGTTAACTTGAAAAATAACTATTAAATCAATTACGAAAAATGACAACAAAATAATTAATTCACGTCAAATTCTATATATATTATAATATATAACTATACATACATATATATGTATACTGTAGAGAATATAATAAAATATTTTGTGAAAAAAGAATATGGGGAAGAGATTATGGTGAAAAAATCAAAATAGAAAAAATAAAATGAGAGAAATAATGATAAAGACGGAACGTAACGAAACGGGGCAACAATAATGAAGATAGAAGAAAAATTTTGTGCTGTATGTATGTATACGTGTTTGGATGAAGATATGCAGATAATATACTTCAACTATGATTTGTCTACATATGTACATATATATGTGTGTGTTGAAATGTTTGTTCTTGTTGTGAGTCCTAAATTAAATACCTTTAATACTAAAAATGACGTCGAACTGTCTGCTAATTTTCATGAACTTGGAGTGCGCATTCTTATACCTAAGAATTTTTTGTTTTTTTCTTCTTTTTCCTGCTGGTTTTTCATTATTTATTTTGTTGTTTTTTCTTATTATTATTATACTTTTTCTTCATCTTACCTATGTTTTTTTAAACTATTTTTTTTTCCTATATATGCAGTTTTTGTTTTTGTTTTCTCTATTTTAACCTGTCTTTGATTATGGGTATAATTCAGACGACATGTTATTTTATAGTGAAAACTTTAACCATCTTAATACTGTATGCTTAGCTAATTGTATGTATATATAAGTTTTGTACATATTATACCTATTTATGGTATGTGTTTATGCACTTGTAATGTTGTTTGTTATAATATTGCCTTGTTGTTGTCGCCGTCATCATCACTTTTTGACATAAATGTATCTTTCTCATATATACATACATATATTATGTTCTCTCTTAATATACTTCTCATATTTTCATAGACATATTAGTTGAATATACATGTATATATGACACATTATTTATACATAGTATATAATAAATATACTTAAATAGCGTAAGCATAACTATTATTACTTTTGTTATTTACTTTATTTATTTAATTAGTAGACCTTTATGCATCCCGTATACTTTATCATGTTTATATCCTTGTATGTGTATATATTAAGAATACACTTGTCAAGTTTTACTATCAGGTTAATAAAAATAATATATGTATGTACATATATAAAACAAATATTGCTTATATAAATGGGAATATGGGGAATTTAGTTTGGTCTATAACCAGTCCTTTTTTTTAAGAAAAAAAAACAACAGTATCACCCTATGGATGAATCAAAATAAGGAAATTGTATTTTTACACGTAGACAATAATAACACGGTATTGTTAACTTGTGATGTATTAAATATATGTATAGTAAACAGTAATTTGTACATAGATTATCAAATTTGATTAATATTTTTTAAAAGCAATTTATTAATATTAATGAATTAACCAAAAAAATAATATAGAAACACTAAAAATAAAATTGCGATTTTGTATCCACATTGTTCACCATATTGTGTTTAAAAACCTGTGAATTGCATTCTCATTTGAAGTTTTTCTTGGAATAAGAATCAAAAACAAGGAAATACACAATAGCACTGCAATTGTCCCCCCTGCTGAAATAGTCCAAATATTGCGTTTACCTGAAAAATCCTTAACGTCTGATGATATGAAACCAACTTTATCTTCTACTGATATTTTAATTGTAAAACTAAGACAATTTATGCAAAATTGATAACGAACGGCAACCCAAAAAACCAAAGCTATTTACGAGAGCTGTCCCAGAATTAAGTAGCTTAACCAAGAAAACACAAAAATTTTGACGTGACCAAATGACGTGCAAAAGCTTAATCAAAAGCAAATGCAATACCAATTGACGTTAGACACGTGCATAATTTGTATTTGTTCGGGATGAAAAAATGAAACCTAGTTTAATCCCAGCTATAATAACCCATTATCGGAAATACGTCGTTTCTAATAACAAAAATAAAATCAATGACAAAAAAAAATCGATTCCTTTGTGATAATAGGCTGAAACCTGTCTTTGGTTCGAAATAACACGCCCTATTGTTTTGCTTTCAAAATTTAACTTTTTGAATTTATAGAACACGGTTTTTGAGAAAAAATACTTATTGTGATATTTTTCATAACTACAATGTGTAATTTTCTTGGAAAGGGCTAATGTAGCGGTCATTATCATAACTAAAATAGAAATTGATAGTAGCATCCCTACTAATTCTGGTATCTATACTAAATTTTTGCTATAAAAGCAATATGCTTCTATTTAATCTCTCTCATTATGAATGCAACAGTTAAGTAGTGTAGTGTTACGTGCCCCAAGTTATAATATAACGTAATATAATATAATAAGAAATACCAAAAACATACTGCAGCTCAGGCTATAAACTTTTCGCTGCATACCATCGTCAATGTATTAACAGCAGCGCACATACTTGTGAGTAGAAATCACACAAAATTATACAAAATTGCATGGCGTATCAGATAGTAAAGTGTCAGCCTCCAAACAAATTATATATAAAAAATTATCATAATTAATAAATTTAATACGATACTAGTTTTAAAGGCATAAACTTTCATTTTTCAAAGTATTTATTATTAAATCGATATTAATATTTTATTACACGAAGAAACATCTTTGTATCACATCTTTTATAAGCTTGATTTTGAAAATCTTTCTCATTAATAAAACTAACACTCCAATTACTGATCATTAACAAAACATAATTATAATTTATTAACAATATAATTTGCAATGTTCCATATAAAATTTCAAATATTACAATGTGTGACGAGATTTTCTCATATCTTGAAAATGATGTCGTTTAAGCTATCAAATTCCATACTAGCTATTTAACATTATACTTAATTAAAATATTTATATCATAGACATATGTGTTATAACTTGTATAATATTATTAACATAACATTGGCAAAGCAATATTAAATTTAAATAAATTAAATTTAAACGCGAAATTAGAATAAGATTCAGAAAAAATAGCAAAAAAAAAAACTGAAAATAAAATTGTAATTTGATTTCTTTGCATAATTTTTCATTATTTTACACCATTTTTTTTCTTAAATTTATTTTGTTTTCATTTAGAAATTAAAATAAAGTGAATGTGTAGCTAGGCTATATCTTAGAAATTATGAAATATATGAAATTCTATAGTAAATATTAAATCTCATGCATATTTAGTGAAAAAAATATACTTCAAAATACTCGTATACTTATTCACAATTTACAAACATACATAATATAACGAATATATGTAGTAATAAATGTAATGCAATGATGAGGCATGATGATTACAATAATGGTCTTGTTACGCCTTTTTAAGATGATGATACTAATATGTGTATAAAAGTTGCACTGTAAATCACTTACATTTAAATTTTATTTTTATTTTAATTTTCAATATTATATAGACTTGGTTGCCGTATGCACGTGAAAAAAAAGAGAAGTAGGCAAGCTAAACAAAAATGTTGAATTCAATGAATGTAAATTCATCAAAATTGCATATTTTCAGGAGTATATTTTTAACATGAATTTATAAATACCTGAGATAACAAAAAGAATGTACTAAGCGAATTTTTACAAATTTTATTCCAAAAATGAAAAAATCATGAAAAATTTAAGATGAATTTATTTTGTATGTATGTGTAATTTTGTTGCTATTTACAAATTTTTTTATAGGTATCGTTGCACATGAAATTTTTGTAAAACAGAATGTTGCAGTTCGTAGCGCTAACTACATAACAAATTCAAGAAAAACTTTTCGGTCACATCGGCACTGAAGCGCCAGATGTGTATCAAAAATATTATTCAAAATATTATGTAGAGCATATTTCAAGGAGCTCTATAGAAAAATCAATATTCACAGCATAAAATTTTGTGGAATTTATAATGTACTAAGTTGATGCCGTATAAGTACGAAAAAGGAGCCACTCTTCTCTGACACTTTTTTTTCCTCAAAAAGATTTCGGTATGGATGAAGAATTCGGGATATTAATATAGATATAAAAATTTTAAAAATAAAATTGCATACCTTCAGGCGTAGATAGACAATTTTACTAATAAATTGTTTTTTTAATTTTTTAATATCTAAAATTTTATTTTATTATTTTAAATTTCATCATAACACAAGAAAATTTGAATACCAATACAAGTAATTTAAAATATTTAGAACACAAGTTGTAGAGCTTATCAAGGAGTTTGCCAACAAAGATAGATATTTCAAGCTATACTTATTCACACTTTTAAAATTTTAATTCTTTGTATTATTTCTAATTTTATAAATAATAATTTTTAGCAAACTGCAATATTAATCATATTTTATTTAGTTGGCAATATTATTTCTTCTCTCTAAATTTCAAATTATAATTACGTGCGATATATGTAGCTATATAAAATCAAATCTATATACTGAAATATGTATATTAATATAAGTATATCAAATATTCAAATGTTTGCTTAAATTTATACTATATACTCAAATTGCACCTTATTGTTAACAATATTATGCTTGCGTGCCAATTGCTGTTATGCAGCAGCCATGCGATTATAAAATCATTATGCCTTTACAATCATTTTCAAAATATAATCAGCAGTAAAAAGAATAATAATAACAATAACAATAATATATACAAAATCTAGCAGCACATAATCGTTATACAGAGCACTTTATAATATTAACATAAAACAGAGAAATATTCATATACAAACACACATATAATATATACGTTATATATGTTAAATTCACAATATCGTAAATATAATTATTTAACTGACGATTCTTTTGAAATAAGAAACAAAAAAGTACGAATAAAGCAGCCCACAAATAAAGATGTTTAATTCCCTTAAAGATTTGTAAATAAAGAAGTTTAGAGTTGAAAATGATTATTTGTTTGGTATCTTTATAGTTTAAGAATATTATGTAGACAAATGAGACGCGTCAAACAAAGTAATTTAGGAAAGAAGATTTGCACTCACTCGGCTATCATAAGAAATAAATTTGTAAATAAAAAGATAAAAGTATAATTATTTTAAGAAGTTTATAAAAATGTTCCGAAAACAACATGAAATGGATTATTTAATTGTAATTAGAGACACATTTTACATGTATGTATTGTTGATGGATTATACGACAATTAATTTGTACTATAACAAAATTTTGACTAAAACTAATAAAATTTTTTATTAGAATGAAAACAAGTTTCATTTAACAAATCAAGAGTGAAGAATTTGTCCCGTATTAGCCGAATCCAAGGTTTGCCGAATCCACTTATATCTAGCACGAAATTAAAAATTTTACTGACTGCATTGCATTCTGTTTAAAGCACAACTATTAGTGAAATATCTGTCGGTCTGAAAGTAATGTAAATGTCAGTTCATCTGTCAATTTATCAGTTTATACACATCATAATACCTCAAATTTCGCCAAACAGGTTTTCATGCAAAATTTTTAAATTTATTTTCTGGGTCGTCAAGTCCTAACTGCTATATAACTATAGAATTCACTATAGAATTTTTCTAAACCACTTCAGAATTTTTCAAAACCAATGGAGAAATTTTGAGAAAAATTTGTACCTTTAATCAAAATTTTTATGTGACAATTGACTGTCCAAATATTTTTATATAAATATTAAATTTAATTAACGAGCACATTGCATATTCAGTATATACAGTTGTATTAACATAATAAACATAATAATAGAACATACATATTTATATTTGTAATTTGTTATGCGTTACTAAAGACACGATGACATTATTAAATGCGCACCTATTATATAACAAAAGAAAAACCTAAAATAATAGCAATAAAAATAATTGTAACAATAATAGTAGCATAACAATAACAATTCACTTCATTTCTTTTTGAATATTATATTTTAAAGAGAATAAGAAGAAAAAGAGGAAAAATTAAATTCAAAACAAGAAAATACCCAAAGTATTAAAAAAAAAGAAAAAAAGGGTAAGAAGCTGATGAACTTCACACGTGGTTAACTTTTGTGTACATACGGTGATTATTTTAAACTAACCGGCTTTTATCGATAGAAAGTTCAATCTAAAAATTATAAATTTTTCCTTTAATTTTATAGAACATGATAAGCACAATGCAGAATAAATAAATGCGGAATGTAAGGCTCAGTAAAAGTGCGATTTTTTAATGAAAAGTAAAAATTATAAAAGTGTTTCTGCCTTCCTGAATTTCATTGTTTCAATAATTTTTTTTTAGTTTGTATTGTAATTGTATTTATGCACGCAATATGAATTTTCGCAAATTTTTATTATAGTTATTATTAAAGTATAAAATTAAAAATCTTAACAAAAAAATTTGAAATTAAAATAAGATTTTTCATTAATTCTGCATTCTGCATGAATTTTAGTTCGTTTTGGGTCATTATTGCTCATTATATATAATAAAAGTCCAAATAGAACTATATAGACCAATAAATATATAAAATTTTATTACTTGTAAAAATTACATATCCGTTTTACAAAAACTTTTATTGTGATCAAATAAGTCTTGAAAAAACACATAGGCACCAGAGCATTAAAAAATTCTTATGACAGTCTGATTATTTCAATTATTTTAGCGGACTACCAAAATTATTGAAAAATTTTAAATAATTCTTTAAGAAATCTTCATTTATTTTGAAAAGCTTATTAATTTTATATGAATAAATTTTTTTGACTAAAACTTGTACATTATGAGGCGAACAAATTAAAAATAATTGGAATAATTCAAATTTTGATTCCATCTCATATTTTAAATGTAATTTAAGTCATACTATTATAGAGAACTTTAATTATAACACATTGTATGAGAGTGCAATTAATAGGAATTTGTTCAAATTATACATTTAATCTTGTATTTAATAATTATTATATACTCATATAGTTATATAGCAAGACAAGGCGTTAATACAGCGTATAATACATCAATTTCATATTATCATGCATGTTAGTTTATTAAAGCAAAATTTCTTAAATTTTTCATATATGTGACAAAACATAAATATAAAATTAAATGGTATGTAAAAATTTGTTACTATAAATGTCTGAAATCAAAAACAAAATAAAATTTATTTTGCTAAGGAATTTTTTTTATTTAATTTAAGCACTTTTCGTTTTCGATAAAGCAAGTTTTGGTTTTGAGCAAAATTAAAAAAATTCTTATTAGTAGACTCACTCTAATTAGACAAGATTATTAGCCTCACAATCCGCCTGTCTGCTCTTTAATGTGCTCACAAGGTTTAAAAAATTTCTTCATTCTTAAAGGAAAATCTGCAATTTGACCGTAAAAAAATCTATTTTTGCACAATTTATTGTGTCGAAAATACAATACCACTTCCATTAATTTATGTTTCCTTCCTAAAAGTATGCAATTAAAAATAAAATGAACAGAACATTGTTATTTCATAAAAAATTAATTATAGCTTTACTCTTTGTTCAAGAGATGTTCTATACTTACTTTGAACAACGCTGATTTCAACTGATTCTAACTGATTATTTTATGCTAAAGTACAATTTTTACTACAGCAACCTTTCAAATTATTTAGCAAAACTCCACATTAATAAAATGTATGTGTGCACATTACAACAAATATTACAAATAATTCGATTATTTATAGTAACAAAAAAAAAAATCAACCAACTTTGCAATTCAACCAAAAACTTCTTTTTCTTCCTCTCTTTCTTTTCTTATATTTTCTTTGTGGAAAAATCGAACTGAAAAATTTCATATTATTTGTTTAAATTTATTATGCTAACTATGTATAAATTTACAAACTATACACAAAAATATTATAAGTACACCCACACTCATATATCCATGTTCACATACTTACATGAAAATAAGAAGAATATCAAAAGAAGAACATAATTTTACATAAAACGTGGTATGTAGGAGAAATTCTTGATCTGAGCTTTGACAGTATATTTATTTAGCGCTCGCTATCTGATAATATTTAAGATATAAACGCTTCTGTTGTATTTGCACACAAAGCATGAAAAATTTCTGAACAACAACAATAAAATGAAAATATAAGAAAAAAATCTATCAAAACAAAACAAAAAAACACTCAAAAATAAACGCGATTTTCGTTGCTTTTGCTCACTAAACTACTTATTGCTAGCTTAGCCATAGTCATTTAGTATCTCTTTACTTTACTTTTGTATGTAGAACGCTAGACACAAAATAATTTACAAAATAAAAAATTAGTAGACGTGTGTGTATGTTCCTTCTTTTTTTCTTTTTCGTTTTTTATTTTTCTTACTTTTCTTCTTATTGTTCTTCTGTTTTCTTTTGTTGTTGTTAATTTTCATTTTTAAGAATAATTTTTGATTATTTTTTAATAGTAAATTTTAAAATATCATGCATACATAGAGAAAGAGATAGAACATATGAAATGTGAAAAAGAAAAGAGAACTTAACTGAGTATGTATATATATATATATGTGTAAATATTTATGTTGCTTATGTATGCTTGTATATACATGTATGTATAACTATGTAGTAAGAAAATTCTACGATCGTATAATAATGTTACCATTACGCTACTATATGAAGAACTACAATGAAGAATCACACCAGGCGACCCAATCTACAAGATGACTCGAAGAATGACTTATTAACTTTGTGCGGTGGTAGTCAAGAGACCATAACGAATTCCGTCAGATACATATTATTTAGAGTTAGGTTTTTTTACGTTATATTTTTCTGTTTTTCTTTTTTATTTTTTGTAATTTTATTATTGCTATAAGTTTTTTTTTCTTATATACAAAATATTTTGTTTTGCTTTCCACATCTTTTCAATATTATTATGATTTTTATTATTATGTTTTGGTTTGTACACTGTAAATATGAAAAAAAAAAATATGATTGCAATTATATAATTATATAGTTAAAGAAATGTGCTTGTAAAAATTATATTGTCGCGCCTTTTACCTTCTCCATCATTTTATTTGTTCTATTAGCACAAATTGAAAGTGTTTTCACTGAAATAAAAAGTGAAATAAGAATAAGTTAAGAAGAGCAAAAATAAACCTAAGGAAGCGGACTGCTCCAGTTGACTTGTGTGACAACCATACTACACTAAAACAAAAACCCATTTATATATAGTTTGATATTTTAAAGAAAAGAAGTGGGGTCATGTTACAAAATTTAAAGTATTAATTTTAATAATATCTCTAAATTGTATAAAAGAATGTGTGATAGAAACTGCTATACAAACTGTTATGCTAACTGTTATACTAGCTGTTGTACAAACTATTATATGAACTGTTATACAAACTGTTATACTAGTTGTTATACAAGCTATTATGCTAACTGTTATACAAACTGATATACAAACTGTTATACAAACTGTAATACTAATCTTCATACTAACTTCTTCAACATATAAAAATTTCATTTCGATATACAAATAAGTACTCCTTTTCTAAATTAAAATAATATCTAATTGCATTCTAAAAGTAAATGAAAGAAAAGAACTTTACAAAAGAAAACAAAACATAAAAAATAAAATTAAAAAAAAAACAAAACAAACAAAAATGTAAAAAAATTTAAAAAGGCCACCAAAAAATTAATTGACGCGCTCACTAAAATTACTAAACAAAAAAATTGCGTCAACGTGTGAAATAAACGCGCAACTATTCGATTGTTCAACTGTTAAAGATATTTATACATTTCTATGTTAATATACATATATATAAGTAAGTATGTATGTTTACTTAATAATATACACACGTACATTAACTAAAATATAACTTTCTATGCTATACATAATACTGTTGTGAGTTTGTATGTATTTATATAGAAATGAGATTGTGAAAATTACAGTAACAGTAGGGTTAAAAAACATAATTATCCGAAAAAATATATAATAATAATAACAATAACAAATAATAATAAATGATAATAACAATCATAAGAGTTTAAAAAACCAAGTTGAATTGGTTTAACCTTTGTCGGGGAATACAATGGGGACGACCATGAATAGTTACTCATCGTATTTTAATAACAAACCTTTAAAAAAAAAATAAGAATAATAAAAACGATAAAAGTGAAAAAAATAAAACGGAAAAAATGAAAAAGAAAGAAAATTGTTTGAATTGGAACTGTTGTGATGTTTAAAGAATGTTTATTTTTCAAACAAAAGAATAAAATAAAAAAATAACAATTCAATAAACTATAATTCTCATTCTTTATCTTCTATTTTTTTGTTTATTATCATTTAGAAGTTAAATAAGTTAAAAGTCAACTAATGGTTTTTAGGCAATATCATTTCGTACTTTCATAACATGAATATTGATGGCAATTCGTATTTGAACTGTTGAAGAAATGGACAGTTAAAATTTTAGACTAGAAGATAAAATAAAATAAATGATTAGACAATTTTGAAAGAAATGTTATTCTTTATTACTATCGAACTTCCATGGCAAGTTCTAAAAATTCAGCCTATAAAATAGTTTTAAGTTTCAGGTTTATTAGGTGGAAAATACCGAATGGTTTGTACTATATAATACATACTCTTTAATATTTTTCAGCTGTTTACAGTCAAATATGCGGTGTTCTTACATTTAAAGTTAAGGGTACAACAAGAAATATTTCAAATTCTTAGTATATAAGTATCATAATCTTCTTAATATAACAATATTTTTTAAAAAATTTTTATTATTCTTATTTATTTACAAAAATTTAACAAATGAACAGACGAACAGAAACAATTAATCTAACATCTGAATATTTTTCAAAATTTATTAAAAATGAACTAAAAATCAAATAGAAAAAAATTAAAATATTATTATAAAACGATAAAATTCTTAGAGAGTGTTTCATATTTTTAGATTAGAAATGCAGAGTTTATCAAAAATTTCAAAATTATTTATAATACTCGTAGTGTCTTGCGTTGTTTCCATTGATTTTGTTGTTGTTTTCTGTTATTTATATAATATAATATTTCAAGTGAATCCGTAAATTATTCCATTTTTAAATCAAAAAATATCTTTATATCACAGCTCCTGTTTGAAAGAATAGATGTGCCCCAATAGAAGGACATCTCGCGGAAAATAGTTAAATTATAAACTTCTGACAGTCAGTACAGAAAAGCAAATTCTTTGGTTCTTTGGAAGTCGGCATGTAAAATTTAGTTTAATTATCCTCCTAATTGCTAGCCAAGACTTGTCGAATGAACAAATGAACAACACTTCACATGATGATTAATTATTGTTACCGGTATAAGAAAATGTTACACTCTGTTTCAGAAATATTTTTTTTGTATATTAATTCTTAAAAAATTTATAACGTTTTCATAACTCTGTTATACTGAGAAAGGTTTTTTCTATATTTTGTAGACTTTTGATTGAATAAAGGAAATGAAAGTGCAGTAAATTGAACAAATTAACAAACTTCTTTATTCAAAATAGCCACAAATAAGCAAGCGATTAGAATGGTAGTCAAAACATAAAAATATTTACATATAATTTTTTTTTTGTATCTATAATGAAGAATTACAAATTTATTATAAAGAAATAATGAATTGTGCAGCAGCATACATTTAAAGAATTGAACTGTTATATTGAAATCAATGAATAAAATTTGTTAATTGAAATTTGAGTATTCAAAAGATTTTCACTTACAATCGATTATTAAATGCGTATATTGATTTATAATATTTATGAAAGGTAATTAATTTTCATTTTATTTTGAATTTTGAATTTAGAGTTAATCTTACAAATTTAATTAATGCTCATAATACATTTTGTACAATATGTTTTTTCATGCTATAACTTACACTTTTATGAAATAAAAGTTTAACTAAGTATGAAGTATCGATTACAATTATTTATGATTGCTCTTAAGTAGTACTAACCACAATAGCAAAGTGTGCTTCATGTTCGCATATAAAATCAAAATTATTAATTGCACAAAAAAAAAGAGTAAAAAACTTGGTTATTTGATACACTTGTATGAGTTACTCGTGGTTGTGATATCGCAACAATTGGTAAAAATTAGAAAATAAAAATTTTTGTTGAGTGATTTCAGTTGGAATGAACAACATGTCTTTTGTAGCATAATTAAGTATAATAAATGTAATAGAAACGATGAAATTATTAAAAAAATTTACCACTTTAATCAAAAGTATGACTTGATTTGAAATGTCAGTGATAACTAGATTTATATGTTTCTTTTTCTTATATGCAATAAGTCTAATTGAATGGTTCTTCTACCTAGATTCCGTTTAATATCCCGAATAAAACCGAAGACCAAAATGCGAAAAAACCATTTTGTCTATAACAATTTATAGAAGGGCAAAAGTGTTGTAACTAGGTTTGACTTACTTGTTCTTTTTCAGCAAATCAGTTTTTTTTTTCAGAAAATTTTAAAATTAAATAAATTTTGCACAGAAATTTCTTAATCAATCATGTAAACCATTTTTTATTGCATTTTCGTTTTGTGAATTTCAGTAATGATAGAACGTGACTTACATGGATTTAAGATGCCCTCCGTCTGTCCAAAAACAAGTCATAACCTACAGCATTGCCTCGAAAATCACGAACCTTAAGATATGAAACAGATTGTAGAGCTAGGTAAAATGTAGCTCCTTAACGTCGCCTTCCTTGTCTTTATAGGAAGGTATATAGTATCTCAACGCCTTCCTTCTCTTGTGAATCTAAGCCCAAAACTCAATTTTTTTTTATTTTAATAAATATTTGAACTGTAATATTATTTATTCTTACTGAATTTAATTTTACTTAATTTAACAAATAAAAAATTTTTTATAGCAGATACTTAAATTATCACGTAAATAGAATACAGCAGTCCCTAACAAATCATCCTACGACCTAGTATAAGAACAAAATTTTCTCATCTTAACTTAGCAATTTTACAAATAATATAGAAATATTTAAACAATATCCTAAATAATAAGAATCTACAGTGATTTTTAAAATACTATAAAAATTCTGTATTTATACAACTAAATACAAAAACAAAAATTGTTTTTTGCATTTACATTCAAATATTACAAAAAAAAAACATGAAAACTACGCCCCCTAAAAAAAGTATATAGAATCAATGCAGTTCCAATTTCATGAAATAAAGGAGACAACACAAGAAAAAGCAACGATAATGCAACAAAAATAATGTAATGTTGATAAGAATGAAGAAAAACAAAAACAAAAAAATATCAGTCGCAAACCAACATGTTAATATCGTATATAACTGATAAATATTGTTTGGTTGTATTGATATGGAAAAACCTTTTTTAAAAATTACGTTCAAACAAAAGCAAAACAAAATTATAAATTTTTCTACTCAATTTACGTTCAAAAACAAAAATTCTAAGCATATCGAACAAGATGAATTTAATACAATTTTTAACTTATTATAAAAATAATAATTTCAAAAATATCATGTATAAAATACAAATATAATTTTTTCAAAAAATATCCTTAAAATCCAAATTTTACAGTAAAATTTACGGTTATCTAAAATTATGTTTTATATTGTCTTTCAATGAAATCATGCAAACTTTATACAGTTTCAATCATACATAAAATCTGCAAAGTTAGTAACCATTGAATTCAAACCAAACAAAATGTACTAGGAAAGAACATATTGTATGAGATGAAAGATATAAAGAATAGAATTCAAATAAAAAATGAATTATGAATAATTACAGTTGTTCACCAATTTATTGAATGTTTGATGAAAACTTTAATTATCTTGAAAAAAAAATTAAGGTTAAGGGTAAGTAAGTTTTAAGTGATTTATTGAATGTAATGCTATTTTAAGTTAATTCTTTTTAAATTTTCCGATTTTAAGTTAATTCTTTTGAAATTTTCCGATTTCTATTTAGATTTTAGGGCTACATTTGAATGCTTCAGAATATGGTATATTCTTCAATTTTTTGCACGTTTGTACAGCTGAAGTAAAATGATTATATTTATGAAAGTATTCTTGTAAAACGAAGTAATAATTTTACTAAAACCAATTCTAGTATGAACAAATACAGAATAAAGATAATAATTTCCGGAAATCCAACGTGATGAGTCTATTGGAAGAAGAAAAAATGATACTGCATATAGTGAAAAGAATTTGCGAACTTTAATGTATGATGTTACACGAATGATACATACTTTAGTAGGAATATGTAAATTTAACCATAAGTAACTACAAGATTTTACATGGAATAGTGGGATTGACAGCCTTTACCAGTATTGTTCGGATTTGATGAAAAAAGAAAATATATAGTTAAACGTTTTTGGACAACTTGAAGTTAATGATTTTTGCAGCTTCAATAAATCACACTTAAGGACAAGCCTCTGAATCGTACTTTGGTGTGAGCTAGGCATTTTATTTCTCACCACGTTTTCCATCTGATTCGGCCTCCTTAATTATGGCTTATCGCCGCGTGTTTACTCTAATACCTGGCTGGCTATCATATCATGTGGCCTCCACAACTTGTGTGCCAGATATCTCCACTTTCTTTCTTTTATAGTCACATTTATAGGCTGAGTCTGGTTCGGAATTGCCCATAGCTCAATAACAAATATTGTTTCGGGCCAGAGTATTCCACATATTACGCATTGAATATTACGATCTTGGGGCTCTCTGCAAAGTGGGACGACTTTCATATAGAACATAACCGGCAGTTTATGGTAAAATATCATTTACAGTTTATGCTAAAATTTGTGTTTTATATGTTTAATTTGCATTACATTATTATTAATTTTTTAAATATTTTAAATAATGATTGTGAAATAGAAAAATAATTAAAATTAGAATACCATCTGCTAATTTTCTCTTATCATAAAATCAATAACTATATAATCAAATTAAAATAATTTCATAACATTTACAAAAGTGATGAATAAAATAAAAATAATCATTAACAGACATAAAAGGTAGATTTTTTTATTTTTATCTTTTCAACCACTTTCAAACATAGGGATGTTATACACATGTTCGATTAAACATTATATTTCACAACTGTATAATCATACTTCAACTAAATTATTTCTCTACTATCATAACACAACATACAACTTTATACTTTCAATTATTATTGTCTTGTCGTCTTGCCGCTTGGTGTGATGTTCAATCAACCAAAATTTTTTTGTTGTGATTATGTGTTTTTCATTACTTCTTTTATTATTGTTATTTTTATTGTTATGATTTAATGCAATATACGAATACGATTATACAGTCTGTTCTTTTTCTTGTTTTTTTCTTCTATTTTTCTGTTTATGAAATGAACAGAGTTTCTTCTTTTTTTTTTTTGTTTTCTTAGCACAGTATGAAAATCCTATACATTTTATATTAAACAGTCAGTCGTTCTTCGCATTGCATAAGTTGAACATTAAATTTCATTTCTTGCGGTAAAAATTAAAAAAGAGAAAAATACAATTTTTTTTTTCAAAAAAAAAAAAATATAAAAAAAAGTAAAAAATAAAATCAATCATTTTCTGTTTTACTTTAACTTTCTTATTAACGGTATTTGTAAACGCATTATAAAAAATTAACGGTTAATGTGTTTTTTTTTTTACTAATTTATTTACAAAAAAAAATAATTAATATTTATTAATAAAATAATTCGATTTATTTAAAAAAAAATTTTTTTTATTTGTTTATTAAAATAAATTAAAAAAAAATAATAATATAAGTTTTAAATTGAATTTGAAATATTTCAAAAATTATTAAAATTAAATTTTAATAGTAATTTTGAAAAAAAAGGAAAAATTAATAAAATAATGTGCAAAATTCATTAATTTTAATTAATAAAATAATTGAATTTTAATAATTAAAAATTTTAATTGAATAAAATAAAAAAGGAGAAAAAAATTATTGAAAAAAAATTAAACAATTTTCTAAAAAAATTTAAATATTACTGTAAAAATAATATTGAAAATTTTTTTTGAAAATAAAAAATAAATATTTACATTATAAAAAAAAATTTAATTTTGAAAAGTATAATGTAATTATACAAAAAATTTGCATCTATACATGAATATATTATAACATGTGTGTGCACACATATACATAATTATATAATATATATCTACGCATATTATAAATTATATGTATATATACGAAAATGTAAGTGAAATCAATAATGGTGATTATAAACTTCACTTTTATATTACAAAATTATATTTTAAATCCTTATATATATATTAATAAAAATTATAAAAATTTGGAAAGGCTGCAAAAATTTTAATAAAATTTTTTTAAATGAACCATAAAATTACAAATGAGTTTCAAAAAAAAATTTTTTTTTAAATTCTAAAACTCACTCATATATCAAAAAATTAACTTACAATAATAGAGTCAAAAAAATATTGTATTGCAACATTAGAAATATATAACATATATGTAGATGTAGATACGTAGTATGTATATACAAAAAGAACTAAAATTAAAAAAAATATTTTTACTCAAAATCAAAAAAAAAATTTTTTTTTTTTTGAAACTAAGTTAGGGGAAAATATTAGACCATTTAACTTTTCATTCACTATTTAACATTTACTTAGGTATATATACTTTGTATTAATTATATACATATATATTTTATATACAATATAATATATTGATATATTTTTACTCAATTCATTATATAGTGATATCTTCGCCCCCTATGTATTTGACAATTAAAAATTGTGCATAGAACAAAATTAATATTTTGTTATCAAATATAGATTTTTGTCTTGATATTTTTGAAACTTGTTATATCTAGATTAATATTTTTAAATGTTCTTCTTTTATAATAATGAATTAAGAAGATTTTGTTAATATTATCAGAGCTAATTCTACTCTAAATAATAATAATACCAAAATATAAAAATACTCTAATACTAAAATATAATATGAGAATAATTATATTTTTTAATAAAATGCATACTATGAGTGTTTTGTTTAAAAATTTTCTCTACAAATATAAATAAATTCATATACTTAAATGATAGTGTGCAAGATATGAATTTGTATATAATTTTTAAAATATACAAAAAATTTATATTTTAAGAATATAATCTCTATTCTCTATTTTACATATATATATAAATTTTTTCCACTCATACCAAAATCGAAAACCCTTTACATATATTACGAGTATAAACTTTATAATATGCAATAGTATAAATTGAAGAGAAATAGTATAATTTCAGAATATCGAATCATATTGTGTAGACTAATTGAAAATATCAAAAAGTAGTAGACGGACAAACAATACAGATATAAAAATTAAAAATATTAAATTTATGTATGTAAAATTTGTTTAAATAGAATTGAAAAAAAAAAACTCAAATTTCTATTAATTTTAACCTGCTCCTCCGTTCATTACAAAAAAAAAAATTCCTTTAAATATACTAAGTAAAAATTATAAAAATATAATTTGAGTGATACGAATGATGCGATTTACTCGCACTCTCACATACACTCAAAAGAACATAATTTTGAAAAAAAAAAAGTAAAAAAAAAATTTATTTTTATTTTAAGAGATTTTTCTTTTTCCACTTTTCTAAAATAGATCGATCGAATTCATTCTCGTTCTCCGCGTCTGAGCATTACAATATCACACAGAAACAAAAAAAAAAAAAAGAAATTCTACTCGAGACGATTTTGCTCTGTAGTCATTTGAAATTTTCGGTTTTCACGCATTCTGAAAAAATTAATATTGAAAATTTTTCAAAAAAAAAAAAAATTTTAAAACTAAAAAAAAATTAATTCAGAAATAAAATGATTATTTTGCAAAAAGAAAAATAAATATCGAAAATTAACGAGTTTCGAAAATTTTAATTGAATTTTTGAAAAAAATTTAAAAATAAACGAACTGCTGACAAGAAAAAAAAAAACAAAAACAAAAAACAGTAAATAAGTAAACGATTCGAAATTTCAATTGAATCGAATTTTTATGGTATTTTTTTTTATATAAGTATAACAAAATCAATAATCTACATTATATATACTTCTTATATACAGCTACATAAATTAAATTTTTCGAATTGTGTTCAATACGGTAATTAATTTAGTTTTTTTATTATCATATACATAAATACATACATATATGTATAAATGTACTTTTTATTCAATGAAATAAATTTTAAACAATCGAAAAAGAGAGAAAAATAAGAAAAAAAAAAAAAAAAATTGAAATAAAAAAAAAATTAGAAAATAAATGTTTCCGGAAAATTTTTAAATATTAGAGAAAATTTGAGTTTTTCAATTTTTAATTTACAAATTTTAAAATGAAATTTTGTTATGAATTTAATTTTTAATAAAATATATGAAAAGTTTTAATTTATTTTTGTTTTTATTAATTGTATAACTTAATTAATTAATGTTATTTAATTATTTTGTGTTCACCAATCTCAATTATATTTCGTACTTATGTGTTTCATATATTTTGAAAAGAAAAGAACAAGAATATATTGTGGTCTCTTATTCTTACAATTATTAATTATAATTAACAGCAATTAATTAATACACTTATTTTATTTGTGATTTGCAATAAAAAAAAAAATATTTTAAAAATCAAAATTATAAATAACTTTTAAAAGAAATATATACAAATATAATGATTACAAGTTGTTAATTAAATTAAATTCGATAAATTAATTATTAATTAATTAATTATCAACCAAATATTAATTATAGAAAGACGAATTTTACTTTTGAAATATAAAACAAATACAAAATAATTAACATCCCATAAATATTTGATTTTGAGTGAAAAAAAAAATTAATAATCATTATGATTTTAATATTTAATTATTAGAATTAATACAAATTATTTAATAATAAATAGAAAAAATAGAGAAGAATTATTATTTTTGCTTTTTTTTATATTTTAAGAACTTTTATGTTTATTATGGAATTTGATATTAATAACAGTAAATAAAATATTAAATAAGTATAATAATAATTATATTTTTAAATAATTTATATAAATAATATTAAATACATAACGTTCATTTACGAGTACAATAATAAATTATAAATAAATAAATAAATGTATAAGTATATAGCTATATAAAATAAATATATAAAGGAAACACAAAATGTTCGGTAAAGCATAAAAATAAAAAAACACAGTATGAAACCAAAAATAAAATATAAGTAAAAAACAAAAAAAAAAAAAATAAAAGTTAATTTCATTACTAATTTGAATTTATTCAACCAAAACCGTTTTCTTAATAGGTTTTCTATATGTAATATATATGTACATAAAATTTCTGTGTCAAAGTTAATTTTTCTATAAATATCTCAATTAATTTTTTTTTTCACACATACATTCATAAATATATAATACACATACACAAACATAGATGTAATATCAATTTGTTATAATTTTTATATAATATAAAATAATTGTATTTTATATACATAATGTACATGCAATTTATAATATATATATACTTATATATATACATCTATGTAATTCTATTATATTCTGTTATAATACGATATAATTGATCATCATTATCATTTTCATCTTAAACAATATAATATATTTCTAAGTGAATAGTATATAAAATAATTTAAACACATAATATGTACATAGAATTCATTTACTTACATATTAACAATTAAATACTAGAATATAAGTATTTTTATTTTGAATAAAGTATAAATTTTCATATAGAATTCACATTATATTTTTTTTCTGTGTTTTCATTTATTTTACCTTCTTTATTTTTATTTTTTTTTTGTGCAAGTAATGTGATCTCAAATGAATTTTCATTAAATATAATAATATTATTATATACTTGATTTTACTATTCTCTATATATATATATACTATATAACACCCATGTATACGTTTCTTATATACACTCAAGTGTGTACATGTGTGCAGAATATATTTTCATATTAAAAATTCTCTACATAAATAAGTTTATATTATGTACATGTACGCATGAATTTATTATTGTTAATATATAACTGTTATATTAAAATTATTTACAATTGAAATACGTACAAATTATGTTATAATGCATTTATATTATATTTAAATGCAATGTTTATAAGTAATATATTTTAATACATAATTACTAAATTAAATTACAATTAAAAACATAAAACTTTATTTTAAAATTATATTAGAAAATTTATTAGTTATAATTATTTTAAATTTCATACACTATTTAAAACATTTTGTAAAATTTGAGTAACTTGAGTAAATTATAATTACGAGTATTTCATTAAAATGTATAATGATAGTATTAGAAAAAGAATATACTGTATATTTGGTATTTATAAAATAAATAAGTGGCCACTGTCACAACAGTAACAATAATAATTTGATGTTCATAAAGGTCTTGTTCTATAGGTGTAAAAAGTTCAAAATTTTTTAGCCAAATATAATTTGTTAAATTTTATTAAATATCAAGTATGAGGCAATTTTAGATTAAAATTTTGTATAAAATACTTATTGTTGAGTAGTAGTTTTTCAGGTAAAAAGAATTAAAAAAAAAATTATAAGAGGAAACGTTTTTCAAAATTCAAAATTATTTATAATTAAAGTTCTTAAATAAGCAATATATTTGCTAAAAATTTACAAACTAAAATCAAAAATTAAAAGTGTTAAGTAAGTATAAATGATTTTTGATTTAAATAAATAGTAAAAGAAAAAAAACAAATTAGTATACTTCACTTTACATTAAATATTTACATGAAATCATAAATAAAATTATTTTCACAAATAGAACAACTACTTATTATAATAATAATATTATTATAATAATTAGTTAATAATATATAATATTTAACATAATTACTATATAAATATGTAAGTATATAGTAATTATGTTAAATAATAAATACTTGTTTCCCTTATATTTATTACATTAAATGATAAAATATACTGATATATAACGAAGTATATATATAATATATTATGTGTATATATATAGAGAAATAATAACAGCAACATAAACAACAATTAATAGTAATAATGATTGTATTTGTATAATAATAAGAATAACAATATAATGCTGATAATAACGCGATACATTATAATTAAAAACCATGAAAATAATTTCTTGTTGTTTTTTATTTTTGTATACTCACATAACTAATATATACATATACATATATATATACATAGATACTATTATGTAGCTGTACATAAAATTGGAAAATCTTTATTTAATTTTTCATTTTCTCTTTTTATTTTTCTTGTTTTTTTTTTTTCAATTGAATTTGAAAAAGAAAATTCACATGCTTTTTTTTCATGTCTTATATTAATTTTCTTATATTGTATTTGTTTCATAAATGTATATACATATATATGTATGTATATACATATTTAATGTTGCATTAAATGAAACAAGCAAAGAAAAATTAAAATACATAAAATTTATGTATATAAAAATACAAACATAAAAATTAAGTATAGAGTAAAATAATACGAGTACAAACAAGAATGATCTATTCTCTAAAAACAAATACATTCATAAAATTAAATAATCTTCATTTTTATATTGTTATACATATTATAATTAAATAGGCTTTACATGTGCATACAATATTTTTATATAATTACAACTTAAGTTTTGTATAACTCATTCTTATATTATAATTTATAAGTTATACTGAATTTTAAAAACATACAGTGGAAACTCTATTAAACTGCACAAGCAAATTTAGAGCTCTGTATGTTTCTTTGGGAGCATATATAATGCCACAAAATTTAATATAATCAATTCACAAAATAAAATAAATAAAATAGTAAACTATATACTATAAGTAATTTAAATTTTTCAAACGACTTGAAAGTGAATTCTAATTTTCCGCTGATCTCACATTATTAGTCACATTTTTTAGTCACATTAATATCTGAATAATTATTTCTCTAAATAGGTTTTCTAATATTTTAAAATATCAAATAAGCTTACCATTTTCTAATACATTTCACTCACTTTAATATTACATTATAACAATAAATAATAAATCACTTTTTTTTCGCCCGGTTAGCAAAGACAACAAAACTCTAAGATTCATTGTTAACATTTTAGAACTCATAACTATATAAGCCAATTCATAGGGAGTTATTGAGAATAGTTAAGCTTATTTATTACGGTTTACAATTCTTATATGACAAAAAAAAACAACCTGACATCTCCGGTGTACAGCAGTTTTATTTCCGGTGTAACAGTCTGTAATACTCTCTGTATAACAGTTATATTATCTGCATAGCGTTTATACCTCCCGTATAACAGTTATACTCCCTGTATAACAGTTTTACCTCTTGTATAACAGTTTTTCATACAAAACCACTACGTTATAAGCCTTATTCTTGAAAAATCTTCTTCAAAAAATTAAGCTGAATTACATGGGTAAAATTTCAAATAACAAAATTTTTTCTACTATTTACATCACTTACACATTTATAACAGATTTCAAACATTTATAATATTTTAGTTTTATTTATAAAATCAACTAAAATATATACCTACGTTAATGAATATTTATATGTATATTTAAAGTCAAAATTCTCTTATTGAAGAAAAATTGAAAATTAATTTTCTCATATCTCATATAACATACATACATATACACAATTTATGTATTATATACAAATAATAAGTATGAAATATAATTTTCCACCAGACTATCTATGTTTTATATTCAGAAAAAAAAAAAAACAAACTCTCGTACATATTTTTATTTTATGTGTGTATATAAAAATAAAAAATAACTATATTTATAAATATGTGTACATACATACAAACTTACTTAAAGATAAATAAAATGTTTTCTGCTTCTTTTCTATTTCATTTTATATAATGTATTTGTATGATTTGAAAAAAAAAATACAAATTGTCTGTGTTTTCTTGTGTTTAAAAGACTCCCTAATCATCAGATGAGTTTATACCTTTGGGAAAGGAAAAACTTCACTCAAATTATTTATTTATTTAATTTTTTTTTGTTGTCATCATATATTAGACTTTGTGCATTTTATATATATATATATATGTATATATAATTAAATATTTCGTAATTTTAATAAGAAAAATATACAAATACTCGTATGTAGATAAATTTGTAGCTCGTGCGTGTGTATATCATTTTTATATATACATTCAAAATAAAATGTAAGATCAAGAGGAAAAAAACATAAAATATAAAATTTTTATTTAATTTAATATTCAGAGTTTTCCTTCAAATTTTCATTTTAAAAATAAGAAAAGAAAAAATAAAAAATATACTTAGTCATTAAAAAGAAAATTTTTTTTTTCTTAATTGTTTTGTGCTCTTAGATTTCATTTATTTTATTTTGTATCCAAAAACCTACATACACACGTTGGGTATAGATATATAAGTGTTTGTATTCTAAAAATAGATATTTTTTTTATAAATCTAAATAAAACAAAATTCACACAAAACCAAAGAAAATTAAGAAAAAAAAAAAAAAGAAAATTATGTCGAGTGCGTATACGCCAACAGAAAGAAGAAGCGAACGCAAACGTCAAAAATATAATAGAGAAAAAAAAGTTCAAAAGTTTTTACAAAAAAAGTAAAACTCAAAAAAAAAAAAGGAAAAATTGAAAAATTGTGAACAGTCGCGATTTTTCACAGTGACGTATTTTTTTTTTTTGTATTTAATTTCTCTACTTTTATTTTGAATTTATGTGTATTTTAAGGAAAAGAATAGAAAAAATAATTCTTCTCTATTTTTCTTATTTATTTAAAAATTTTATAAGACAAAATATTTTGAGTCTTTTCTGTTTTAAAATTAAAAATTTAAGCAATTTTCATATTTAAAATTTTTGCAATCAATTCAACATTTTTTATAATTACTTTTATTTAAATTTTTACATATTTTTTTTATTGAAATGTACACTGAAAAAAACAAAAACAAAATTTAAAAAAAATATAGAGCGAAAATTAAAATTGGTAAAATAATTATAAAAATAGGAGGAAAAAAATTCTCCAAAAAAAATTTTGACAATTGTAACAGTTACCATTTCATAAATTGAAAAAAATATAAAAAAAAAATGTTTTTCAAAAAATATAAAAAATTATCACAAATTTCTACTAAAAGAAAAAAATATTCGTTTTGAATATGTGTGTGTGTAAATTAAAACAAATAAAAATTAAATATATTAAAAATGTTAAATAAAAATTACAAAAAAATAAAATAAATCTGAAAAATGTGTAAAATCTGAAATAATCTGAAAATAATTAAAAAATTTTAATATTTTCAATTGTTATTAATTAATATAATAATTATCTTTTTATAACCTTAAAAAAATTTAATTTGAATTTATAATAAATTTAAAATGAAGATCATTTTGAGCCATTTTAAAAATATAATTAAATTAAATTGTCCCGAAACTGTTAATCTAATTAATACTATAAATTATACGAAACTACTAAATCCAAATATAATATTTTTAATAAAATTACTACAACAACAACATCAATTATCACATTTACTAAATAAACACCATACAATATAAAAAAAAAAACAAAAACATATTACCACTGAAATTCAAAATAATTCAAAAAATAAATTAAACTCTTTATATTAAATAAATAAATAACATCAATTTAATAATAATTAAATAAAAATAATTTCTACTCAAAATTAATAAAAACAAAATAAGAAACAAATAGGGGGAAACACAAAATTAAATATTAAAGATAATTTTCATCCGTACCTTTATTTTTAAAAAATAAAGGCGGATCTGAAAAGAACGCCATGTATGCGCGAATATTGCGCAAATGGAGTTTAACCAAGTTTCTAATGTACCTGTGGCTTATACCAATAATAATGTTATTGATAACATGTTGTCAAAATGTAACAGCATTACATATAAAAAATCCATATTTAAATCAAAATCTAAATTATCATCAAAATCAATTAAATGGATTAAATTATCATCATTATTATCCTCAAAATCATCATCAAGAACAACAACAACAACAGCAGCAACACCATCAAAAACAATTGACGACAACATCAACAAATTTAACGACAACATTATTATCAATACCATCAACAACATCAAAAACATCAAAAACAACAAAATTAACAATAGCAAAAAATGCAACAACTTTAGCACTAAATTATTCACCAATATTATTAGGAAATATAGAAAAAATAAACAATTCTACATCTACCAATATTGCATTAATAAGAAATTCATCTGCAATAAAAAAAATCAATTATTTATTGCCAGATGACATTACTGAAAATGTTGATCAAATAAAAGATCATCAAAAAAATATTAATGATAATTACAATAATAATAGTTATAATCATAATAAAAATAATAATGATCACATTAAAAATAATACTAAAACAATTTTACATTATGTTCCAAATGTTCCAATTTTAAATAGTCAAATTAATTTAGATGATGTTAATCAAAACATAAATATTGGTAATAATAATATTAATAAAAATCATAATAATATAGATAATGATAATATAAATTATAATAATAATAATAATAAAAATAAAAATAATTTAATTAGTAGTGCAAATCTAGGTTTAATTAATAAATTATACCGTCATAATAATCTAAGTATTAATAACAATAATTACAATAGTAATATAAATAATTATAATAATGTTAGTAATAAACAAGTAATTAGATCACAAAATTTATTTAATAATACATTAAATAAGAATATTTCAATATTAAATATTAATAATAATAATAAATATAATGATAATAATAATGTTACAATAAATAAAACAAGCCTATACCAAAATATAATAAAACAACCAAATAACTATAATAATAATAATAATGATGTTCATAATAGAAAAAATAAAGCATTAAAACAAGATGTTGAAACCAGGCGTATTAGAAATTCTTTATTAATTAAAAATTTAAATAATCATAATAATAATAACAATAATTATGATAAATATAGCAACAATAGTATTAAGCCAAAAGAAATCAATAATGAAAATAGTAATAACAATAATAATGATCACATTTCAAAACCTAAAATTGACGAATTAGCATTACTAGAACATGAAATATTTTATTATAAAAATAATAAAGATTATATAAATGATCAAATTGAGAAAAAAAAGCGCATCGAAACACATAAATTATTATTAAATAATGATAATAATGATGATAACAATGATAATAAAAAAATATCGAATTATCGAAATCGTCGTGATTCACGTTCATCTTTTCCATTACATTTAACACAAATGCCATTATCATCATCACAATCATCCTCTATAACACATTCAATTAATTTACATCAAGAATATAAAACTCAACAACAATTACCATTTCAAACAACCGGAAATAAATTACAGACATCATCTTCTTCAATTTCAATGTTAGCTCTACCAACTACATCATATACAAATTCATATACAAAACAACAAACACAATTACAGCCATCTTCATCATCTTCTTTAACATCTTCATCACAATTATCACATTTAAATCCAATTTCATCAGTTTATTATGGTCAAAATTTACATTATCAAAATTATGATGGCCGACAATTTGATAATCAACAATATTATCAGCAACGGCAACAATATAATAATAACAATAATAACAACAATAATAACAATAATAATAATTACAATTCTGATTCATTTTATAATAATAACAATAACAATAATAATAATGACAATAGCAATTATAATAATCAACAACAGCAGGATACTTTTAATTATAATGATCCAAATGAATATTATTTTCAACAACATCAACAATATTTTAGAAATACTTATAATTTTAATAATCATGATCATCATAATCATCAACGTAAACGTCAAAAACGATATTGTTCAGCAAGAGATCCTGCACAATTAGCATTTGAAGCACCAACTGTATTTGAAGGAAAAATAATTTCAATGAGTTCTGATCGTCGTCAAAATTTTTCGGTAACATTTGAAGTAAAAGAAATTTTTAAAAAACAAATTGGAAAATTAATATTACCAGATTTAGTAAGATTAGATTTTACTTATCGTAATAATAGTGGCGAATGCGATATTTATCGTGAATATTTACGTCCGCGTGGTTTAATTTCAAAAGAGAAAGACAAAGAATTAGAATTAGGACGTATTTATTTATTATTTGTACAACAAATTGATATACGTAATTTTACAATATTAGGACAACCAATATTAAAAACGAAACGTAAAATTCAAGCAGTTAGAAAAGGTGTTAGCCAAAATTATGGTAAGTCTAAAAAAATTCTTATTATTTTATTATAATGAATTTTAAAATTTTTTTCAATATTTAAACATTAAAATTTTATTATTACTACTATTTTAATTATTATAATATTAAATGAATTGCATAAGATTGAGAACCTTACGTTGAATATCTGTCCGAATATATGAACCGCATATATGGAAACATATATTGAAACTGCCTAAGAAATTTGGACAGGTACTCATTAAATATAACCTTCGTTATACTCTTTGTCACACACATCTAATAATATCATCCTTTTGCCGAATATAATTTTATTTTCGCATTAAAACTATTTGTTAATTAACAATAATAAGTACTTGCTTAAATTTTAAAAATTCTGCTCTTCCTCCTCATAAATATTGGAAATAAAGTAATGTAAAATAAATTTGACAAATTATTCTCTCCCTCTACAAAATTTTTTATATAAAATAAAATTTATGTGTGTATTCTTTTGCATTACTTTCTAGATTACCTAGTGACTTACTTTGATATACATAGAAATAATAATTTTTATTTCAAATCTTCAATTGAATTTTAAAATACTTTCTTAAATTATTTTATAAAATTGACCCTGAAATTTTATTATACATTTTTTTTTTGGTTTGAAAAAAGGGGAAATATTTCGTATATTCTCCCTAGGGAAATTTTGTATATACATAAATTAATTTAATCATTATATTTGTCAATATATAAAAATTCTATTTTTGAAATTCATTCAATTACAACATTAATAACTTTCTAAGTATTTTTATATGTGCCCATAGAAATTTTTTCAATTCATTTAAAAACTTAAAATACAAAAAAAAAAAAAATATTTCAATTAAAATGTAATTTTTACTTTTCTCTATATAAGTATAGTATGTAATTTGTTAATAACAAATAAGTATGTCTAGGTATAAGCGTATGAAATTTTTGAAAATTAAAAAGGAAGGAGCTCACCTGACAAAAAAAGGAAACAATGCCCGTACAATATTTTGTATTATCGCTATTGTTATTCTTATTCTTGTTCTTTCTTCCCATATTTTATTTTTTCATATGGAATTTTATAACTTACCCGATACACACAAGAACGGACATAAAAAATACATACATATATCCTAATTTATATATACAAAAAACCAGAGAGTTGTGATTAATTTGAATGAGAGCCTAAATCATCAAAATGTAAAAACACACACACTCAACTGCAAAACAAAAATATTCCAAAAGGAACAAAGAAGTAAAAAAAAAAAGGAAAATAATTTTTTTTTTTCAAAAAAAGAACAACAAAAAAAACATAACATAAAAAGAAAGAATGAAACGTGCTACCACTCTTCTCTAGAAATTAGACACATCTGTTGTCCGTACATATTAAGCGCTCGAACATAGTTTAAGACACGATCATTTTTATTTGTTAATAAACAATGAAAATAAAATAAATATACTTTATATATATATATGTAAGGATATATTTTAAGAAAATCATATAATAAAAATAATAAAATTGTAAAATAATTTTTAGTATGGGGAAATACGTAAACCGTATGCGGATTCATGCGTTTTATATTTTACTTACATACTTACCACATACATACATACATACATAAATGTATATATAGAGAGTGATCACCGACATTCAATTATAATGTAGCATTAATAACTTTGGCAAATTATTATATTTTTATTACTTTTATATATATAAACAAACACACACATATGTTAACATTACTTTTAAATTTCATCCTTTTCGTCCTTTTTCAATTCCTGTATACACGAACATGTTTTATAAATGAGCTTGTTATACCTTTTACTTATTACTTTTATTGTAATTCAAAAGTTAAAAATGAAAAAGTTAGATTTGTGAAGAATAAAATATCCTTGATATGAGATTCATTTTTTTTTTTTGGTTTTTGATGGCATATCGACTAATGAATGTAGGTATAAACAATATGGAAAAGAGTAAGAAAAAAAAAAGGCTACTACAATATTTTAAAAGGACATTTTGTGCCATAATCGGGATAAACACATTAATTTTTATTAAAGGAGATTACGTTTTTGGTTTTTTCTTATTTTTGTTATTAATTTTGTTGCATTATTGAATTTTTTCTTTAATTGAAAATTTTTCATTCATTCCTTTTAATATGGTCATACACTTTTTTTTAATTTATAGATGATTTTTTTTAATGAATGTTAAGGCTTGGTATTTGCGATAGCGATTTGCGAAGTATAAAATTTTTTATTTTAAATCGACTTATAGGCATCAAATTAGAAATTTAAATGAAATTTAAATGTATTAAATTAAAGTGTTAAACAAATTGATCAAGGAGCTTATAATATGATGCTTTATATGTTATGTTATAAGCGATTTTAACTGGAATACCGGGAATTATTGATATAAATAGTCGAATTGAACATTTTAAGTACTTACCAAAGAAAATAATCTAGAAATGCATAATCAAATAATCTTATGCATGTTATGCCTAAAACGTGTAAACTCTTAAAAATAATAATTTGATTCTCTTAATAATTTTTCTATCAACTTTTATTACTATTAAATTAATAAATAACCTTTTGAATTCCACACAACACCGATGATTCGTAAAATTTTTCATGTTTTCTATTAATGTTTCATTATATTACTAATACTGACGACATATTATAAAGTTCAAGTTTACTTTTTAGACAAAAAGGCTATCATTATTTACTTTTAAAATAATTTAATCAATTAATTGCAAATATTTAAAGAATTACCAAGCATTCATAAATTCCTTTGATAAACCCTTCAATCACGCTATATTTTTTGAACTGTCATACAGTATGACACATTTCCATTTGTCAAACAGCGACGCGCCCCCATCTTAAGTAACTTTGTCATAACATGAACAGGAAATGAAAAATTGCTGTAATGATAAAGTTGTACTAAGAAAAATTATAAATCATTTAAAAATATTCATGCTTTCATGAATAATATACGGTTTTTCAATCAAATTCTGGCAGATATTGAATCTAATAAATGATTTTGAGCACAATCACAGTGATTTTAGTTATTATGAAATTTTTGATCAAATGTTCTTTCTTAGTCATTTGGCAATTTAACATCCAAAAACAGATGATACCTTAATTCGTATATTCGTATTAATAACATTTTATAGCAGAACGCTGTCACTGTCAAAAATTCGTCGATTATATGAAAACCGAATTTGACATTAATTTATAAATTTGCCTTAAATTAATTTCAACCTTTTTATGCTCTTGTAAGTGTTTTGTCTCTTTTGTTCTCTGTATTTCTTGACGATATTTAAAAATATTGTGATTTTTTTCTTTACATAGAATATCTGGTCACCCTTACATTTAGTGTGTTCATATGTCAACATTATTTACCTATACATTTATATAAAAATAAATGATCAATATGTGCTAAATGTTAACTATTTTTAAAATCACATAATATATAGAGATTTATTTTTAAAATTTAATTATAACTGGCTTATTATCAACAATTTTAACTATTTTAAAAATAAATTGTTGTGATAAAAAAAAAGATTTCAGATTTAAATATAAACTTTTAAGAGTGAATCATTTAGCAAATTACCGAAAGTTTAATAACAAAATCAGATAAAGAAAAAACTGTTTGTGTGCACGTATATATACAATGTGTACGTAAAATTAAACTTTTACCCTAAATTTTCTACGTCAACAAACTGTTAACATGTCAACATTAAAACAAAACACGACATTTTTTTGTGTTTTTCTGTTTTCTTCTTTTTTTTAAACATTGTTCGATACGATAATTATCGTAATAACGTTAAAAAATGATAAATTTACAACTGTCATAAGATTGTTAACATAGCTATATAAATGTCAATGTCAGTATGCGCTAGTGCAAAAATTATAATTTTGTACAAATATTATGTACGTGTGTTTATATGTACATATACAGATACTGTTATACAAATTACGTTTCATGTACGAGTATATGAGTACGTGTATAAATAAAAGCGAAAAATAAAGTAAAATGATAGTAACTTTTAATAGAAAAATAAATAATTAAAATGATGATAACAATTTTTATACACCTACAAACCACTTATCAGTTAAAATGTATTAAAATAGTATGTAAAATAGTATTAGAATTGAACTTGAAAAATGTTGAGAAATTTGAAGATATTATGAGAAGATTTGCATATTTCTTAATAAGATAGAATGTCCACTTATATTTTGGCTTGTTTCAACAGCTGATATTTTGTGACTTAATCTGATGTAATTATCATTTTCTTTTCTTAAATATTTCACTAAAAAATTTAAAAAATTCTTAAGTTTAATGTTTTCTTACAGTTATATTCATAAAATATGCATACGTCAAACTGTTCAATGACAATCGCGATTACTGTCTTTAAAGATATTTCAATTAAACATACATAATTTTATACAAATGAGCTTACGTCGTATTATGCTTATGATATCACTGTGTTCAATGTTGCCGTTTTATTGTTTTCAAATTTGAATTTCTATATTATTGATTATATTAACAAATCGACAGCTAGAAAAGTATAAAATATGTTGCGAAATCTGGTGGTTAGTTAGAACGCTTATCACAATCCGTGCTCTGATTTTGTAGTCATTTGATCTTCTTTATCTGTATGACGTCTTGGCCAGTCCCAGTTATAATCACGATCGAATGCACAAACCTACATCGTTCCTTTGATTTAAAAAAACAAATTTAAACTTTAAAATTTAAAACAACAAATTTAATGAGAAAACACTGTTATATTAAATTTAGCTATACGACTATGGACTGTAGTCTAGACATAAATTCACATAATTCACATACACAATACATTATGTACTTACATATCAATTATAATTAATATTGACATTTTTCAAAAAATTTTTGCGAACAAAAGTGTTATACACGTGTTTAAATATGTATTATTCAAGTACACTGAAATATTGAAGGTAACACTAATTTTTTATTTATAGAGGAAAAAACAAAAATTAGTTTATTTTTTTTACATTGAAAAAATATTAAAAATTCCCACGACTTTTGAAATATTTTTATTTTCTTTTCCATTCGACTCTTATAATAATTTTAACTTGACACTTTTAAGCCGATTACTATTGGAATCTAATTTGTAGCAATTGTACATAAGTAAATTAAGTGAATTTCATGTTTTTTTTTCTACCATTTAGCTTGATTAGATTATAATTGTGAAAATTACGACATTTTTTTTCATTATTTCAATGGTCACCTAAAATAATATTTTCAGGGTAACAAAAATTAATTGTTTGAATTTATTTAAAGATGTTTAAACATAAAATTTGTATAACAGAATTTTGTTGAACTTTTGTTTCAGGGCTCAACTAAAAAGGATGACTGGAATTATTTTTGCAATTTTGTTAATTAATTAATATTTAAATTTATTGCCTGACAAAAATATTTAAAACTTGCAAAATTAACTTATAAATCCAAGCTTGTATAACAGTTATACTAACTAAGCATATTGCTGAAATCATATATCAACAGAAATATCACTTACACGGTCTAGAAAGAAAAGCTATAATAACTTGAAGTCATTTTAAATTACAATTCGAATTTCATAAATATATAATATAACAAAAATATATGACTACATATTTCAATTCTTATAACAATTATGTTCATTTGTGTTTGTATTACTTTTACATATGTATATAATAACAGTCATATTCATAGTTATAACAAATAAATTATTGACATTAAATTGGGTATTTTCACCCTCTTTAGGAAATCATAATCACATTAATCTTATTTTTTAATATATCAAAAAAATTTCTTTATTTCATCAAAATTCAAAGAAAATATCAATGAGAACATGCCATATTTATTTGTAGTAGTATGTATGTATGTATATAATTTTCAATAGATGAAAACGGGAAAATAATGAACGCTTTTATTTAAAAATTGTTGTCAAAAAAAATTTTCTAATCTTTCTTTAATTAATTTATAATTAATTGCAATCGAATTTTTTGAGGATTAGAATATAGATAAGATTGGAATTGATTGAAATTGTAAATTTTGAATTTTTCCCCAAAAGACAACAATGGTCCTCCGGATTTTTTTTTTTGAAGATGAGATTGGTCCCGTTCTGATCAAGATCTCGAGGAGAACTTCAAAAATCCGTGAATATCTATGGTCATATGCAATTTATATTTGAAAATTTTCTAAATTAAAACTATAACAACATTTTTGTCAAACTCAATATTCCGACCGCTTTAGAATCTGATGTACAATTGAGGGTTAAAAATTTTTAAATATTTAAAAGGCATCCGTATATTGTAAACGCAATATTATAATTAATTAATATGTTGGTATATTCAAATTAATAAGCTCAAAGGAGAATAGAGCTATAGACCATTTTAAATTTTTTTTATAAAAATTTATAATTTGCTTAATTAAGCCAAAGGCCCATTCACTCATTCATCAATATACAATTGAATATAAAAAATAATGAAAGTTGTTAATTATTTTCTTTAAAAAAAAATGAACTATGTATTCGAAATATTCAATACTTACGAAGATACACCAAATTTCCCGCAAATATGTAGCCGGTTAAAATATCTAGTTTAATGTACGAGTATTGTTGTACTCGCACGTTATTACGAAAATTACTACTATAAAAGTACATATATAAACTGTTCAGATATTTATGTATCGTAAAAATTGTTATTTTTTTTTGGAAAGAATACTTATTATTATTTTTGGTTGTTTGTTTTTGAAATTTTTCCTCTTTTTAATATTATTATTTTTTTTTCAATTTTGGTTTACACATTTTTTTTATAGTTGTTTCGTTTTGTTTAAGAAACACACAAGTAGAAACAAAAAAAAAATAGAAAAATTCAATAGAAAAAGTAAAAAAACAATCGATTTCTTTCATTACAATTAGACATTGAACACGTTTATTTTAAAATTTTCTTCTATATTTCTTAAATTACTTTATTTTCTATTACTAAGTTAGATTTTTTCTAAGTATAAAAGAAAAGAAAAAAAATATTATATAAGTAAAGTAAATATGCGAAAAAATCGAAAAAAAATATAAAATTTCTTTCAATACAGTTACATACATAATGAGTACTTAAATACTTTCTGCCAATTTTTGAAAGATTGTGAATTGATATTCTCATTTCTTTTTTCTTATAATTATAAATTTCTATTTATTATATAAGTATGTATGTATACAGTACAAATTAATGTTTAAGTATGAAACTGTGAATACAAAGCTTATTGGAACATACATTTTTATTTGAAAAATGAGTTAACTGTTAATAATACAAAGGATAGAGCAAAATAAATAGCGACATTTTGTTGTTTTATGACAGATGAATATTTACAATTTCGATGACAAAATGGCATTTACGTCAGCATAAGAACTATGTGATCTATTTAACAGAAGGCAGAAACAAGTGATTTTGAATTGTCGAATTATTTGTTAATTTATCAACGAATTGTCAAATTATTTTCTTTGCGACGTGGAATGGCACAAGTTCTCGTTATTGAAAAAAATTTCGGCTAGTGCACAATATAAATTGCAATTATTACAATTTTGAATAAAGTTAATCTGTAATATTGCCGAAAAAATTAAAGAATTTCACTGAACACTATGTAAATGACATGTAATACGTAATTGACAAAAATTAATTTGTACAAAAGCAAAATGACCTATCAAATTATTTTCTTTATCTGTAAAATTAGTGACATATTTTACCGATTCAATCATTCACATACCACTGCACTTGCCTTTAGAAATGATAGTATTCTAGTAATCATACTATAAATACTCAACCATATTGCCGCTTCAACAATAATATTATAGCTTGTAAATTAATGCAAATTCAGATAAAAATCTAATAGAAAATCAAGATTACGAATGTTGCAATAAAAAAATATAATGTTGTTATATTTTATGTATAAACATGTCTGCAACGTCTATGAGCATATTAGTTCAAAAAATGTGAATTCCCACGTTTCGAGGCTTCTAAATGCTTCAAATTTTTTAAAATATTTTCAAAATCGATTTTTTTAAGTTAATAAATTTTTATCGCACGAACGCTACATTGTATATGGACTAAACTAGGTGCCCATCAAATACATTGTCTAATTCGATATTACAAAACAAAGACATATTAATATTAATTTAAATAAATAAATATACTTAAGAATTAAAAAATTTAATTGACTTATTCATTGATTCAACCTAATTTCTTTGCAAAGAAACAACAACAAAAAAACCAAAGAAGTAAACCAAATGAACGAAATCTATCACATTAGGCACATTTTTTTTCTCTTTTTATAATGCAAAAATTTGCCGACCGCCTGCCTGTATATCTCTCATTCATTCATCTCAAATGATCACATATACCCATAAAATATAAATATACAATTTTTATAAAAATTCTTATAATTTATTTATTTTTTTTTATATTCTTTTGCAATTTTTCACAAATCGAAGGTGTTTAAATCATTTGCATCTTGATATGAGAGTGTGTGTATATACATGCACTTATGATAAATTAATTACCATATTGATATGTTCTGAATAATTAAATTACAATACAATTATTGATTATTCGACGTTACTGAACAGTAAAAAAAAAAAATTAAATGCATTTTATTGTGTCAATGATCTTTTATTTTTCTATTGAATTCTAAATATTTGATTTAAAACAGAGCATATTACAGTACTGTAACAGTCGCAGCTACTTCAATTAAATCAATGCAAATATACAAACATATTATTTAAATAATTATAAGATGTTTAATGCTTCAATATCAATTGATCTTCTATATTTAAATCGATATACACAAGTGGGGCGAGGAAAAAGGATTTCAAATACAAAACAAAAAAATTAAAATTAAAATTGATTATCCAACCTTGAGAAAAAATGGAAAAACAAAAGCTACACATACAGAACTGACAGACAGATGAAAAAATTAACTTTAGGCGAAAAATAAAATTTTTCATTTTTCATTTATCTTTTTTCTTGTTTAACGTTTATTATGGCTTTTCCAATACAAGTACACAAAATTCATTTGTAAAATTTTTGCACAAATAAAGTATTTTTTGTTCAAGGTTTCTTGCAATACGCTCAATTCAAATCAAAATACACAAAATAGTTGAAGATATTCTAGAATTACGAGTATATACACACATTATATAATAAACTTTAATAAAAGAATTAAATTCAATATATTTGTATATAAGATCATGTTTACATATACATAGCTATAAAAGTAACATAAATAATTTTTGTATTTATAAATTTTTTTTTTTGATTTTTAAAAAGAAAAACCGTGTATAATTTTTAAAATCTTAGAAGAGTAAATCATCGTTAATTATTTATACAATCTTTAATTATTTAATTCGCATTTCACATAGATACTTTGTAATTTGTATACATATACATATACATTACTTATAATTAATTTATTATAATAAAGTGTTATAAAATTTATATGAAAATTTTGTGCTAAATTTGACAGAATTTTAGCTGATTATGCTAAATTTGGCAGAATTTAAGCAATTTTAGCTAAGATAAAGTATGACAATTGTAAATGCTTGTTATTGCTTTGGTGTTGTTTTTTGAAGCATACAAGAAATATCGAATTCTTTTGAGCACTTTGTCTTTGAAATCTCAAAGCTCTTCGAGAATTTTAAATTTAACTTTTTCATATACTTTTCTCTATAAATGTTACCAGGTTGGTTCCGACAATATCTCTAAAGTGGTCTCAATATCAAACTTGGCACAGATATGCATTTTTAATTATCACTACTCATAATAAGCAAAATCGTCTCATTTGAATAAATATTTGCTATACGTTAAAGATGATCCAGATTCCCAATAAATTACTTAATGTGACTTCGAAAATATTGTCGTGGCAACACATCAGATATTAGATAATAACATATTTAGTGAAATGTTCATAAATCGGGTCGTGATTTATGAACATTTGTACCTCCTGTTTCGGAACCTCTTGATACCTCATCATGAAAAGGTGTTTTAATTCTAGAATTTCTGGGTATTTATTTTTTTTGGCAGAAAACGAAATTTTTGACGTATTAATTTTTTGTATTACTTTTAAAATACGATCAATTGAAATTGGATCGATTAAGATCGAAATCGAATTAAATTGAACATATGGTGAAAAAAAAAGAATTGAATTGAAAGAATAATTTGATTTTAATTTTAAAATTATCAATTTTAAATACACAAATGCTTACATATATGTGATTATTTTCTTTTTCTGAAATAAAAATAACGATAAAATACGCTTTTAATTGAAGAAAAAAGAAATTTTAATTAATTTGTAATTTTATTACTTATTTTTATTATTAAAAGAGATTAAAATGAATCGACAATATAAAAAGGAAAGCAAAAATTGTGTTTTTGGAATAGCAAACGTGTACAATAATTATTGAACCCCTAATTGATTTTCTGTGAACTTAATATTACGCACTTTAAAGAACTTAAAACAACAGTTGGATTATCTAAATGACCCATATATGAGCATATATATATTTATATGTGTACATGTATGTAGTAGCGCTTGTTCTTTTTTATTAAAATCTTCATGATAAATCATTTAAACAATTTAATTGGGTCATTAGTCATAAATAAGAATTGTTAATTTTTTTTTCCCAAAAATAAGGACACAATTTTAATGACTTTAAATTTAAAAAAGAATCGCGACCTAAACACTTTGCAATTTTGTGTACCAATTAATTTTCCTTAAAAATTTTAAATTTTTACAAAACATTAATATTGTTTTAAATATAAAAAATGGCCACTTGCTAGATTTTCAAAAAGAAACTACAAATCTAATACGAAACCCGTAATGTTTTCTAATTGGAAATCCAATCAGTTTGATACAATTAGAATAATACATTGGAAAAGTAAGGCTAACTATTAGATGTTTAAGGATTCTGGGATAAACATACTTTTGAAAATAAGTTATGAAAATACCTCGGATTACTTGAGACCGGAAATTTATAATTCAAGTCGTAAGTTAAATTTCATGAACTATATTCTAATTATTATAATATTTGTACACTAAGGTTATATACAAAAATTTTCTTAAAATAATTTCCAAAAAAAAAAGGTTATTTTCAATGTCAATTCAAAAATTTTGGTAATATTCATAAAATTACGTGGAAAATTCAATTTGTATAAAATTCAATTACAAGTCATTATTCTACAATTAATAATAATAAATTAAATTTATTTTTCTTTTGTTTTCATTTTTCAAGAAATTAAATTAAAATCAATCAAAATAACAAGCAAAAATTTGTGACCAATGATTATGTTTAAATAAAATTTTGTGGTTATTTAATAATTACGAGCATTATGAATAAATACAATGTGCATATTATTTCGAAAATAAATGAACAAAAATTCAATTAAATGGCATTTTATTTATAACAATAAAGTAATAAATTATTTTTTATATCACGTTTAAAATGTCATTTATTATTTTTCATTATTTTGTTGGGTTTCTGTTTTTTTTTCTTAAACAATTGCAAAAATTTGAAGAAATTCGTAGACAATTTATATATGTATAACAGTTTTTGAATTTATTTAAAAATATTTTGGCAAATAAATTGTATTTAGTTTTAATTTTTGTATTAAGGTGAGAATATCTAACGTAAATAGACAAAAATACTCTCCTTTATTTACCAAAAATAATATGATTTATTAATCAACAGGCTATTGCCCATTTTAAAGGGTCTATTCGCTGGTATTTTAATGATAAATTTCAAAAGCAAGGCTCCAATTGTTCAATATTTACCATTTGATAAGCACCAAGTTAGGTTAAAAATCATCGAAAAATAACTCAAATTATAACGTTCTCAAATTGTCGTCAGACCTGTCTGTAATAGGGGAATTTATTACAATCTAAAACGTATCTGGGTGGTCATAACATCCTAAAACTAGTTAAACTGACAAACCATTCGTTTTTCAAACTCGTGCTTTTGTACCTATACTCTGTGAAGGAAGGTACGGATGCATTATTTTAGACCTTTAAGTTAAATAACGTGTATAGCAGAGAGCATTCAACATATTGCGAAGCATCTTTTTCTCGAAAGTTTGTATTTGCTTGATAAGCGTTTGCTTGGCACAACCCCATAGATGTATACCATGTATATATGTTGTCAATTTAGATCGATAACCTAGAAGCCAATAGTTTACTCTATATTTGTTTTCTAATTTTTACTTGACTTTCAAAGCCATCCCTAGGTATTTTGTGTGTCAAAATTTTCATGTACACATTTATTTTCATTTAGCTTTATTTTCCATTTATTTGTCAATTTACTTATATTATTACTTGCTTTCTGTAATTTTTTTGTCGATTCTCCAACATGAGGTTCTGCTGTCAACATTGCTGTATTGTCCAATGTAGCCGCAGTTATTTGTTTGCAGAAATATGTTAAAAAAAATTTAAACTGGATTTAAGCGGTAAGATCTCAGTGTATTGAAATTTAAGGTTCCTCATATCAAACAAAAATTTATTTCTTTCTCATGTTTTGCAATGCTTTTATATTATAACAGTAATTTTACCCATAACAACCGCGTTTATGTATGCCTAAACTACAAATTTACAAATTAAAGATGTTTTGCGCATATGATCAATTGCAAAAATGCGCATGCACGGATTTTTTTTATTAAAGTGATTTTAAAAAAATATTACAATCATTAGTCATTTTAATCGCTGAACATAGCGTATATATATATTCAAATTAAAAAATACCCAAACAATAATATATTCAAAAAATAACACTAAAATGTGTCATTACATAATATATGATATTAATTTTATAGAGTCAATTAAAACACCTGTTAAAATTAAGTAACACAATATTCCATGCAATTCGATACTCTTAATCTTTCATTCAAGCTGATAATAAATATCAAGTGTACGAACATATTATATAACGTACGTATGTATTATGTATATATGAACATGCAATTCCATACGTTTACATATAAGATAATTATAAACATTTAATGACTTTTGAACTTATACATAATTTTTATGCGACTTATGAGCTCTCTCTACATTTTAATAATTATTATTTTTATAAATTTATACCGCATAAACCAACCAACTATATCAAATCAATTAATAATTACATCATTTAATTTTTATGACGTTCTTTATATGCTCATACTTACTTGTATTTTATGTTAAATTTATTATATTACTTAATACATAATTATTATTTTATTTTTTGTTTATTAATATGCACAACACACGCATACTTTTGTTTTTATTTTGGTTTTTGAACAATAATAAATTTGTTGAAATGAAAATTTGAATGAGAGAACAACAATTTTTGTCTTCTCCCATAATGTCATAATTTGCTACAATGTAGTTCAAGAGTAAAGTACACTTAACAATAATAAAACGTCATAATATTTTAAATGTAACTAGAAATAGGATGAAAAATATCGAAATTTTTTTATTTAAAACTTATTAAAAATGCTGTTGTACATTTTACGAAACAATATATATCTGGGTTTGTAACAAAACAGATACGTTAATACTAAAAAAAAATTATAAAAATGATAGCAGTTAATAGCAGCACTTAATTCTTATCAAATTTATCTAAATGACACGTTAACTAATCAGAATTTCGAATACGATAATGTTAATTTTTCAATATTAAAACAATTTTGGTAAAATATATCGTAAACACTTTGTATTAACGATGTCATGTCTAATCTAGCGTCATCTAATGACGTCAAAAAGAAAAAACAAGAAAGGCTGGTAAACCTTCAATAATTAGTTCAATCAATCAATTCATGTTAATCAATTGTATGATGAAAATAAATAAGTAAACGTATTGTCCAAATGTACCTTGAAAATCAATCGTCGATTATTCAGTATTTTTTTAATTACTAAAATATTACATGCCATTCGTCATATGCAACCATCGATTTGCTTAAATTTGACGGTAAGTTGGTTTTCGAGAACTGGATCTGCCAATTGACCTCCAATGTAATGCGATTCCACATTTTTCCGATGTTTCCTGTTTGGAACTAGTTGAAATCACTGATTTATAAAAAAAAATTATAATCTTCTCATAGACGTCTATTGTTTAGACCCTTTTCTTCGTGACTGACAATCAGTAATGCTCAAATTTGGAATTCCGGAAAGCTCTCGAAGAAAAATAGAAACACTTGCCATAAGCCCGAAATTATTTTTTAAATACTAATGCTATTACGTACTGATTGTTATATCCAGAAAATCCTTTACCACTTTCCTACAAATCACTATCACACAGAATGACCACTATTAACATAGAGATAATTTTTAATGTAAATAATTTTCAAAATAAAAATATTTATAAGTATAATAAAATTGTAATCATTAAAATTATGATAAGCGATCAATACTAACTATTAACTATTAACTATATTGACTTTACACAATAATAATAATATTTTCTATAAAAATGAAAGCTTATATAAAAATTATAATTAAAATTATAATAACGATATACTTGTATGTACTTGTATGTATAAGTAGTGAAACAGGGAGCAAATTAGTATACCACCTATATGGGAAAATTTACGCAAGCACTTAAATTTAAAAAATAAAAAAAAAATAAATTAACTTTTATAACAAAATAAAAATGACTCTGACGTCAAACTCGTATATAGAGAAGATCATTAAAAAAATTGTAAAAAAATCAGTACTTTTTTTCAAATGCATTTATATATACATATACATATGTACATAATCTATAAAATATGGATATTTAAATCGTATTTTATTCATAATGGATTAATTAAAATTTACAATGAAAATATTAAAAAGAAAAAAAAACCAGATGAAATCTCACGAGCATGCAATTTGACCACCACACGAGTATATAATTAGTTTGGATTTTTCTTTTTTGCTATTCCGCACATTTTTTTATATTTTTATTGTTTGGTAACACAGGAGGGAAACAGGAGTTTTCCCTATCATAATAAAAACGTGGAGTACAAAAAAGAAACCGATGAAATACGAAAAAAAGGAAAAACAAATTTTCTTCTTCTTCATTTACAATCTAAACAACATCGTACTTTTCCCAATTTTCTAAAATTTCATTCCTATAAACTCGTTTATACATTTATATATACATTTACATATAAATATTTATGAAAACAAACACATGTTTTATAACTCAATATAAACACACATATGTTAATATAGTTTGTACATATTTTTTTGTATATAAATTAATACCTGTGAAAATCTTCATAAAATAATTGCATATCTATAGGCAATAATCATAGATATTTGTATATATTATGAGTACATACATATGTATGTGCATTGTAGACTTTTTTTTTTACTTATATGTAAGTACAAGTAAATTGGCATTAAAAAAATACTTGTATTAAGATCATAATAATATTAAAAACGACAAAAACGAAACATAATATAAAAATGTAAGAAAAATAAAAGACACACACAAAAAAAAAAAAAACTCACACGATTTTTCCTACAATATACTCAAAAACATATTCATATTTTTAATACACATATGTATGTATATATAATATGTAGAAAATACAATTATGATTACAAGTACTTATATTTGGCATTGGCAACAAATTAATTGCAGTTTTTTCTTTGCTATAAACAAAAATTAGTGTATATATATATGTCATTTGATACGTTGCGTTAAAGGAACATGAGCAAATATGACATACCCCTATATAGTATTATTGAGCATCCCCGTGTTGAGAAGGCAGTGAGTGAGTATCACAAATTCAAGAAATAGAATGAATATCAGATACATATTCGAATAAAACAATTTTCAAGTGAGAAAAATTTCCCGTTTTTCCTAAAAATATGCAAAATTCATTCATCAATTTGTTATTCAAGTTGGCAAGCTAGATAATCTGTAATTTAAAATGTTTAGTTGAAATTTTGAGAAAAAAATTAGAACATTCAATTGCAAACAACTTTGAGAAAATTAATAAAACAAAAATTCTAGTTTAAAAGTTAACAAAAATTTAAATATTGAAAAATAGTAATGTACACAATTTTAGCTATCTTACAGAGGCTGTAGTTTGAATTAATTTCTCATCGGAATTAACATATTAAAAGACTACTGCCAAATAAATATTAAAATATTGACTCGATTTTCTAAAATTTTCATTTATAAAAAGGTTAAAAGCGTTATATTAGTGTGATGAAATAAAATACGCACTTTATTAGTTACAAATGCAGGCACACTATGTTTAAATACATAATTACATAGGTATATGCAAATAGATAATTATATACTTACAAGTATATACATACACATTATGTCTTTATATGCATATTATGTTTATATTACATATATATATGATGTAAGTAAATTATTACTACATTTATAATATTATTTATAAAAATAAAATAATATACACATACATATGTATATAGATAAACATGTTATATGGTGATGTATAGATACATGTATATATATATATATATATATATACATTATATTATTCTGAATTTAATGCGTAATGGACTAGATTGAAGTAAATAGCTTTCTACAAATCCTTTTTTGGTAAAGGCATTACAAACTTATCAACACAGGTTTTCTCGGATTCACCTTATGTGGTGAATTATGTTTTATGTCAAAATATTGTTTTAAACTGAAGGTTTTTATTTTTATTATTTTGTTATTTATTTTATTATTATTATTATTTTTTTTATTTATTTATTGTTTTTATTGACATATAGGAAATTATTATAAAAAGAGATAAACTTTGTTTCTCTTTATTATTATTTTTGTTGTTGTTGTCGTTGTAAGATTTTTGTTGCAATAACACTTTATTATTGTGCTTCTTTATACTCTTAAATTGTTATTTTATTTCTTTTTTATCTCTATATACTATATTAAATATTGCAATATAGGCCTATAGATTTATTTTTTTTTTTTTTTTACTTTATGGAATTGTGAACCGAATGATCATGTGAATTTAGTTGTGAATTCACTAAAAAAAAAAAAATTAACTTCATTTTTTTTTTACTGTTATTATTGATTTTGTTTTTTTTACGCTTTTATATTCTATTGAATACATAATGTGTGTATATATGTATATGCTTGTACAAAAAATTATATGAAATTCACATTTTTATTTTGCTATTTAAATACATACATAAATAGCACAAATATTTAGGGTACATTATACCTTATATTTTAAACAGACATGCATACATAATATTTTTAAGTACATACTCGTATTTTTATTATGTGACATATGAATGTAATAATAATGTACATCCATTTCTAACAATGATGACATTAAATATTTGAACACAATAATGAATGTATCTATATATAAGTTTTATAGGTCTACAAATAAAATAACCAAATAAATAAGGAACTTAAACAATTAAATTTTTATAGGTCAAAAAGAAGGAAATCTGAAAAATGTTCCCATGTAGATTTTATTACTTGACATCTGTCATAATTGTCACCAAAAGTTATTTCTCTGTAATTTTCGATTTCATTGGATGTTTTTTAATTTTTCAACTATATAACAAAATTAAAAAATTTTGCAAAATATATTTGAGGCGTTATAGTAAAACTATTCACATATCTATAAACAGGAACACAATAAACAAGTTCCAATGTAGGTACTAATTATATAATAACATCATTTAATCCACATAGAAATTCGAATATATACGTTCTTTAATCCAAATGATTCAATAAATTTCTAAGTAAAAAATTATGATGACGACCTTTTCCTTAAAATAATTTTCTATAATTTGAAAATATTTTAAAAAGTAGATCAATATTTTTTTGCAGTTCATCATTAAAGAATGCAGAAATTACACTTAATCAGAATATGCATGTAATATGTATACAATGGTGGATACAGAAGTATTATTTAATAAAAGTTGCGTTACTACTTTCCTCTTAACACAAACATAATAATTATTAAATTCCAACAGAAAAATAAAAAGTCCCCATTAAAATTCTTATGATAATTCAACGTTATAAAGTGAGTGAGTGAATCACCCCTTAGGTTGTTATACATTTATGACATTTTTACAAATCAAAATTTTTCAATTTTTTTACATAGCTCTATATACTGTTACAATATTCTGGGTTCCTATAAATTATTACCTTATTAATTTTATGTGCTTATATATGTGTAAAGTTTAACTTTCATAATAAAAATGTTTTATACAAATTATCATTAATTTTTAATCTAATTAAAATCACGATTAAATTTTTATTTGTTTTTAAATTAACCTTTTTAGAATTTTTGATTTTTTTTTTTAGAAGAAAATTGAAAGAAAAAATATGTTCACCTTTACGTGCAAAAATTTTATAATGATTCCTTTTTATTTTGGGTTCACGCAATTCCAAATCGTTTTAATGGGTAACAACTAAATATTAAATTATGTACAAGAAAACAAAATATATATAGATGAATTAAATTATAAATGGCATATATAAGTACATACGTTAAAGGGTACAAAGAACTTCTTTACATATTTAATAAAGAAATAACGAAAAAAATAAATAAGTAAACGAAATTACATTTTATATATTTGTCATATATCTATGTGTACATAAGTACATGCAAGCATACAAGCATACTTAATATATTATAGTAATAAAAGTCATTTAGAACGATTTTTGATCCGAATTTGATTTTGTTTTTTTCGTTCTTCTATATTTAAATGTTTAATATGGAAATCTCGATATCATAATAAATTATAAATAGTTGGGTGCCGGATGAATATAAATTTTTTTTTATATTATAACAATTATGAATATTATATACTAATTTGAATTCTTCATAATTATTATGAAATTTTAATAACATGAATTAAATTGTAATAATGAAATTCATTTTTTTTAATAACAAATGGAAAAATTTCGACTACTTCTTCAACAGGAGCTTTTTTATTCGAATATTGATTTTAAAACAGTAAAAATCTATCTAGAAAACCAAATTACTACTGTCTATCAAATTTTTTAAACCATAAATCAATATAACAGTTCAATATTATATTGTAATGATATATAACAGTTCCTAGCAAAAAAAATGACAATTTTTGAAAATAAAAAAAAAGTTTGCGGTTAACAAAATGAATAATGAAGACTTCTGCTTTTAAATTGTGTGTGATGGCTCATGTTCTGCTCAAACGACAACATAATGTCTATAACATGGCAAATATTTTGTGGTAAATGTGCTTTCTTATGTTAACTCTTAAAAAGTCAATTAAAGCTGTTCTTACTAAATGAGTTCAGCAATCTATCAGTCACTAGGAACTAGATAAGAGTCGATACGACTCTCTTTGAAGGAGAACTTTCCTTCTGAAAACTTTTGCCTTCAGTATGTCCAATACTTCTTCTTATTAGTTAACATACATTTAATTTCCTGTTTTTTACACATATAAAATTCATTCTTAATCACAGTTATTTACATTGCAAAATTGAATCCAGTCCATTTAAATTTCAGAGTATTTTGTGAATTTACTCGCAACCAAGTGACGATTTTATTGTCATAATAATTCTTAAAAAAAAAAAAACAATCATCCTTCAAAATTTATAAACTTAAATAATTCCTTAAAGTTATAAAAACTAAGAAAACCTCGTAACGATTAACAAAAGGAATTTCATTCCATCTTCACACCAAAATTATTTTTGAAAAAAAAAAAAATTTAAAAAATGCCAAAAATCTCAAATTTTTAGTCATTTTGCGGAAAATGAAATTGTTTCAAAATTTTAAGCTTCTGTTTTTCCTCTTTGCTTATTTTTTTCTTGTTTATATTCAAAATTCCTTTTTATAAATTTTTCTTATGATTTTTTCTCTTTTTTGGTTTTTTTTTTTGTATTGTTATCATTTTTATTTCTCATTGTTTATTTTTTTTTTTCTTATAAAACAATATTTAATTTACACGTGTGTTCATATGTGTATACGCTAAAAATTTATTCAATGTGTTTTTAGTTGTCGTTTTTGTTTTCTTATTGCAAAATTATTATTTTAACCGTATCATTAGTTGAAAAGCCAATAGAAAACAACAACAACAAAATAACAAAAACAAAAATTAGGGAGAAAAATTTGTTTTAGAAAGAGATAAACGTTCACAAAAAAAAAAACAAGAACAAAAATATAAAAATGGGGAAAAGAAAAATTCACCTTTTTGAAGTCACTAATTTAATAAAGGTCACCGAATTCAAAAGAATGTCCAAAAAAAAAAAAAAAAGCGAAAACAGAGAGAAAAATAAATAGCAGAAGCATTATCAACAAAAAAAAAAAAAACAGCAGCTTGCAACATTATATGGAACAACAACAACAACAAAAATGTTAAAATATACGAAAATTCATTACACCTTTTCTGGTATTTTGTCGGATGGTTTAATGCAATAAAAATTTAATGAAAGTTAACACAGACAGTAAATAGTATTAAAAGAGCAATAACAACAATAACAACAACAACAAAATAACAACGGTAATAGCAAAAACAACAAGAATCATAATCATATTAATATTAGCGGGTACAAAAAAAAACAAAACAACAAAGCAAGTTTTTCCTTACTTCCTCTCTCTCTCTGTTTACTAAAGTTACTCTTGCTCTACTCTCTTGCTTGCCAACTTACTTACATCGCGCGTTTTTGTTTTGCTTATAATGGTTTGTTATTTTTGTTTTTGGTTCCAAGTTGCAACATTTGAACTTATTCGCAATATATTCACATTCACATCATAACATAATATTATTATATTTATTATTTTTCACTCTCTTTATTTTTCAAACTATATTTTTCTTTTTTGGTTTTGTTGCTTGCTTGTTTTCCGTTTTTGATGCCGATAAAAAAATTTCCCTACTGTTGGTTGGCTAGTTCGATTTGGTACTGTTGTAATTTTATTTTTTTTCGCAATTTTCCTTAAATTTTTATTATTATCATATATATATATGTGCATATGTATGTACATATGTACTCAAAGAAGATAATATGTGATGCTCAATTTGGGTATAGGTGAACTAATAAACATTTGGGTGGTCCAATACCATAAAATTTTTGTGCCTCACGGGCACATTTTTTAAAAAAATTCCCAATATAATAAATAGTATATACATATTATAAGAATAAATATACTAATATCTTATAATAAATATTATGAATATTTACGTAAATTTGTACATATACGTATGTACGAGTATGTATGAATGTGTCCTGTGTATATTATGTAGATTTACAATTATGATATTGATGATCATAAGATGATAATGATGATGTTATTGTTATTGCTGTTGTTGTTGTTATTTTTTTTATATTATTATTACTTTTTTTTTCTGTGTGTATATAGTTTTTTTTTTTAACTTCGCTTTGTTATTTCGGCTTCTGGTTTACCATTTTAGAACCCACTTTCGATGAGGTTAAAATTGAAGAGAGTAAAAAACACAAAACTTGGACAAAAATCTACGACCAACTTTTTTTTTACTGTTTTTTTTTTTCATGTAGAATTTTTCCCATCTTTCAGATGTAGGTACTTTTTGCTTTTGAATTATTTTTTTCTCGCAAAACTAACTAGCAATCCAACGTATATGTACATACATGCATAACAATACGTTAATCTATACGTAAATAACAAATGCATGTGAATTTATTTCAAAACTTCATATATAGTTTAGTACGTGTGTATGCACATATGTCGTAAAATATGCACATATTATGTGTGTGTATAGAAGAACTTCCAAGAACTTCATTTTCTTTGGCTGTTAACTATGTTAGTTGCTCCTGCATAATTTTTTAATACCTTTTGAAGTTTTGCATGCTTTTTTTATTATTTTTTTTTTGTTTTGTTTATTGTTTTTCAGTGTGCTTCCTATATAATGTTGACTGTTTTCTTATTTTGGATTTTACTTTTATTTTTTTTTCCAATTCTCATTATTGTTGTTGTTTTTATGTGTTGTCTTCTTGTTGAAATAAAAAAAAAAACAAACTTCAGAGAAGGAAAACATTGCTTATGAGCTTTAACTATATCTTTATATATGATTATGCATAAATTACTTGTATACATACATACATACACATGTAGATTTAAACATATTTTTATTGAAGGTCCGTACGTACATATATAAATATATTATGCAGAATTCGATTCACATCTGAACAAAATAATAATGTTAATAAAAAAATTAAAAAAAAAAGCATAATTGTGTGTAAAAAATGAAAATATAAGTAGATTAGGAGTACCTACCATCGTCAAACACATTATTCTAAATTTGAAATTTGAGAATCGGAATTCTGAAACTTCCCACTAACTTAAAAGCAAAGAAAAATAGCCTCACATAAACACAGGCGAGTTAAATGATTTGCACAATATAAAATAGAAAAAAATTTCACCCCGAAATTATTTGTGTAACTTTAAGTAAGTAACTTATCGTTTAAACCGGAGGCCAATTGAACTAACAAATGTCGCAAATGTCGTATTTGAAAACGAAGATGTATAACATTTCAGACCATTAATTTTGGATCACTTTTTTAAATGGCATAAAAAAACGAATATTATTGGCCAAGGTTTGAAGTTTAGCTGATTACTAGAAAATTATCGATAACCGTCTAATCGAAAATTGGAAGATTTATACAAAGAATAAAAACAAATATTGATAATATTCAAAATGATCTAAATGTGATTATCGTTTTCCCAACTTGGATTATTATTCTCGAATTTTCAGCGTGGATAAATAATCCACGTGTGTATATCATGTTTGTTTTTTTATATATATATGTACTTTATTACATTTGAGCAGGTAACTAACTGGAAAGCAGCAAAATATTCAAATTTCGAGAACTGCAATCGAAGAAAATTTAGCCAGATGGTAATCCTAATTAAATAAGTACTTTAAATATCACTATACACAACTATATATACATAACTGCTTTTATACATCTCTCTTTCTATATATATATTCAAACAAACATTCATATTATACATACATACGATAATAAAATATATCGCAAAAAATTACTTATCGACAATCGTCGTCATCATCATCGTTTGTGTCGGCAGTAGTTATTAGGAGAGTGGTAAACAGCTGGACAGCTGATAATTTCATTTCATATGATCATAATATACTTCTTATTAGATACCAATGATTATGATTATATTGATGGTGATGATGATGATGATGATATTGATGATGATACTGTTTTTTTTTTTTTCGAATATTTCGAGCACATCAGAGATACATTTAAATGTTTATATGGGTAATATTTTTGCAAGTAAGTTGAAGACTTTTGACTATATGTAGGTTTTTTTTTTTTAGATACAACAATTTTATTTAGTTATAGTTTTCTTATTATTTTTGTTTTTAATAATAATGTTACACTCCATTTAAAAATAAAAAAAAAAAAATAAGAAGAGAGTTAAAGAGTTTTGTACAGGAAACAAAAATGGAAATTATTTGAATACGTATAAGGTTTGAAGAAATGTTTTTGGTTTTTATTCTACTTGTTTTTTTGATATTATGCATGTATAGTAGGTTCCTACCTATATTGGTACACAAGTTCATAATTTTTATGAAGTTTGATAAACTTTTATTATTATTGCACTTACTTATATAACTACATACAGAATATAATTTGTGTGCACAATTTTTAGATCTATACATACATATGTATGTATATGACTAACATGTAATTATATCACATATTAGTAAATAAACACTTGTTATTTTTATTATATACAATAATATTTATTAACATACATGTATATTTGTGTATATATTGAGATATTGTATGATTTATTAATTAAAAAAAAAACAAAATAATTAAATCTTGAAAACAAATTCATTACGTTTGAGTGAGAAAAATCCTTCAATTTTACTAATATGGAAAACATATAAAAATATGATTAAATTTTTAATAAACCTACAATATTCCTATAATTATAATGACAAATTTACAATGAGAAAATTTTATATTTTTATAGATTACTCAATTAATTAAGCAGAAAAATTTGTCAATTTTAATATAAATGCGTTCCTATATATGTATGTGCATATTTATGTGCACATATGACAGCTTAAATGAAACTATTCCTTTATTTACAGATAATCTAATTAAATTTTGTGATTAATTTTGAAAAAATGACGTCCCTTAGTTTAAACTTAAACAAATCTTTGATAAAAGTTCGTTAAGAAATGCGCTTTGTAATTCGCCAATTCTTTTATTTATGCCCAATCAGCGCCATTTGCTCGATTTGCGCCATTGTCATCGTTCCAATTTTTCCTTGAAATTATCGATGTGTTTGAGCCGAATGACTTCTCATTTTACAATAACCTTTGTTTTTTAATGATAAGGGTGGGATTGTTTTGGAGCATTTGATATTTTTAGTCATGGTTTTTCGACAGATCTAAGATGAAATTGCTCAATTGCGAAATTGGTTTTTTTATGGTTCTTTCAGTTTTGGCAGAAGAATATTTTTGGCAGAAACTCCAAGCCACAAAAAAAAAGCAACATAGTTTGATTGCAAAACACATTTTGTGTTTTCTACTATTTTCAGCATTTTCGTAAAAAATTTAAGAACTTCGTACCAATATTTTTATACTCTTGCTGTCAGTTATTTATTTCTTCTAGTCAACTTGAATTTACTTATCTGTCGCTCGCTCTATTAATTTACGGTTTTTCGCCCTATTTGAAATACCAAAACTCAAAACTTTCGCCCTATTCAAAATACCAAAACTCAAATTTACATGCGTTTGACCTCTTAAACAAATTAACAAAAAAAAATAAAAATTTTTAAAAAAAATAAAAATCCCTCACTGGTAATTTTTTTTTGCTCGTGTACGTTCTTCGCAAATTTTAAATTATGTACTTGAAAAAAATTCTTAAAATTTCCGAAAAATTAATAATCAGAAATAAATTTTATTCTTGTGTTATTCTTCTTTTGTTTTTTTATTTTCATGTTATTCTTTTAATTTTAGTTTCATATTTTCTTTTTTTTATTCTTTTAAATTAAAATACAAGAAAAAAAAACATAAAATCTCATTTGATATCGTAATCATCCACCACCATCATCACATCAACACATAAATAGCTCGCGCCATACGTCATGTCAAAAATCCACTTTTATCAATATTTGTATGTATGGATATTGTTACTCTTATACTAATATACATACATGTTGTATACAAAATTATATACCCCTTTTATACTCATAATATTTCATGTATATGCGGCATCCAAACATACATACATCTATATACGTAAAGTATGAGTTCAATGACGCTTAAAATTAATTTATAATTATAAATAAATAAGCGAGAAAAATTTTTTATTATAGAATTTTCTTTAATAATTCTAAAAAAAAAATTGAAAAAAAAAAACAAAAATAAAAATTTCCTAAAAATAACAAACCTCGATGCAAAGCAAGCAATTTTAATCTAATATTTTTCAAATTGTTAATTACAAATGTATACATGTGATGCGTGTTAATGTTATTGTTGCTGCCGTTGCCGCCTATATGCTTGCTCTTCTATATATGCTTTGCTTTTTGCTAAGTTAGCAACAAATTTTCCAAAATTATTTTTATCTTGATTCAATTGAATATAAATTTACAATACTTATAAAATAATGATAATTACATAAGAATTTCTTAAATATTTTTTCTGAAGGTTAAAATTCAATGTGTTTCGTTAAATTAATTTGTGAATTGCTAAATTTGAGGTTAAAACGACAAAGTAATATGAATTTCACATATTATTGTATTGTAAATAAATTTCGTATTTTATTATTTTAATATTTTAATTGTTCTAAAATAGCTACATAACATTCAAGTGGTCAGAACATAATCGACTGCATTGCATATTTTTTGAATAATTAGTACATTTTCTTCTAAATCGATTCAACCATATTGCGCAACTGAAAATCAACCCGTTGACCGATTAGTTGACGTCTCGTAAACCAAACCGTTGAAAATTGTTTTGAACATCCCTAACTCGAAAAATTGTTTTGCTTTCAATAGTTATCTAACTTGATACAATTGCAATACCTATTTTATTAAATGTGGTGCGGTTTTTTTTTTGTTATCATATTTAAAGCATAACCAATTGTCTTGAAATCTGAAATATGCATGTATGTACTTACAATTAAAAAACCATTTAAATAATTAAAAATTTCAGTTTAACTCAAATAAAAAATTGTTACAGCTTATCTAGTTTATAAAATAATCTAGTCTTAAAGACATACCTACTCATATATACTTAAATTGAAACCGTATGTACCTGTACAATTAAATAAAATCTAATATCTTAATTAAACCTATAATTTTAAAAAATTGGTTAACTGATATTATTATTCCTTAATAATATTATTTATTATTATTTTATAGTACAAACGTATTATTAATTAATATTTTTTATATATTTTAAAATCTTAAATTTCAATTAAAAGTATGTAAAATAATTTCACTTGTCGTCGTCGTCTTCGTCGTACTTTTCCACAAAAACCCCATATACCATATATTTGAGTCAAATTTCATAACCCATATTAAATTTTTTTTCTCTATGTAAGTACTACTATTAGTAGCTATATTTCTCACAATATTCGTTACAAACCAAAATACACAAATAATAAATAAAATATTTACGATATTAATAATATCAAAATGTAACGTAAATCTTGAAATAAATAAATCGATTACATAATTTCAAATTAAAAACCATAAAGAATTCAAAAAGTAAAATTCGATCCTTTTGAAAAAAAATTTTTTTTAAATAAAAAAATATTGAATTATTTATTAACAACAACAACAATTAATGCATATCGTATACACATTATTGTCAATTAATATTATACAAATACTTGTTGTTCAAAGATTTGTATCGTATGCAATTATATATATATGTATATACAATCATAATGTAATTTATGTCACATGAATCTATGTACATATCATTTTGTAAATGGTGATATATTATACCCAGTTTATATGCCATAGATCACTCTACATAAATACCTATAGTGTTCGAAAAATTCTTCAATTACAATTTACTATACAAATTTATTATAACTATTATACATATTCTTTTCTACTTTTTGTGTTTTTTATTATTTTCTTATTATTATTTTGCTCCATTTAACCATATAGGTTGAAAAGACCATCTAAATTATATTGTTTTTGTTGTTGTTGTTTTTTTTCTCTAATATTTTGTAATTTTATCTATTTTGCATATTACATCAGTCAAAACATTCGTATACAAAAATATAAGTATGTATGTGAGTATAAAACCGATATCTAATTTAATCAACCAGTGCAGCAGCGCCTAATAAACCAATCAGTTTAAAATAACAATAAAAATAAAAAAGCGTGAATATAAAAAATAATAAAAAAAAAAAATTCAAATTAACCGCGTTGAAATATTTTTTTTTTTTCTGTAAAACATTTTTTTGCGGCTCAACTTTTCAATTGTGATGAAATGTACGAGTATAAAAGAAATGAAATATATTATAGTGCAAATGCAAGAATGCAACAAAACAAAATTGATTTGTTCAATTTTAGGGTAGTTTTTTTTGAGAAGCAAATTTTTGTAGTTAAGGAATTTGTTAATAATATAGAGCTTACTAATATCAGCAATATTTTCTTTGACACTTACATTTTTACAAGTAAACCTGAACTATTTTAACATATTAATAAAACAACAATCTTTGCCCGTCTTATTATGCTTACACCTGATTTATTATTTCCTTGAAAACTAACGTCAGCCAGAGCTTATATATACATACAATTTCCGGAAAATCTCTTTAATACATTTTCTTAAAAATAAACAAAAACATAAAATTGATCCGTAATAGAAATTCAGCTTCTAAGACTGCATCTTTTCCAAATTTCAATCAACTCATCCATTTTCAAATGTATATTTGAATATAAATGAATTTTTATTAAAATTTGGTTTGGTCAACACTAAAATACTGTAGTCTACAAAGCAACAATCAGATGTTTCATAAACAGCCAGAAATATGAATTACAATCACTGACCCATGATGTAATCTGCATGTTGAAACAAAAGACCGAACTCTATCACAAAATAAGACCTTATAGGGTGAAATACACCAAACCTAGTGGTTAAAATAAAAAGAAATACATTTGTTTTACACACATCTACATACCATTCGATCAGACATCAAATAAAGTAAGATCATATAAAACACAAATTTAATAAGTAAACACTTGATTATAATCGTTGTACCTCAGTTATTTCCAGTATTATTATCGAAAGAGCAATATTATCATGCCACTCAAATATAATGTATCTATGTAACAACTAAGAACAATAATACGCCATGTATAAATATCAATTTAGTAACTATTAATCCAATAAATTTCATTTTATATAATGGCATTTTTGCATATACATACATTAATTTTGTACTCATGTATTCTTTGACTTAAATTTGAGGTCGCCATCGTATCATCATTAAAATATTTTTGTTTTTCATTTTTTAACTATTGTTATTGCCATTATGTTTCTGCAATGTACATGCATTTCGATGGTAATTATAATTAAATTGTATGATTTATATTTATAGTTGCAAAATCAATTAAATTATTTGTCTTTAATTGATTTATTTGATTTATTTGGGACCGCTTTGTAATCTTTGATTTATTTTATTAAATTTTTTTATTGTATTTTTAATAATTGAATTTTAATTTTTTTTATATAATTTTATGTTTTTTAGATCAAATTCAATGAGATTATAGTATAAAATTTAATTGAAATTAATTAAAATTCAAAATTTATTTAATAAAATGGTGGACAAAATGGGAAACTCATGATTTCTGACGAATAACTATGTCGTTTATTCTATTACCACAACGTTCTTAACGTCATTATTATTATTGTATTATTAGTACCTACTTATTCATATAAACAATAATATCAAATATGTATAACAGTTTCCACGAAATTTCATCCAAAAATAACCTTTAAAATCCTATTATATTAGAAAATAAATTTGTAAACAAATTGAAATTAAATTTACATCATAATCTCATATACATTTGTAATTGATGACCAATTATTAGAAAAAATTCTAAAAATTCATATTATTCATAGGTGTTACAATTATAGAATTCAAGAAAAAAAAATTATTGATTTCATTAAAGTTAAAATTAAAATCATGATGAAACATGAATTTCTACACGAAATATCAAAATATTTTTATATAATTTTAATTAATTTCTTTTTCTTTTTGTACTGTTGAAATTAATTGTCATTTTGTTTAAACATTTAATATTTTATATATGTACATATAAAAATTTAATTAACTAATAATATTTTTCTAATTTCTATACTGTTATACAGCTATATAACATACATGAACATATATACCTACTTATATAGGTGAATTGCAAATAATGCATTTGTTAATTATTAATCATATTGAAATTTCGAAATCTAGTTGTATATAATTATGGCATGTGTATTACAGATACAAATATATGTGTCATATACTTTATTCACAATTAATAAGAGAATGTTTGTTAATGCATTTCTCTTTTCTCTAAATTTAAATAGATTGTATAACAATTTTTTAAATCATTTTCTGAATTAAAAATTTGAATGCAATCATTTTCTCTTTTTAGCAATATTCTATTGAAAATAAGATGAAGAAAATTTTTCTCAAAAATCCGGTCTCATTCATTAAATAATATGATAATTCTGTATAAAAATATAATAATAGTGCACAGCACATTATTAATTCTCATTTTTATTCCGAAATATTGGTGTCAAGTATTATGCGTGGAGGCGAATCATATAGAGGGAAAGGAAAAAAAAAAAAAATATTTTAAGAAAATTCTTTTCTCATTTTACTTTTGGAAATAAAATTTTGACAAGGAAAATTCAATGTTAAATATTTTTTTTCCGGGAAAATTTAGTAAAATAAATTTGTTATTCTAAAATCTGATTTAATTATATTAATGAATGATTGATTTATTATTGAATTTCTTTAATAAAATAACATTAATAAAATTAAAATACAAAAATTACGATTTGCTTTTAATGTTACGGCAAGTGCACTTTTACCAAATGTACTTCAAAGCAATTCAATGTGTTTGCGACTCCAAGCTCAAATGGAAATAAATTTTTTAATTATAGCACGCCTTCCACCTGATATAGTAGCAAAATATTCGGTAAAAACAAAAGTACTGAAAAAAAAAACAAAATCAGTTTAAATTTTCTTGAATTTTTGAATAATTTTCTTGACGAAAAATCCTAAATATTAATATTCACCACAAATAAAAAACTCATCACATACGCGTTGAAATAATGACATGCTAAAAATTTCATACCTGTACTGGAAAAAATATTACAATTCCTTTAATTTTTTAATATTATAGTTTTTAAATATTATATTGCATAAAAGTACATTTTTGACCCTGTCGAAAATAATTTTGACAGCAGAGGCAACAAAAAAAAATCAATATCACTACCATTCAAAAAATATTTTAAAAGAGATGAAATTTTTCCTAAAATTTAATAGAATATTGTGTATATGTGTGTACATGTAAATATGTATATGTAAATATAAATGAGCAGAAAACAATTTTTTTTGTTAAAAATAATAAACTTTTCTACCCACAACATATATGAAAATTATTGCACCAATTGAACCGTATATGCATACATACATATATGAGGTGTAGTTTTTCCTCAGAAAACAGAGAGATATGTAATTACAGCAAAAAAAAAATTAAAACCCAAAAAAAAAAAACTAAAGCAAAACGCAATAATCAAAGAAAACGCGTCGCGTCGGCGGTTCATAATAATATTCAAAAAAAAAAAAAGAAAACGAAAAAAAAATCTTATGATTTTCTTATTTTCTCTTGACGACTTAATTATTGTTATATTTTGAGAATATTCAAAAAAAAATATAATTTTTTTTTTGTAAAGCGCAAAGGAAAAAAACACCAATTTTTAATAATTTAATTACGACATTTTGTTTTATTTAATCAAGTGAAATACACAAATTTTTTTTCTCATATATGAAAATTCATTATGATGGCTTTTCATGCCAAATCAAAATAAGAACAAAAAAAAACAAGAGCAATAATCAGGGGAATAACAATTTACTCCTTCACATTATAAGGTGAGCGTGTAGCGGAGCAAATAGAGTACCTTTTTTTTTTCCTGTTGCTATCTTGTAATTATTTGTCAATGTATTTGTTTTTTTAAGTGCAAATGAATTGAATACGTTGTGTCAATTTTTCTTTTTTTTCAAATATTAAACATAAAAATTTAATGTAAAAAAAAAGCCCATTTACTTAAAATATTTTTTAAAATATATAAGATCAGAGTGTGTGTATGTGCATGTCTACGTGATATTTAAATGTGCCAGAGTCATATAAATACTGATCATATTTTAATCATGTACTTAGAGAGTATGATTAAAATATGGTAAGTATATGGAAATTTTATAAATATTTTTAATTATTGTAATACAGGTCAAGCGTGAAATATATACAAATTACTTCCTAAATTTTTACTCACCTTCGCATATGTATTTGAATGGTTGTCTTCAAATTCAAAATATTTTTAGAATTACAGCTTTTATATTATATATGTATGTAAATTGCTTGAAATAAACATTTAAAGAATAACAAGAATATTACAGAGACAAGAGTAAAAGAAATTAAAAAATATTGAATTTCAGCTATACTATAATGTTTTAATTTCACCTTTTTTGCGAAATCCAATTGATTACTTCCAGTAAATCTTTATAAAAAATTCATAATGTTTGATATATACATATATAATAGAATATTGGTATTGCAACATACTCTATTTGAAAACTACATCGCCACAGAACATTAAGTCATTCTTTTTAATAGTATATGCTCACATAATTGTATAAATATAAAAGTAATCTGTTAATATTAAAATAATTTTCATATTAGCTCTTACTTCTGAAATATTTTCATAATTATAGCTTTGTGATATTAAAGTATAAGTACATAGTTCGCGAGATATATCCTAAACTGCTCTACTGTTCTTAAATTACCGTTATAGAGTATATTTCATTGAAAAATACAATCATATTATTCTAATAATTTATTTTTAACTTATTTTATTAATTATTTGTAATTTTTACTCATTATTTAAATTATAATAAAAGAATCAAATGAATAATCTTTGAAAATCAAACAATTTTAATAATTATTTCATTATAAGATAGACAATATTACTTTCAAATAGTCCAACTCGATTTCTATTAAAAAAAAATAAATAAATTTAAAAAAGAAGAAAATTAAAAAAAAAGTCATTAATTTTCAACACACTTGAAAATTTTATAATGAGTTAGACTTCGATATCGATGTTTTGAGGATATGCCCTCTTACATACAAAAATATATAAAAATAAATCTAGAAAATTGTATCCGTTTAAATATAAATAAATAATTATTATAGGAAAAATGAAAAAAAAAAAGAAAATAATATAATAATCATTTGATTGTATTGCAAAATAACATACACACACATATAAACATTATATGAATCATAAAAATAAGTTCATATGTACCTACACATATCTAGATATTTATTTATATGAGCATACAATGCACTTTTATGTAGGAAGGTATGACATTTTATATACATACAAATGCATATGATGTAAATATATATATGTAAGTATGTATGTATATGAATATTTTATATTTTAATGAAATATCATGTCTGCAAAAAAAAAAAACAGAAAAAATAACAGAATTGAAGCAAAAAAAAAAATTACGCTTCCTTGGCTATGCGCCAATTTAATAGCCAAATTATTGTCCCATTTGTCATGTTGGATATTCTTAAAGTGAAAAAATGAATCGTACAGAGTTTTTTGTTTTTTAATTGAATTCAGACTCTTTTAGATTTTATTTTTTGTTCTTGTTTTTTTCGTATTATTTTTTCTTTTAACATTTGACTGCAAATAGTCAAATCATCTGATTTTTTCTTCTCTTTTTCTTAATAGAAAAGAAAGTTTTTTTATTCTTAATGCCGCATCTCATAAGTTTGTTCGTTCGTTGGTTTTTTTTTTTTGGAGTTTAATTTTATTTTTATTTGCAGTTTTTAATTTAATTTTATAAATAGTTTTTCATTTTCATATATTATGCAAATATTATAATGCGTGTATTTAAAGTAAATACCATAAATACCGTTAATATACATAATATATAGATGAGTACACGCACATACTTTATTTTTATTCAATTAATTTTTTTTTTTTTTTCGTTTTTTGTCTCCTTTTCATTAAAAACAAGAAAAGAAAAATATGTACACGAGCATATACCAAAATAATTATTTATTTTAAGAGCATATCCTTTTCATAGTTTTTATTTTTCTTATATTTGATTAACCCATTGAATTTGAAAAATACGTTTTCATTGTTACATTTTAAAATATTACTTAAAAAGATTGATATCGAATACGAGGGAAGAAATTTTTCACAAATTCTTGCGAATTTAAAAGATTCAATTCATTTTTCAAACTTTTGACTGCAAATCTAACCTCGAATCCAGTAATCGAAAAGCCTTGAAGCTTTATATTCTTTCTCTGTACGAGTATCTTATCGTTGTCGACTGTTATTTCGATTCTTTAACTCCTACTCCAGACTTTGACTCCTCAAGCCTAACTTTTCAATGCCATCTTTACAAATCAACTAGAGCTCACGATTTCGATTCCTCGACTCCGACTGCTAGACTACAACTCCTCGACTGTGACTCTCCGGCTTCAACTTTTACACTTCGGTTCTTCAGCTACTACTCCCGACTTTGACGGCTCACCAATTTTGACAGAATAACTCCACTTCCATAACACCACTTCGACTCCCCAAGTGTTGTTCTTCACTTCACTAGTCCTTGATTCCTACTACATCCCTGATTTTCTTTAATATATTTTGTTATGAAGTTTTTAGGGGGATAATAACAATTCCAGCATATAGTACCGTTTAAAGGGTTAATATAAAATCAAAATTATATTTATCGTAATTTTTCTGTTTTTTCTATTTGTTTTTTGTTTTTGCATCATTTTGCATTTCGTATATGCAGTCTATAAATTTTTGATCTTCAAAATTGCATAAAAAAAATGCTTAAATTAAGGATAAATGTGATTATAATTAGATGAATAAATAAAAAAAAAATCTCATGTATGAGAAAATAAAATCCTCCAATTTTGTTTGTAGACATTTTCATGTTTAACTAAGATCACATACAATTGACTTCCTGTCTATTAAATGTTCGCGTTCTTTTTGTATTTAAAAAAAAAAACACTATTCTATTTCTAAATAAAGAACTTATACTTAAGAATAATTTATAGCTGAAAAGACAATTTTTATGCTGGGAAAGACAAAATTTAAACCTTAAAGTATAGTTGAACAAATTATTCAAAGATTGATAAATGTTGTTTGGTGAGTTCCAAATAATTGAATTAGCTATGTATATTGTGATAAATCAATTTTATATACCTATTTTACCCCTATAAGTATGCAATGTCTAGAGCAGTCAATTTTAACTATTTTCTACAGTCAGACTTTACCGACATTTTTCGGCAGCTTACGATCCACATTAATTCTATTTTTCAGTTTCAAGTTTAATTTTTAAAATGCATTAATTTATCGTATTTATGACGCGGATGTCATGATGACACGAACAGATAATGTCTAAAGAGAATTATTTAAATTTTCATAGAAGACTATTTCATAAAATGTATGTACACAGAAGTGAAATGTAAAAAATGTAGATTGCAGATTTTAGATTACTGAGATTTAATTTTATATTGATAAGATTTTCTATCAGCAAAACTTTATTTGTTTTATGAATGAACTCCGTTCTTTTCTCCAATTGCTCTTGAACAGGTTTTTTAAATAATTTGAAGTGTGTTGATTGATTTCTTGGTGTAATGGAACCCCCAAAATTTAATTCCATAATTTATATGACTACGTAATAACGAATAAAAAACTGATTTTGTCACAGAGTTTGGAATTAATTTCATTTTCCTTTTAAATACTCCTGCCACACCTACAAGTTCAATGTGTACATATTCGAATATAATTGAGAATCGATTCACAATCCGAGATATTTATATTCTGTTACTTGTTCAAGAAGTTGATTATTAAAAAATATATTTAAAAATTTGGAGATAAAGACCCAATAATTATGAATTTTGTTTTGTTAACCTTTATCATCTTATCATAAGTTTTGATGGAAATTTCCTGAAAAATAAAAAATTATAATTATATATTCGCTATTAATACTTAAATGTGCTACAAATGCAAATTTATCCTCTACTTTTACTTTTCAACATTATGTTGAAAAAATTGTGGAAATTATAACACAACATCCAAAAAGATTTTACAATTTCATTCCTTTCTCCACAATTTTACTATTATTCAAGAGTAACTTTTACAATAATTTCGAAAATTTTTATATATTTCATACAAAAATAATTATAATTGGATTGAAAAAAAAATTTCATTAATTTATTATGAGAACTTTTTCTTAAAAATTAATTTTTCGAAAATTTTGTAACCAATTGAAATTTTGTTTTTTTGTCGTTTGATTCAGGAAATATTAAAAGTACAATAATAAAATTTTATAAAAATTTTAAAAAATTTTCCGAATGAAAGCAAAGAGAATTTTATTTTCATTCTTTTTTAATCATAATCGTTCACTTCACAATATTCCCACAATTTTCGTTTTTTTTTTTCGTTGGTAGCGTGTGATTATACTTAAAATATAATTTATACACTTTCTATTTATCCAAAATATTATTAAGTTTATCTATCATTAGCTAGTAGGTCAATTATTTTATATTTTAATTTTAGAGCTAGAAAATGAAAAAAAAACAAAAATTCAAAAATATTTTTCGGAAGTATTTAGAAATTTAAAAAAAAAAAATTGATCAAAATTATGATAAAGAGTCATCAATCCACTATATAAAACATAAACGTTGTTGTTGTTGTTCTTTTAATTTTTATTCATATATTTTCATTTTTTTTTGAAATTCATAAATTAAAAAATTATGGTGCTCTAGAAATCGTTGAAGAAAAATAAAATCAAAACTTATAAAAAATATTAATATTTTTCTTGTTAAATTTTTTTTTTTTTTTGATTCAAAAGAATTTTTGAGCAAAATCTTTTTTCATTCATCTATTAGGTCCCAATATATAATATGAATATAATTTATAATACTACGTCTTCATACTGTTTCCAATTGATTTACATACTATTGATGTACATACATATACATATGTATGAGTAGTGAAAATTTATATTGAATTAAAAACACCTAGCTATTATAAATTTTATGAAACAGAAATATTTATTTTTTTTTTTTAAATTTCTGATTCAATATAAATTATTGTTGATTTGGATAAAATTATGCAATTAAATATTTAACAAGATATATTTTAAATAATATTTGTAAAATAGTTAAAAAATAGCTATTACGCAAAAAATTAAAGAAATATATGAAAAGAGCGATTTAATTTATAGAATGACTCCTTAAAATATGCAAAATAAATTTATTCCATTGTATTTTATAAATTTTTCTTATTATGTCATTCTCATGTTGACTTTCATACTCTTCAGACGTGTATTTAAAGTTAGCTATTAAAAAAAGTAAAAAAATTTTTTGTAACAGTGAATAAAAACAAGGAAAACTGTAAAACTATCATTAATTTTTTTTTCTTGTGTCTTTACTATTCACAAAGAAAAAAAAACGTGGTACATAAATACTTATTAGCCAAATTTAATGGTGCTGATTGCATCCTTTAAGCAATCATGCCATCAAAAAAAGAAAAGAAAAAAGCGCTATTAAAGGATTCAATTAATGAAAAGCTGTGTGATTTGCTCGACAAAAACGAAATAGAAGCCAAAAAACGTAAAGCATTTGAAAATCGTTTGGAGGAAAATGTTTTGAAAAAAGAATTGGATAAACTTAAAAAAGAAAATGAGGAATTAAAAAAATTACTACAAAAATTTTTGCCATCAACATCAAAACAAAATGACGAAGAAAGGGGAAATCGTTACTCACCTTTAATGGATTTATGTAACGAAGATAACGATCTAGATGATTTAGAGAGCATTGAAGAATTAAATAATGAAATTGATCCTTATAACCTAAAAAAGCCTATCAAAATAAGCAAAGAAAAGAAAAAAGCTCAACACACTCAATCAGAGATGTCACCTGAGGTATCTTCAGCAAAAAAAGAAAACAAGATCACCAAAAAAATGCCACCCATCAATCTATTTAATACTGATATAAAGAAATTGAAAAATTTAATTAAAAATAAATTGAATATAAATAATTTCCTTGTTAAAGAACACAATGATACACATGCTACAGTGTTTACATACAATATTGAAGATTTCAACAAGGCACGCGGATTACTTCAAGAAGCCAGCATTGACCACTATACATTCACTCCGAAAAAAGAGAAGAAAATCACATATATATTAAAAGGTTTGAATAATTCGTACACTCCAGAAGAAATATTACAGCTCCTGAAAAATTATGAAACTGAAAACACAAGGTTCGAGAAAGTAGCACGGCTAACTACAAAATATTCCTTAAAAAACGAAATAAAATTGCCATATTATATAGTACAAGCTGCGCCAGGAAGCCTGCTTGGTGAAATAGAAAAAATACGTGGCCTTGATCACCAAATGGTACGCTGGGAAAAAATATACAAACAAAATATTTTACAATGCACCAGATGTCAACGATTTTCACACTCAGCCGCCAACTGCTCCATGCAATTCCGATGTGTGAAATGCGGAAAAAATCATCCAAATGGGCAATGCACAATAACTCCAGAAGACCCAAGAGAAAAACTATTTTGCATTAGTTGTCAGAAATACGGTCATCCAGCATCCTACAAAGGCTGTCCGGCATACAAAAAACAAATTGAATCCCGAGAAAATGCAATAAAAAATATGAAGCAAAAAATCGTAAGTAAATATAATTTGTCACAAAACTTTATTAACAAAAATATTTCATTTGCAAATGTAATTAAAAATAATTGTAGTAAATCTAATAATGTTGATCACCACAAAGATAATTTGTTAAATATTAATAATTCTAACAACACGGATTCAAATATTAATATATTACTAGATATAAAAAACACTTTATTAATATTTCACTCTAAATTTAACAATATTGAAAAACAACTTAAAGAACATTCTGAAAAAATTAGTTTTTTTTGCAATATACTCGAAATGACACCTAACCAACAATATAACTAATATAAACAATAATTATTACAGTCTGATATCAATTAATGTAAATTCTTTAATATCCAACAACAAAAAACTTTCTTTTATGCACTTTCTTGACAATACTGCACCTGATTTCATATGTTTGAGCGAGACAAAACTAAATGAAAACAACAATTTAGTAATTGACAATTATGACATGATCAGACGTGATCGACAATGTCTTATTACCGGTGGTGGAGTTGCCATATGCATAAAAAAAAATCTGTCATACAAAATATTTAGGAGCGAAGTTTTTGATGAGTTCACATGTATTGAACCGTGTATAATATATGCCGAATTAGGGAGAAATAAAAAATTATTCATTATCTCCATCTATGCACCAATCCGAAGTTCGAGTAATTTTATTGATGAATTTGATAAAATTTTTGAAACGCTGAATCTTGCTAACAATAATAATTTTTTTATAATTGGTGGTGATTTTAATGCCAAACATCGCAACTGGTGCAATACATATAATGACGCAAGAGGTGTACAGTTAAATAATTGGATACAAAATAAATGTATTCCATATAAATTAATGGTACATAAAACTGATGGACCAACATCCACACGTTCTGACGCATATATTGACTTAGTATTCACTGATATAAGGCTAAATATAAAATACCACGATGCTGGCAACAAATTACTTACAATACCATATGATAGTGACCACAATGCTATTAAAATAGAATTTTCTGTACCTAATAATGAAATGTTTTTAAGAGAATTGCCAGACAATAACAACTTTATGTTCAAATGTACTAATTGGAAAAAGTTCAAAAAAAATTTGGATATAAATTTTGAATTACAATATTCAAATGATATTAATAAGATTTTCGATAATTGCAACCTAAGCACGAAAAGTATTGATTATCATATAGAAAAACTTGATAATATAACAAAAAAAACAATTGATGAAGTGGTACCAAAAATGCAAATTAATAATTATATGAGAAAATTTTATTCTGCAACCTTAAAAAGGCTTTTAAAAAAGAAAAGCACTTTAATGAACGACATCCATAAAATCAAAAAACAAAATTTAAATTTTTCTTCGCAACAAATACAGCTTATGAAAAGCTTGTTAAATAATGTTAACATTTTAATAAGGGAACAACTGAAAAATGAAATTAATAAATATTGGCAAAACAGAATTAGTAAAATATCTCCAAAAAAATCCTCTATGTTTGCAGAAATCAATAAAATATTTAAACCAAAACACTACTCAAATATTAATCAATTACATGTAGATTCACAAACATTGCTATTATCAAACGATATCGACTACACAAAACTTAAAAAAACTAACGACAATAAATACATTCTTAAAAATCAAAAGGATATATATAACTTATTAGGTTCATTCATCGAAAACACACACACAACTACAGTACCTAACGACAATTTGCATAATAGAATAAAAAAATATAATTGGCGAATTCAACAATCGTAATGAAGCAAGAACTGCAAATAACATTACTCTCACGAATTTCAATGAAAATAATAAAGCTTCTGAACAGAGGGAAATAAATAGCTATTTTACAAATTTTAATGAACTTAAAAACATAATTAAAAATCTTAAAAATAAAACTTCATTTGGAATGAATGGTGTCCCTAATATAATAATAAAAAACTTGAGCGACAAAATTATAAATAAATACGTGATTCTGTTCAATAACGCACTTAATCACTCATATTTCCCAAATTCATGGAAAACAACTAGAGTAATAATAATAAAAAAACCAGGCAAAGATCCAACAGATCCTAACAACTATCGCCCTATTAGCTTACTACCAAGTATAAGTAAAACATACGAAGTTTTAATCAATGACAAAATTAGTAACTTTATTCGCGAAAATGACATTATGCCTGAAAATCAATTTGGTTTTAGACATAAACACAGTACGATACATGCGATTACGAAGTTAACTTCTGATATATGTTGGTATATAAACAATGGTTCTGCGATAGGAGCTTGCCTCGTGGACATTGAAAAGGCTTTTAACTCAGTTTGGATCGACGGATTAATAATGAAACTTCTGAATTTAAAATTCCCCCAACATTTGGTTAATCTAGTACACAGTATGATAAGCAACAATAAATTCTATGTTACATCAAATAATGAAGTAATTGTTGGTAATGTTAAAAAAATACCTAATGGACTACAACAAGGTGCTGTTAATTCCCCGATTTTGTTTTCTTTATATATATTAGAATTATTAAATATGCTTAACAGATTAAAAGGTTCTAATTTCACAATTGCTTTTGCTGATGACATTATAATATATTCAGCTAATGACAGAGTAGAAAAAATACAACTAGAAACACAAAAAATGATTAATATAATAAAAGATTACTGCAAAATATGGTTGTTAAAAATAAATTTCACAAAATGCCAAACAATACTCTTTCGTGATACGTATAATCATTTGAATTACAACCTAAAAACTAACTGGAAAAAGTTCAAAATAAAGGATGTAAATAATGTAACAATAAGTAATAAAGAAACTGTAAAATATCTGGGTGTTTATTTACAGAGAAATCTAAAATATATAGAACATGTAAAAAGAACCTTGCAAAATGGTAATAAAGCATTTTTCGCATGCAAACGCTTATTTTACAATAAATTTGTTAGTACAAGGGTAAAAGTAATAGCATATCAAACCCTGGTTAGACCGACGTTGACATATGGTATTCCTATATGGTACAATATAAGCGCTAGCTTAATGGAAAAGTTCAGGGTATTTGAGAGAAAGTGCATAAGAGTATGTATAAACAAATCAAAAAAGCCGGAGACTGAGTACAAACATTTTTACTCCAATAAATATTTGTACGAAGTGTCAAACATAAACAGAATCGATAGTTTTATGATAAAACTAATTCGTAAGCATTATGAGAGAGCATTAAATACTTCAGAGAATGGTTTAATATCACATATATTCTACCACAATGAAGAATACATTAAAAAGACGCTGCTCACAGGATTTATTCCCCCTGAGTACTTTATCTACTTGGATAGATATGGTTTTATACAAAACCAAATGCATGTCCCTATTCTATATCACTATAGAAGACGGGCTACATGTAAAATAATTGATTATGACCCGGCGAATATTAACGGAGAAAATTTGAAGTATGATATGAGTATACCTGATAGGGATGCATTAATCACCCGAAGATATTGGTGGTTAGAGGAGTCATAACGAGTGTTGTCGAAGAGAAATTGAATTAATTAGTTTCTAACTAATGTTAGTTGTAACTATAGGCTAAGTTAGGTTAAGTTAGGTTAAGTAATTTTATCTTAAAAAAGATTCTATACATTGTTTTTTCAAACCCATTTTCAATGTGAATTATGTTTTTTTAGAATCCTTTAAAAAAGGAAATTAATTAAAAAAAGATTAATAATTAACCAAATGAAATTTTATTAATAATTTAACAAAAAAAATTTTTACATTTTAAATGTTAAAAAAAATATAGAAATAAACCTTGTTTTTGTTAACTTTATTCTAGGTTAAGATAGACTAAGACTTTATTAAATGTGGAAAAAAAAAAAAAAAAAAAGAAAAGTTAAAACAAAAAAAAAAAAAAATTTTCTTATTATGTAGATCTCTTACTTTTATAGAACACACAAATCATTTGAATTTTTAGAGCCATTATTTTGCTTTTAGAGCCACATGCAGCCATTAACGTGAATAAATTTATTTTAATAAATTTTCTTTTATTTGTGTAATTCTATTGTGTCAGAATAGACAAAATACTATATAGTTGTCATGAGAATACCGAATAGTAAATATACCGAATATAGCATAATAAGTGCTCGCAAATATAGTTAAGCAAGGAGACTTAGAGTTTTACTGTTTAGTTTAACTATTTTAATTGAGTAATTAGACATATTATATATATAGGAACGGACAAGACAAACTAAGTTAATTCTTTTATTCTCTCCCTTACTTAAAGTAAGGGAAAACATCCGCATATCTTATATATTTTGGCAACAATTATTTAGCCAATTCCATTTAATATTTCATTTATTATACAAATTTTTCTTAAATTCTTTGAATGAAATAAGGTAACATTTTTGATCCTAATTTTTTATTCTTTGTTATAAAACACAATATTCTATTATTTTCGATATTTTCAAAAAGAAAAAAAATGAAAATTCTGACATCATAAACCAAATTAATCAACATTTTAAGCTAGAAATTTTCATGTATGTTTCATTTACTCACATATACTAAAATGCTTCGGCTATAGTAAAATTCGCCTAATTTAACTAAAAATTAAAAGATAACCAAATTTTCTAGTGTATATAGAATAAAAATATACTTACATAAAAATAAATAAGAACATTAAAACAAAAAAAAAAGAAGAAAAATAAAAAAAGAGAATTTGAAAACACCTTTTGTCCTTGATTAAGGCTGTTGACATCAATAAATTCGTCTTGAACTATATTTTGATTTTTCACAACTTATTTTTTTTTTTTTGCCTCTTTATCTTGTTAAACATCATAGTAAGTCTATAAATCTTTTTTTTTTCTTGTCGAATATATACACAAGAATAAGAAGAAAAAATAACAAGAAAAATAAGAAAAATATCTTTAAATTTTTTAATTGAATCAAGAAAAATGGAAAAATAAATAGTTTTTCTCTTTGTTTTTATCGGTTTTTCCAATATGTTTAGATTTTTGTATTCTTTTTTTGTTTTCTTTTTTTTATGTACGCGACCATACGGGTACATTTTTAAAGAGTATAAAAGCATATTCGGAAAGTGTACCGCATAAAAATGCTTTACCATCTTTACAAAAAAAAATTCTTATTTTTGTTTTAATATTTTTTTGTTTTTTTTTTTTTGGATAGTACATTTTGCTTAAATATTTTGTTTATGGGATTAAATGTTACACGTGTCACACCGATTATACTATATCAGTTTGAAAATTAGAATATTAAATGATAATAATAAGTTGAATACAAAAAAGTCTCTGCTGTTCTATGTACCGGTATGATAGTAATTTAACAATGGCAGCTAATTTTCCCGATATGACAGCAAATTTTTGCTGCTACAAATAAATGCCCTACTAATTTAGATATCTGTAGCAGCAATAATTTGTTACATTGTCACTAATTTCTTCAGCATATTATTTAATTTAAATATTAAAGAACATCAAAAATCACAAAACAATTTATAAATACGTAGCCAATAAGTGGGAGAGCATTCTTATAATGTCAATTTCAAAAATATGATACAGAGAGCGAAATATTTTTATAATTCACGTAATTTGTTATGGAAAAATTTTCTTTAAATACAAAATTTGCACATATATAGTACAATAATATACAGTACAATTGTTTAAAAAATTGTACTATATACTTATATTGTGAATTGAATTTATTGTTGTCAAATCTCGAAAATATTGTGAACAGAATTTCGTTTATATACCACAAAGAGCACTGTATTTGATGTCTAGAATAGCTCTTATAAAATGATGAGTTCTTCAAAGCAGAAATAAAAACAAAAAAAAACAAAAAGAATTTATCAAATTTTAAACGTACCATATGGATACTAAGTATCTTGTTAAAGATGAGAAATGAGCATAATCACAAACATACTTACACTTAATTATAAACACACACACATACTAGAATTTTTATTTTTTTTGTTTTGCGTAGGTCTAATAGTGTAATTATATTTCGTACGTAATTTATAATTAAAATCGATAAAAATAAAAAAAAAACGAAAAACTTATATAAAATTAAAAAGAACTTGTGCTGATCATTTTCGATTTTTTTCCTTTAAAAAAATATTAAATTAGAAAAATAAAAATTAAAAAAATCTAAAATTTTGTTGCTCTTTTATACTTCAACATATACCATTAAATAGAAGAAAAAAAAATTTAATGTATAATTTATGTTCAAATTTTTATTAAGTTCTTAAACTTATGAAAACAACAAAAAAATACAAAATAATTGTATAAACTTCTAAAGAATAAAATTCAATAAATAACTCTATTAATTATTATTGAATCAAATGTGTTATACGAAATAATTATAGATTTATAGCTTCTCAGTTGTTTTTTCTTCTTGTTTAATATTGTCTGATGATCATAAAATGAAAGGAGAGCAACAAAAGAATAATGAAAATTTTTAAGGAAAATGTCTCAAATTTTCATAATACGAAATTCTAATGAAAAATTAAGTGTACACATTTGAGTCACACGTTTTTGAGATCATAGAAAATTCAGAATAAATTTTTGATAATTGTTGAAAAAAAGAATCTTAAAATAAAACTAAAAATACGAGGAAATATTAATCAATAGCAAATAGGTAAAAAGTGCACTTTCTCTATTGCAGAATATTAAAATATTAATAATCAGAAGCATTGCAACCTCATAAAAACAAAAACATTTTTTTTTTCTGGTCACGTAAAGGAATTTCGGTTTACGGGAGTAGTTTTGCCTAATTCAATGCTGCAGCATTTTTTCACCTCTTTGTTTTCTGAGAGTGCCTACACGACTCTTTTATATATGCAAAATAGAACAACTAAATATAGTACGGTATATTTCAATGTTCGTGTCGAAATGATTGCTCATAAGTCATATTATATACAAGCCATATTCTATACTAAATCATGTTAAAATTTAGCTTCGGCTTAATTTTCCTAGCTTTTGTTTTTAGTTGTTTTTGTTTTAATATTTTAGCCTATGCTTCCTGAGTAACACAGTTTCTATGGATTTGACTATCTTCAAAATATTCGATATAGTATAGTATGCATGGCTCTCCAAAATATACTGTATAGTTTTCTAATATTATTTCCTATAACGTTTTCTTGTGTTCGTACTATTTCCAAATCTCGAATTTCTGCTTTCCACTGCAAAAAATAAATAAAAAGTTAGAGCTTCTTACTTTTTGCTTCTTGTTAATTTCAACTCCAAAAACTCCAATTTCAACTTCAAAGCTTGATGAAGGAAATGTGATATGCACGCACTCAAATAACGAAAAAACCTATAAAATTACCTTTACATCTGCTTATAAATATTGCTCCAATATTCCTTTTGCATCTGCATCGCATGTTCCCTCACCCTTCGGTTTCTTTTCTTCTAAAATTTTTCAAATCTTTTTGCACGGAGTACAACATTTGTTAAGAAGCTCTGGTAATTCCTGCTTGCAAAAAAAAAATATAAAAATTATTTAACTTCCAAGAAAGCCAAAACATCAGAAAACAATGAAGAAAAATAAATATTACAAGGACTCTAAAATATTATATCATACAAATATCCTAGAATTTCGTACATATTCATTTCTTCTTAATATTAATCAAGAGAAATGTGTACAAATTTCAAAATTTATTTGTTTTTTATTTAAATAAAAAGAGCAGAAAATGCATATAACACATACTTATATACTACATAAAATAAAAATTAAATATATTTGAATCACCTTAAGTACTCACAAAATTTAAGTGATTCAAACTTCATGGAAAATCACTTTGATGATCGTACGTTTATATATGTATGTGTGTATTTATAGATATATATATATATATATATATTTAAATAAATACAAACATTATGTGTATAAAAACATTATTATTAAAAAAACATTCAAAATCTTATATTTTTTTTTTGCTTTTTTACAAAATTTTGAGTGGAGGAAGTGGCAATGACGGTTCTATTTCTATCGACAGAATGTAGGTCACAAATGATGGTATACTCATATTCGAAAAATAAAAATATAATTACACATATATTTAGATTTATAGGTAGAATGTGTATAATAATTACATAAACAGAAGATTCGCAATAATTTGAACAATATTGCTATGTAGAAGAGCCAACAAGTTAATTTCCAACATACTGATCAAAAGGAATGAATTTATCTTAAAGTTCGCTCGTTAGGGCAAAAAATGCTTGCTGTATACAAAATTTTCATGTTAAAATTTTCATTATTACTCTTATTTTGACATTTGTTCTTTTTTTATTTAATTAGACATTTAAAATTTTTGTCAAAACAGTAGTGAGCTCCTGTGAAAAAATTATATCAAAAAATTATATGCTTTACTTTCTGATCTCAATTCGAGTTTTGACTTAGGCATATTAGACTACCCTATTGTAATTACATATAAAATTTTCTAAAAATTATTTTTTTTTTCGCAAGATGTCGCTGCGAATCTGTTCAACCCTGAACAGTTCTGACAATTTAATTTTGATTACCTATAATCAGCTATTTTAATTTTAATTAATTGAAATTTTATGAAAAATGGTGTTGCCAGTCATCTTGCATCTTAACTGTTCTATAATCTTTTGAACAAATTAAATCCGAAGAATATGAAAATGTCAATCAAAGTGGCGTTTAGATTTAATCTGATTACATAATATATATTTGGTTTTAACCAAAATTCATTAATGTTCATTACATTAGCGGTTACACTGTTTGTAATATATAAATAAACACAATATATTAATATTTATGTACCCACTATGCTCGTATACAAAGTTTTTATACATCTGAAATTGAGCGACAGAAGTTGCACTAAAAAAGTATTTTATATTTTGTTTTTTTCGTCTTCATTATATTTTTGTTTTTGTAATATATTTTTATTTATTTTTTGTTAAGTTTTCCCTCTATTAATGAAAAACAAGATATTTTATTATGTCATTTAAATTATTTTGTCATATTTTTCTTTTTGAAGAGTTTTAATTTTTTTTTGTTTTTAATTTTCGGAAGCATAAAATGTTTCGTTTTTTCTTTTTCAGTTTTTTTATTTTGTATTTTTGTAGCTTTTTTTCTTTAAATTCTAATTAATTTGATTGATTAATTTCAGTCACAAAAAGGAAGAGCACATTATGTGTGTATTTTTTTTATTTTTCTATTTTTGTTTGTGTTATGGTATAGAAATTATTTGAAATTAATTGAATAAAACATAATTTTAAAATAAGAAACGTGTATAGGTTTTTTTTTTAACTTAAGAAATTTTCCGACATTTTATCATGTTTAATCACCATACGATATTATGTATGTATTGTTCTATTATGGTATACAATGACATAATGCATTTCGTTCTAATAGTAAAACAAACTTAAAAGATGTATAAATAAACTATATATACAAATAATTTGGAAAGAGGCTATTTTTGATATGACTAAAATTTTTAAAATTTCTTGCATTAAACTTTTTTTTTTGTATAATACCCCTAAGTTAATTGATACATAAAAGCAAATTAGGATTTGTCAACTTTATTTTCAAATAACTTTATTTTAATGCGCGATCTATTGACAGTTTTTTCGTCAGTTCACAGTTTTGCCTTTACTATAAATATAAATGAAAAAGTGGCTTAGAAAACACAATACTGCATAGGTCACACTTTTGTACACTGACTGCATAGGTCTTAATAACCTTTTGATTATCACACTGCCAAGCTACCCACAGAGCAGAATTTACATTCGCATTTCTTTATTTTATTCTTATTAATATTTCGTATAACTCTTCAAAAATCATCCAAATTTACATTATTAGCCTAATCGTGTATCTCGCTTTTTTTTTGCTAATTTTTTATAAACTTTCAAATCAGAGTTCTCCGTTTTTCTAATAAATTTCATTTTTCCTCATTTTTTATAATTACTCATTTTTTCAATTGGGTTTTTGAATTTTTTTCTCAAATTATCAACTGAACATCTCACTTTCAAAAACAAAGTGAATAAATTTTGTAAACATTTTAGAAAAAACGAGATACGCAATACCGATTAATTCTTCTCATTCGAAAATTACATTATACAAATATATACTTAATAGTTTCTAATTTTTTTCTCTCTTGTCCAGCAAAATAGCGAGATAGACGATCAGGCCCTATATATATACATATAGCTACATCTGAATAGAGAGTACGGGTACTTCTATAGAAGGGCCTAAGATTTGCAATAAGAGACATTAGATAGGGTTTTATGAGTAATTTCCCAGAATATGCAAGACTATTTTAAGTTTTTATACCCAAATAATCAAAATTTTCGGTCGTGTTCTAAATGTCAAAATAAAATCTATAAACAAACAAATTATATTTATTAACTCTTAAATAAACAACTGGGAAAGTTTTAAAATTTGTTTCTAATGCGCAAGAAATATGTGCGCCAATGCGAGAAAAAAGCGATCTTTGCTCAATTAACTTCTCTTACTACAGCTGGTATACTCTTTATCATATTTTTATCATTAGATGAGAACATTTGTATTTTAAACTCGAATTTTATTGATGAAGAAGAATTTAAATCGTATTTATTAAATTTTAAACAATTTTTAATATCAAAAATTTTATAAAATTTAATCATCATATGAAATCAAATGAAATTGCAAAACTAAAACAAAAACTGTAAGAATTTATGTATAAGACCATCAATTTCAGTCGAAAGATTTAAGAGGAAATTTAATTTATATACTAAATTAATTACAATTTTCTTTAATAAATTAATTCAATTGAATTTATATAAAAATCAAAGTTCATAGATTACCGGTTTTTATTAAATTAAAATGGAAATCTTGCTATATTTATGTTGTTAGAATTGAATTTATTAAATTTTAATTTTTATATTTTTTTCTAAATAATTTCTCCAAAATAACTTAAAACACACATAATAATTTTATATATATATATACGTATATACATAAGTTTATGCAAGATATAAGTATTATAATGTTATTTTTGATTTTATTTACATGTGGAAATCTATGTTATTATGTATTCATATATACTCGTATATGTATGTAAACTTTACTTATATACATATCATTGTATATTTTTATTATATCTAAAGATTGAGTTACTTCACACCATGACATTTTATTAAAATTAAAAAAGATCGCAGTGTAGCAGCAGACAATATCAAACAAAAATAAACAATTTCAATAGAAAATATTTTCCACTATATTCAATGATCAAAGGAAAATATCCCTCCTTTTTAATTTTAAATTACAGCAGCAACGTCAAAAATAAAACAAAAACATGTATGTATGTATGTATATAAAAAATGTGAAAAAGAAATATTAGTACAAATGAAAATATTGGAAAAAGTTTAAAAAATATTAAACACACACAAATAAATGAATAAAAAAAGAAAAAATTCTTAATTGGGGCATATTAATTTTTTGTCAAAAAAAGGCGGGAAATACGGTATTTAGATTAACCGCATTTTAGATTTTAATACGGTATACCATATCTAATTCAAAAAAAATAAATATTAATTTCTGACACATTTTGTTGACTATAAACTCAAATTCAGGTTTATTCAGTCAAAACGATAAATCTAAAATCTTTATTACTCCGTTTTTGAAAATCATGTTCTGACTTCGAAAAATTCTAAATCCTAAATCAATAATTCTATTAATAAAAATATTCCAGAGTTCTTTTAAATCAATTAACTAAATGACATTTCTATTGGCAAAACCGCGACAAAGCTCCCGTTGTATATACAATATCAGTTTTAATAAAAACTTTAATTCATTATCTAAGTTTTTAAACCCTTTCGAACAGTATAGAAAAGTTTGCATTGATCTAAAGATCTTTTAGAAATGCAATATCTAAATTTAAAATATTTCATCAAAAAGTCTGAAGATCAAAATGTCAAAAGATATATATATGTATGTGTATATATATATATAATGAAAATTTTGAATATCATTCTAACTTATAATTTAAATATTTAATTTTAACGATTTTATTAAATACTTTTTTCTTAGAATTATTATTTAATATAAACAATTTTTAGTTAAAAATATTCTTTTTCTGTTTTATTCTATTTTTTTACTTGTACTTCTTGCCTGCATCCACACCATCTCTTTCTTTCTTTAGCAATATAACAAATTGCGATTATAGCATGAAAATAAATCCCAAAGTAAATACTTTACAGTCAAGGTATCTGTATATTTAAATTTTCCAGAAAAAAAAACCATCACCTTGCGGCGTTGATCATTGCTAAAGTGAAAAAAAAAACAAAAAACCCAAAATTATAATAACAAACATAAAACCAAACTCATTAAAATATAAGTACATAATTTTTTCCATTAAATATACTTGTATGTGTGTGCATATGTCTGTGCAATAAAAATCTTAATATTTTAAGTGGATTTTTCCCCATTTTTCGACTTCTTTTTCATTTTACGTTGTGATTTTTGTTTTTCTTTTTTTTTGGTAAAATTTGTAAACAATTCACCTGATAAAATGGCAGATCAGAAAATTTTTAAAATGTAAACAAAAAGCAAAAAAAAATTATAAAATTTTTCTTGAAATACTACGTAGTATTTGAACTAAAATAATTAAAAACTAATTAAAAAGTACCAAAAAGTGCACGTAAATATGCAATTTATTAAATAAATTAAGTTTCTAAATTGAAATACTTGAAAATATTTAATTAAATTAATTTGTTTTATCTATAATCAAAAATTTTTTTTTTCGCCTATTGTTGTGAATGAAATTTAACTTTCATATCAGGTGGCGTTAATTTCAAACAAATGGAAAATAACAAAAAATGTAGCAACAATACTTAATTTTGAAACTCTACGGTAACACTCCTGACAATAGTCTGACGTATTCATGTGCAAGCATTATTTTTTATTTTAATACACTTGTATAATATTAATAAAACTAGAACAAATTTGGAAATTTTGTTCTTTAAAATTATTCTATAAAAAGCGTTCCCGTAATATATTCGACAAGCAACTTAACTTATTATGTGCTGAAATACTAGAAAATCAAAGGTACATTTCAAAAATTTTTACAATTTTTATTTAAAAAATACAATTTTAGGCTACGCATCTTATACATTCAAATGAATTGAAGAAATTTTAGTCATGACTTTCTGAAATTTTGATGAGATTTTGTAACTTTGAAAACCAATCCGCATTTTTCTAGCAAATCAAGGTAATATTATTGTTAGAACTTGATTTAATCCATTTTGTGCATTTTAATGAGAGTGAATATTTAATGTTCTTTTTTAGTTTGTAATCCTTTACCCCAACTGTTTAATAATTATAAAGACGTACCTCAATATAGAGTCAAACAAACTTCTTATACCACTATAAAATTTTTAACGTTTAAATTAATTTAATTGCACTTATTCTTACTATAAAAAAATAATAATAATGAAAATAGAAGGAAAGAAGAAGCGCCATTTATGTAAATAAATAAATACATAAGCAATGTACTCATCTAAATATATAAAATTTTCTAAATTTAAATTTTAAAATAATCATTTATCTACAATAAATAAATTTTGGAGAAAGACAAACAAATTAAAACGGAAATAATTGAATTTTTAATAATTTTAAGTTTTGCCCATTAAAAAAAAGATGGAAAATCATATTATGCAAAGTAAATGAAATAATTTTAAGATAATTGCTTGGACTAAAAAAATTTCATTAATTAAAGAAATTATTTATGTTATTTAAGCGAACTTTAATACAATGAGAATTAATTGAATTTTATTTAACACAAGAACAACATAATAATTAAGCGAAAATGCTATATGTTAACAAAAAACTAATCCAACACATCATGAAATTACTGTATTACGAATTCTAAATAAACTATTGTAGAATATAAGAAATATATATTTCAAAAGGATCTAATTTAAATAAGTACCGTTCTTTTCACTGGTCGTAGACGCAATAATACATAATTTCCTTTAATAAGTACGCAAAAAAAACCATTTTAAAAAAAATCTGATGTGATCAGCATACAGCGCACTGGCAGGCACTGTTTAGTTTAATGAAAAGAGTCAGACACACCTCTGTTTAAGAATAGTTTGGTGCTCTCACATAACTAATTTGCAATCTAAATTAAATCTGTCATAATAGCAAAATCTTTCAGACAATTTTTTGAATTCCATTCGTGTTATTCATTATTAGAAAACTACAAGAACCTTAACTAAAATCGTGAATATTAAATTTTAAGATCAACTTTAAAAACAATTCTAAAAACAATTTGTACGAGTATAAACTTTTATTTATTGAATTGCTTTCAGATTTAATTTTTTTTTTTGGAAATTTCCCAAAACAAATTTTAAAATGAAAATCTTTCATTTAATATAAAGTGCATTTTTAACGATTCATTTTATACTTTTCTTAATTTTAGAATTAATTTTTTTTGTTTTATAATGTTTTTTATTCCAAAGTAATAAAAACTTTTCAAAAGTGATATACACATTCACTTATATATATTATTGTTCGTATTTAAGACAATTATAAATTAAGAGCCAAAAATTTTTAAATTTTTATGTTTGTAAGAAAAGCGAGTCAAATTTTTTATGAAATTTTGGCACATTATTAAAAACAATTACCTTGGTCTTTAGTAATTTGCCAAAAACAAATATGATACCATAACGATCTGAATGGCGTCTTTATGTATACGTATATACGTATGTATTTTCATTTGTAAATTTATAATTTGTGAAAAAAAAATTTGTTTTTAATTTTTAGGTTAGTTTCATACGTGAAATTAAATTATACACTCATTCACCAGCTTTTATCTCGATTTACTGAAGCCCCATTTTTAAGGCATGTTAAAATTTTATGTCAATTGCACTATCCGATATTCTTCATCATTTTACGAACAATATAAAGAATTAAAGAAATACTAGAATATTTCATTTGATTCTCTGGATCATGTAGTTTCCAATTAAGTGTAAAAAATGGTGTTGTTGTTGAATAATTGACTGTCGATTTATAAAATTTTGTTTCATCATATGATGTCACTCATGATGTTACAGCCGAAACGTTTATCTATGATCAATCGTTTGATAATAAAATTCAATAAATATTCTGCTATAAAATTAAATGGCAAATAGCTTTTTGAAATCGCATCAATTTATTTCAAAAACAGTTCCCTTAAACATTCCCTTCAAGTCTTAACCCTTCATTTCGAATTGGCTAGTTATGTAGCTATAAGTTTTTTATTATAATCGCAACCACAACTAAATAAATAATAAATAATTTAATAAAAGTTCAAAAAAATCATTCGATTCTAAAGATATACTTACTAACAAAACATTGAAATTGAAATTAATCATAAAATTTTATTTACAATTTTATATTTTAATTGATTGTCGACAGCAGCCATTTATTTGATTAAACAAATATATGTACATACATATACTTTTAATATTACATTATCGCCTTTTTAAAAAACAACATTAATTTTAAATGAATTACAAATTGCATAAATGACAAAAATGTAAACAAAAGTCGAATACAAAATAATATACTTTTGCATTTTAGTCATTTTTATGATTTGCTACTAAATTTTGACATTTCGATAATTTATCAAAACTGTCAAAAATGACTTATATATGAAGTGTAAACTTTGTTGCAAAAAAGAAAAAAACAACCGAAGTAAAAAATTATGTTTAAAATTTTATAAAATAAAAAATTTGTATTTCAATTGAATATAAATTTAAAATACTTTAATTTCTATTTCAAGAATTATTTTTAATGCAGTGTTGCCAATAATTTGTAATTTGTTCATAAACATTTCTTAAAATTTATGTAAACCGACACTTTTTTTTTAAATTTTTTTCAAAAAGATTTTATGTTGCCCCACAAAAGATCTAACACTGTTTTATGTAGCAACTCTTCTTAAGGTTTGCAATTGAGGTATTTGTCAGGTTAGTAACTGAGGCGAGAGTTTTCGAATTGGCCAAATTACTTTGCAATTAATACTTAGCATATGAACGAGCGCAATCAATACAGAATTTCCTAAACAAATAACGGTTTGCATTCATGAAATTGACCAAATAATAAAAATTAAGAAAGTTATGTAAGTTAATTTAAAATTTCGAATAACTTCCGAAATAAATAAAAAATATTGGTAACAACATTATTTTCATTCTTTAAATATTAAAAAATCAACAAAAAAATATTATGTTTTATTTAGAAAAATAAAAAAATAATTACAAAATTTAAAAATATTTTATTTGAAATGAAAATTTATTTATGAAATGGGATAAAATGCCACAGCAAGAAAAGGAAAACGAAAAAAATGCATCATATTTTTAGTTAGAAATTTATTTTTCCTCATTTATTTCCCTTATGCACAAGCATACGAACGTTATTCAGATGTTTTTTAACAAAAATTTCCAAAAATAATAAAAAAGAAAAAAAAAATACGCAACGCTACCAGAAAATTGTATATGAAGGGCGGGAAAAAAAGTCAATATGAAAATACGATTTTTGTTTTTTTTCGTTTACGGTTTCATATGAATTTTTTGCTGTTAAAGTTGATAAAAATATCCGCTAGTCCGTTTTTTTTAGAATATGATTTTTTATTTTTTCATTTTTATTTTGTTATATTTTTTTATAAAGAAAAAATAATGAATGGACATCAAAGTGATATTTGTATTTCATTTTAAATTCCTAAAAACAAAAAAAAAAAACGGAAAAACTTTACAGTCTCACACTATTTTCAATTAGCCAGTCGGTTTTTTTTTGGAGTCGCCTCGCCGCTCTATAAGATAAATGTTTGCCGATTATTGGATTGGTGTGGCTAGTATGGTATGGCGTTAAATTAGAAATGTACGCAAAAATTATTTTCTATATTTTCTCCTTTTTTTTGCACATAAAATGTTTTTTAACATTTGACAATGATTTTTCGTTTCTCTATATTCTATTTTTGTCTATGAATTTAAAAATTAATTTCTTGTTTTATATTTTCATTTGAATTTATTCACTGTATACAACTTTTGTCTTTTAGATTCTCTAATTAGAACTCAAAACATATAAAAGATTCATTGACTCCATGTATAGTATAAAATTCAGAAGTAATATGAAATTGTATTTTATATGTGGTTAAATTTATAAACTAGCTGTACATTGTTTTGCCAATTTTGGTATCAAATATTATTATATTTCATTCCAGATGCCAAGCTCTACTCATGTTGAATTCTCTAATTGCTTCAGTATTGCGATTTACTGGTAATAATTAAGACAACAAACGAACAGCAATGACATTATCACAACATTTGAAGATTTGATCACTAACATTGAAAACCTTGTAATTTTACTCGCTAAAATAATTTCTCTAGAATTTTATTGAAAATATTGGTTTTACATACTGTCAACTCAGTTTCCAATATTACAAATTCTACCGTGTTTTACAATCCTAAAACTATGCAATCGCGTTTTGTGCATTAACAATTAATATCACAAATGAATCGATCTGGTTTTTTAGTAACAATATTCAAATTCATTAATTATGTTATGTATATCACGTATATATTTTATGTATGTATTAATTTAAATATTAAGTATAGATAATAATGTCAAAAAATGTTTATTAATAACTAGAACATAATTAAAATATAATTTTATTTTGAAAAATCATCATTTTAATTAAAAATTAATTCATAAATATTCTATAAAATAGCAAAAATTATTAAGGTCATTTATAAAGATTTTTTTTTTAAACCAAAAATGTTAAATTATTTTTTTTTCTTGGGAAGAGAAATACATATTGGGCAAATATTTGTTACAGCATTTTAAACACTTTCTATTAACAATTTCAATATTCTCTAACACTCCCAATAACAATACAAAAATATTCGATTTAAAGTCCATGTTATAAGAGGATTCGAATAATAGGAGTGCCATTCGATTTTTTTGTCTAAATACCTAATTAAGTAATTTTATTCGTTCATCTGAAATTATGTCCAACTTGAACAAAAACTCATAGCTTACACAAAAAGGGTAGGACCAGATTTATCCAAATTGGGTTTCCTGAACTGATGGTATTACATATGGTGTACTCACTGAAATCATGTTATTTTTTGATGTTCTAAAGATGATTTCGAAATCCAGTAATATATGTCTAGAAAAAAATACAACAGTAGAGAAAAAATAAATAATATTTAATTCATCAACATTAGAAACAAATGTATTTTTATTATTACAGTTATATTGTGTTTACTCATATTTGGCTCAAAATTTTATAGTAATTCGAACCGATTAAAAGTATTTGCTATGTATGCATGTGTGTATAGAGCAAAGTCATATGAATTTATGTGTACTAATGAAAATTAAAAATTCTCATTTTCCAATCTTTTAACTACTATTTTATATTATCTACTAACTATTATAACTACTATATATAAGTAATTTATATTTTGAAATTTTTTTTTTGTTATTTTTTTAAGTCATTTTTAATTTTTAATTACCTTTTTTTTTAAAAAAAAAAAAAAAGAATGAAAAATTCTCACGATATGAATTGAACAGTTTTGAAATTATAAAAAGAAAAACAAAAAATTCAAAATTCAAATTATCTCATCCAGCTCAATAAAAGTTATATTTGATTGTTGTTGTTGTTATTGCCGTTTGTTGTTGTTGTCCATGTTGATGTTGTTGTTGCTGTTAAATTTATTTCTTCTTTTTCTTCTTATTATTTTTAGTTCTTATTTTATTGTACTTTGTTTTTTAATTTCCCATCAAAATTGTACGAAACAGCCGCTAGATCTTTTGTTTTTTTTGTTTCACATATTTTTCTTTTGTTTTTTGTTGTTGTTATTGTTTTTGTGAAAAAGTAACACGCTTGTAATCTGTTAATGTGTCAGTCTATACAGCATGTTTTATTTTTTATTTTCTTATTTTTTATTTCACAGTCGATAAAAAATACAACAGAAATAACCATATTTACGTTTTATTTTTTATTATTATTCTTATTTCAAAAGGTATACACTATATACGAGTAACAACGAGAGTTCAAGTGTATATTTTTAAAAGTGTGCAGACATTTTTCTCATTAAATTTTTGAATATAATTTTTTTATGAACATAGTCATGTATACATGCTTAAATATAATATGTGCAAATGTATATATATATTTATATTACGCGATGTACTATAAATGGTATAAATTCGCAACTATTACAATACAATTTGGATGAAATGATTACAGAAGATTTTAAGATAAGAACAAAAAAAAAATTCGGACCAAAAATAATATAACAATAGTACTCTTATATGTATATATATATGTTCAATGTTGTTCTCTTATAACAATAAAAAATAGATATTTTCGTTATATTCCAAAATAAGTAAAAGGATGATAGAGAAATTCATCGGATTAGTTCGTGTTTTGATTGTACAAAAATGATATTAAATTAAAATAACAATGACCCTATTTAATTTTTACAATTACAATATAGAAGAACACAATAATATAATTGAGTAACTACTATATGGTCAAAAAAAAATTGCAAAGTGTGTGTGTGATTTTAAGAAAAAGAAAAAAAATTTGCAAGATTTAAAACTTTGACCGAAAATTATTTCAATGTGCTTTCCATATTAATTGTTAATTAATTCACTAATTTTAATTATAAATTGGTAATCTTAAATCTAAATTTTAAAAAAAGTAAAAATACTTTAAGAAGCGGTTGACATAGTTATAACTGTAATAACTGTTATAGCTTTTAACTGTTATTCTTTAGTTTTTGGAATATTGCATTATTTAGGTCTCTATTACTTTAGCCCTGATGTTCTACACGGAATTAATTTTCAAATAAAACTAAGTACTTTTCGTTGTCAATTTGAAAGCAATATATTTTGAATCCTGGCTGGGCATAAAAAAAAACATGGAGAAATTGCAGGTTTTCATGAATGAGTGCCTCCGGGTCATATGTAAAGTATTCTGGCCGAACACAATATCAAACAGAAACTTGTTGTCAGTATGAGAACAGGAGCCAATAGAGAAACAAACTAAGAAAAGGAAATACAGATGGCTCGAACACATTCTAAGAAGATCTGAACACTTCATAGCAAGAAAGACAATAGAATGAAACCCGCAGGGATTAAGAAGTGTAGGAAAATCAAGAAATACTTGGAAGAGAAATTGCAGAAGTAGGAAAAACATGGATCCAGGTTAAAGCGTTTGCCCAAAATAGAGAAAGATGGAGAGGCTTTGTGGAAGCCCTATTCTCCTAATAGGAGTAATAAAGGAAAAACAAATCTTATTTTTGCAAACTTTACTAAAACCATAAATTTGTTATTATTTAAAAAAATTATACTGCAAATTTTTGTGTTTTAAAGCAAAATTAGGAGTAATTTAAAAAACTAACATGCTTACAATATTAAAACCATAAATGTTAATTTCTGACTTACTGTAAAATATAGAACCACCTTAACTTTATTTTTAAAATTTTGAAAACACATCCTTATAATATATGTCTTATTCATACTGATACTCAAAGTATTACAAGAAAATTTAATATTTATAAAAAATTTTTTTTTTTTGTTTTTTCTTTAAATGTTTTATAAAAACATTTACTTTGAAAGTTCAATAAATTAATTTTAAAATATTAAAAATTAAAATTTAAAATTTTCCTTTGTTAACGCAATCACAGTATTTTAGCATAATATTTTTGTATGCAATTTAATTTGACGGCACGCTGAATTAGCTCCGTATGGTATGCAATTTTTAATATGTCTTCAAATTCTTGCTCAATTTTCAAAGCATTCCGTTAAAAGCCTAACAATTTCAAAAAGCAAATTTTCATCTTTAGTTTCAGTAGTTTTTATTCTAGTAAATAAAACTTTGAAATATTATGTGCAATGGCATCCTATGTCACCTTGTTGTATATTCAAAATATCATTCAAAATATAAGAAACTATCTATACCCATATAAACCAACAACAGACAGACAAAATTTTGATAATTTTTTTTTCAATTCAAATAAATGACCCAAAAAAAATATTTAACACGGAAAATAGATACAATGATGTCATGTTTATTATTTTTTTGGGAAATTGTTTACAAACAAAACGAGAAGTAGATTATAAATCTTTGTATTATTTTCGGCAGAAGAATAAATTGAACCCCCCATGAAAAATAACAAAAAAAAAAACCTTAAATACATAATATAATGAAACAATGTTAAAATTTTAAATATTTTTATACAATAATTTAAAATACTTTTAAATATTGAAATGAAAAAAAAATTATATTCAAAGTTTGTACAATTTTCTTATAAAAATATTTTTATTCTAATTTTTCAAGAAATTTAATTAAGAATTATGACCTTGTAAAGCTTGCAAAATTTTATTTTTTTTTTTTCAAATGATATGAAAATTTAAATAAATTAAACAAAAAAATATTGAGGATTACGTCTAGTATAAATGGATAAGTTATAAGATTATTAATAACTTTATCATCGAAGCTTCTGTACGGAAGAGCATTGCAAATAAGCTTGTGCTTGAGTACTTTAAGAATTAAATAGTCTTTATTAATTTGAAATTATTGCTAATTCAATTCTTTACAGCGGTCGAGATCCTAGTTTTTTCAAATAAAGGTCTTGTTCTAAAATACTGCATATTTTCTAAGATTTGATTAAATTTTAATTGAAACTATGGTGGCAATTGTTAAGAATGTTTAAGAACGCTGTTATTTCCATGTTGTGGCTATAACAGTTATTTCTTATACTACAATAACGAATGTCAACTACTATATGTAACAGCTTAAAAAAGTAATACAATGGTTTGTGTTAAATTTCAGAACAATAACCACAATATTTTCGATAATAGTCAGAGATAACAGTCAAATTAAGTAGAGTTCGGTAGGCTAGGTTAGGTTACGTTGACGTCGCTATCAAAATTCAAAATATACGCTTAGTCCAAATAGGCTCATTGTGACACCGCTGGATCTCGCAAATAGAAGTAAGACCCAAGGAATCTTTGCCTTTCCTGTGCCAAATTGAATGTTAGCGATCACCTCCTCTTCTTCTCCGCATCTACAGAAAATTTTGCAAACATTGTAAGTGAGACATCCTGGCATGTTCGACAATCAGATAGTTATAACCTTACAGCCCCGATGTTTTCCCGAAAAAGAGGCATCAAATACGCGGTATATCTAGCTTAGACAAAAATTACAAAATTTTCATGTTTTTACAAATCAAAGCTGCTATATTATATAATATTATATAAGCTGCATTTAAAAGTTCCGATTAAGTTCAAAAAAAAAAAATAGAATAAAATTTTGTGAATTATTTCAAAATTATTTGCATGAGAAGCATCGAGAACACAAAATTTAAGAACTACTCAAAATTGTGCATTTTCTCATGCTATTCTTAGATAAGTTTTAAACATAAACTAGTTTCAAGGTTAATTCTCCTAAATATTTACAAAATAATAACAATAAAATATTATTTTGTATGTATAATTCTTCTATTTCCTAATTACCATGATAATACAATTTTCTACATGGACAATTTTCAAGATATAAGCCAAACTTGGCTAAAAATTAATAAGAACTACTTATTTTCAAATTCAATATCACCTCAACTACATTTAATACATAATTTTCTTAGAAAAAGATTATCACGAAAACTAAGTTTTTTTCCATTAAATTATTTTGTTTAATAAATTTTCATACAAGTCAAAGTTGGAAACAAAACATTTTGCACTACATATACGCTGTCACGCAATAACAGTATTTTTAATATTTAACCATATTAATACAATTATTCTTCATGTTAGTAACAACCTTGTCAATTTAATAACTAAATATGTACTCGTACATGTTTTCTATATAAATATGAAAAATTTTGAAAAATAATGTACAATGTGTGAACCTGTATTAAAATATTTTTTTCAATAAAAAGGAATTTAGTAAAATTTTAATTGTTTTTTTAAAATCAATTTGTTAAATATGTTACGAGAAGCATTAAATTATTAGATTCCAAATGTGCTAACATAATGAATAAAAGACTTCCAGTTTCCTTCCTGATTTCTAAAAATAAATATTAAAAGAACTTACCATATATTGTATTATAAAATATGGTATTCGTATTGCTCATATTCTTGACATTTGACAAGCAATTCAGCCATTTCATCAGACTGACGCCCGAGCATCGCTTCTATACTAATTTAATAAACATCAATTAAAAGTGAGTGGAATTGATTTCAGATGTCGGGCTTACCATAATCGCACTTGACAAGATCGTACGATTTGATGACACTTGTGCGGAGTATAGAAAATTTTCGTTTTTATTGATTATCCCGCATTGACCGTAAAACAATAAAGTTATTTATAATAAATAGATACGTAGAAGAATAATTGTAAAATATCTCGACCGAATAAATGTTATCAGTTTGGGCGAAATGTCCTGCTAATTCGCTAAAATTTTGGACTATTATAATGGACCACGTACAAGATGAGGTGTTAAGCAACATTTACATGCAATTATATATACTTAAAAAAATTATAATAATTTGCTTTATCTGCACAAAATTTAGAAATTAAATGCAAATTTTTTATTTTTCCATATTTTGCATTCAAAATATGAAAAACCTGACTTATAAGAAAGATAAACAAATTAAAAATTTTCAATGTTTACATTTAAATAAATAAACGTCATAAATACAATGTAGCCAACAAACACGCATATAAACTGTCAATAATAGATCAATAAATTTAATTCTCTCTCTTTATTTCAATTCAATTTTAATCTCCATATAACAATATATTGAATAAGAAACTGAAAAAAAATTCTTATTCCTCCATATATTATTATTAATCATTTAATCAATTCATTTTTTTCACTATAAGTATTCCTATTTAAAATTGCACAAATCTTAAATCTTCCAATCTTAAACCATAATTTCACAAATCCGCCTCCTTTTCAATATCCCAATATACATATACATATATATACATATTATATTGCAGCAATAAGAGAAATAAATAAAAAATAGAAGAATTTTGTAAAAAGTCCTGCTGTTCAATGAATCAAAATTTAATTTTACGTTAATCATATATAGACATCGTCATCATCACCATCATGATCTCAAATATACATTCTATAATCAAAAATTATACAAACTATGATATGTATATAAATATATACATACATATACTTAAAGCATAATATTATGATCTACATATATAAGGCAATGTAAATGTAAACTTTTTTACCAGGCAGACAAATTAAAACCAATAATCTAGACATGGATAGATAGCTGTTGTCTTGTTGTCTATCTCTACTATCGTATCTTACTTACAAATTTTTCTACTTGTTTTATATACATTGGAACCCTTGTAGTTTCATTATATATATTTATATATGAAAGTTATGTAAGTTTTGCAAAAAGAAAAATAACTATTTCATGCTTGGCATATCTGCGTTTCTTCTCTATCTCTAGGTATATGAAAATTTTAATTCTTTTTCTTTTCATTATTCTCTTACCGTTTATAGTTTTCGCTATAAGTTTTATTTTTATTCTATTTTTGTTGTTTCTCATAATATTCAGTTTTTTTTTTAAATGCCTTTGTAATGGTCCTAATGGAGTTCAAAACATACTCTCTTTAATATTCTCGTTTACTTTTTTTGTTCTTGTTTTTGTCATTTTTTACTCTACTATTTGTGTATATTTGCAACAATATATTAAATACAGCAGCAGCAGCAACAGTAGTATACAATAAGTTATTATGGGAAAACTCACAGTTGTCTGGCAACAGTGGCTCTAGCCTGTCTACTAATTTTAGTTCTGTTTTTTTATATTGCTTTTTTTTTGCTTTGGTTATTTTTTATAAAAAAAAAAAAAAAACATTTCTTTTCTGTTCTTCTTTTGAAAAATTGAGGCATTTCACCGACGTTTTTTTTTTGCTTTTCTTTTATTTTTTTGTTATTTCATTTTATTTATGTATAACACATCCGCATATGTTAAAATAGATATATTATATGAAAATCAACACAACTTATAATATAAATATAATATGTGAAATACACATTTTATATAAATATATTTAATGTGTACGTTGGTGTATAAAAGTGTATGTATATGTATGCATATATTTAGTAATTGGATTAAAATATGGTAAATTTATATATTTGTATAAGATTTTTATATACACTTACCTAACAAATAGAAAAACGTAAGCGTAGTAAAATAATTTTAAGAAAAATCTATAAATAAATTTTTGAATAGTGTTGCCATTTTTTAATAACAAGCGTAGCTAATATGTGATACGAGTATATAAATGTCATACCCTATATATAAATGGCATCACCTAAAATTTGCATTGTACACACGATTAATTTAAATATTTTTTTTATTATCATCTTTTAAATTTATTAAAATTAAAAACTATTTTCATATCGTGAGATTTACTCTTTTTTGTATAAAAAAATTTGCATATATCACGGGGTTATAAATCTCTTTATGACAAATATGCAAATAATTCATTGAAAGAAGGGCTTTTGAAGTAAAAAAATAGCCATATTTAGTGTTTGTCACATGTAATTAAAATTGAATTGTGAAATGAAGACAACACTAGTAACAGTTATTTAGTCACTAACTAATTAATTAACTAAGACAACACACCATTGTTCTAGGAAACACACTATGTTTTCTTAAATATCAAATTCAGAAATATCACTTTAGATGGCATCACTGTATTTTTGCTCTTTAATTATTATTATTACAATTGTTAATTTTCGTTCTCTTTTTTCATAGTGAATTTTTTATTGTTTCTTATTTTTTAATTTATTTTATACTTTTTCTTTTTTGACTAGTTTTTACTCTCATATTATAATATATATTTAAAATGTTAAAATTATTCATTGTACAAGGTGCAAGGGCATTAATACTTCCTTACTCATAACATGATTACAGCACAGGCACAAAAAGGTTATATTATATATATATATATGTATGCGTATGTATATATGGATGTATAAAATAGTGTAAAAATAAAATGACTTTGCATTAAAAACATCTTAGTGCTACATGTAAAAATGTTGGTAACGCAACAATAGTAACAGTAATGTAATGTGTGCATTTTTGTTTTATAAATTTAAACTATAAAATTAACCTATAAGAATCACCGAGGCACTTCAAAAGAAAAGTGACGAAATGAATGTGCTACAATTGCTATAGTTATTTTATTAAAAAGGGGTGCATTCAAGTAAAGCAAAATCTCATGCAATTTATTTTTTTTCTTTTCTTTATATTTATCTTTCGCAATTTTTTTTTTTTTGCTATTATATTGTTTTGTTTTATATATTTGAGGGAATAAATATTTAATGAAATAAAAAAAAAATAAAAAATGAAGCTCGAAATTTTAATACTTATATGCATTTTATGACATATAGGTACAGAAAAAAAAATAAAGTTATATACAAATAGATTTAAATCTAAGTAATAAATCGTTACCAAAATACCTTTCTTTTAATAAAGAAAGGTTTCCCACATAAATCGGCTATCCAATCGTATATACTGTTTATTTTACTATACAATAATCCTGAGCGATTATCATATTAAAATGGGAATTATTATAAAATGATAATTAACAATATCGTGAAATTATTTTTTCTTTTGTTGATTTTGGTCTGTAATTTTTTAAAATTTCATTCGTTCTTGATCTCCCACAATCTCGTACTAAATAATTGTTGTTCCAGATAAAAAATAACTCGAGAGGTCTTTTACGTTTAAGTCTCCCAACAAAGTTTTGAGCCGCCTCGACGTTGCCATGTTGGGATAAAAGAATTTTATGATTGGCTGCTTGCTTTTTAATTTCGTCTTTGGCACTAGGGATCCTGAGATTTCTGCATATATCATCATTACGGAAATACCAGGAAGTGTTGACGATGTCTCGTAATATCTTATTTTAAAATGTTTGAACGCATTGAATGTGAGTCTGCGCAGCACAGCCCCACATTTGAATACCGCAAGCCCAGACTGGTTTAAATATTTTATTATATATCAAAGCTTTGTTGTATATTGAGAATGATGAACCTCTTCCCAGAAGCCATTTGAATTCTCTATATTTTTCTTCTAGATAGGTTTTTTTCTTCTTTATGTGCACCATCCATTTGAGCTTGGCATCTAACGTCATACCGAGATATATCGCTGAATTTGCATGTGGGATTATGACACTATTGATTAAGACTGAAATAGAATTATCAATTTTCCTATTATTGTAAGATCTACGTGAATCGATTTCACCTCGTTAAGTTTCATATTCCAATTTTTAGTCCATCTCGTGATTTCATTACTGGCTCTCTGTAATTTTTGACTATAATTACGGAATATCACAAGTATACAATAAGTACAATATTGGTTCCAATATGCTTCCCTATGGTACACCGGACCCAATATCTCTAAGCAAAGAATATTCTTCTTCTTAATTCGAAATACTCTATTAGTAAGGTACGATTCGAGTAGTTAAACATACTGCTTCGACAGTAAAAGTAAGAAAAAAATTAAATTAATTTAAATTTAAAGTGAACACTACGAATACCTAATTGGACAAATTAAGTGAATAAAAAAAATCGACCCTAATATCAATGACCCCGAGGAATAGATTATTACAATTTTTACGAAATTTTTCCAATTTTTACAATAAATGTAATATATGTATATATACAGCATTATGACACAATAAATTTAATTTGGAGTAATCGTACCGAAATTTAAAAAAAAATAATTAACTACATTAAAAACAGATGTGGTTTTCACATACATTTTTGAAGCTGACTATTTGCATTTTGTATATATTAATTTTGAATAGCTCTCTCTCTCTCCTCGATTACATAAGTTTCTGATAACAAAACGCATTGGCTTTAAAAATAAATGCCTATTTGAATGTCCGCTAACCGAAATGATGTGAAAATTTATGAACAGACGTAAAAAAATTTTTTTTTAATAATAAATGATAAAAAGTCTTAAAATGCAGCATGCATATGAATGAAAAGTTTATTGCAAAATAAATTACAAAAACAAAAAAATTCACACATAAAAATTGCAAAAAAAAAAGACGAAATATAAATTTCAATTAATAAAAAAGGAAAGGAATTAAAAAAATTTTTAAAATATGTGTAAGTATAGGTGTATGTAAATAAAGAATGCACTAAGTATATAATAAAAAGGTAGAAATAGTTCAACATTATACGAAATCTTAACTTATTGCTGAACAAATTAAAAATTAAATAAAATGCAGTCTTTATACACATTATACAAACGCTGAGTTTAAAAAAGCAAAGCAAAAAAAAATGGGGGAGTTCTTATTCTATTCTTATACAAGTATACGAAAATTCATACCAGTTCTTATTAGTGGGAAAAGAAAGTTTTTAATTTATACTAAAAGAAGTTTAAAAGTCTATGGCGTAAAATTTGCAAATTATATAACAATATAAGAATAATAAAACGAAAACAACAAAAATAAAGAACCATAAAAATGTTGAAGTAAATAATTAATTTATTACACTTGAATATTTAAAATGCAAAAAAGTGCATAATATGCAGAAAAAAAATAGACGTGAAAAAAGAAATGAATTGCAAAATTCTAAAATTATTTTACAAAATTTATCTATTGTCTTCCTAAAAGAATTTTTAATTATTTTTTGATTATATCTCTTAATTTTTTTTCTTTATTCTTATAATTGTTATACTTTATGCATTTCTCTTGATCCTTCTTCCATGTTATTATTGTGATTATAAAAAATTAATGTGTATTCCATAATATATTTTATATTTTACATTATATATATATACATTTAATGTTCATGTATTAAAATTAGTATATTGTATGTTTTTCACTAGTTTAATTAAAAATTAATTTGCATTTTTCATTTCTACATATGTATTTCGTTAGAGACTACAGCAGAAACTAATTTTAATATCTTTGCATAAATAAAATTACAGGAAGAGTTAAACAAGTCTATTGTAAGTCATATAGTAAACAAAATGACTTGCTCTTATTTTTTATTAATATGACCGCTGCAAGTGCTTTCTTACATGGTAATACTAATTATAAACAAACCTTTTGACAGAAGTAAAAAGAAGTATAAAAATATTAATTATGACAGTTTCTCATTTAAATAATCAAATTTCAAATTTTTAAATGACAATTACCTCAAAATTGTATCAAAATAATACTTGCTCCTTATTTTAATGGAATATTCTATTATTATATTATGAATAGAATTAAAGAAAAATTTGGAATTATATTCAACTGACATGCTTCCCATCTGACGACTTTAATAGATAGTATTCATTCGGATGAGATATAAGTTCGATTACATACTTTCGAGGTATCTTCCACATTCTTAGTTGAAAAGCTAAGAATTTATACATTATATAACAACACAATTGAAATTAACACCAAAATACTTATCAGAATCTAAAAATGGAGTCAGCTTTGGATCAGGTGTCTTCGGATTGAAACCCCCCCTTTAGGCTGTCGCGGGGCTTTTCCAGTGATTTTCCAGGCAAAGGTCTTAGCTTTCCTTATTTACTTGACCTTATTTATGTGAAAACACTCGTAGGGTATATGTGAACAAAACCATTAGCATAATTTCGGATATTCAAGCGTCGTCAGGTTTTTAATTCTATATAATATTGAATTTATTGTGGGAACTTAGCAGAATAAAATTGTGCTGTCGCGAATCCCGACTTATGTCGGTATATATATATATGGTAATAGGGGCGGTAATGAAGGGGCCGACGCTCTTACAAATGAATCAGCTACAATAGCATTGTTGCCGGCCTCCTGATTGAATATTGCAAACTATTTCGCACAAATTAGAACAGCCTGTGGACTGTTTGCTTTTAGATTTTGCGATGATGAAAGTAATACAGCTGAGCATATATTTATATGCACTTGGAAAATTGGCGTGCTTGGGGTGTTGACACTTGGACAAATCTGTAACTACATGAGGATTATAAGCCTAGCTGGTGCTTTATAAACGGTGCGATAGTACAATAAATGAATTGAAAAATTTATAGTTTTAACTTTTGCAATTCCATAAGATAGATAATTATGAACGTATTACGAAACACATTATAACATCCAATTTGCACTTATTTGCTCAAGTATGAAAAAGATAATTAAAAAAAAATAATAGAAAATTACCATATAGGTATGTTTTCATATGTATATGTAAAAATGGGTATGTGTCTCGTATTACTATGGGCTTTCCTGTTTTTTTTTGACGGATAAGTTTTTCATTTTCACAAGTACGAAATTTTTTCAAAATGAAAATATATATACCTATGTATGCATATATTAATGAATATAAAGAATAAAAGAACGCGAATATTATTTTAATATCCAAGGGCGATAAATAAGAAAAATGACATCAAATTTATCTATTAAAATATATGATGGAAAATATTTTGCACAATTATAACAATAATATTTCATTAAAATAAAATTAAAAATAAAAATAAAAGGAAAAAAATAATAAACACCCAAAATTTTCCCATGATTTTCATTTTTAACTTTTATTGTACAATAATTTTTAAAAATCTTATAATTATTACAATAAAATTTTTTATTATTTCTTTTCTTTTATTGAAATTTAAAATGTTATAATGTTCAAGAGTATATATATATGTACATGTATATATTTTCCAAGTACATTAATAATTAAGTTTATTTAACGAACTTAACAATATTTAATTGTCATATAAATTATAGATTTTATCATTTTATATGCTTTTAAAATTAATTAAATTATTTTAAAGAAAAAAATCATTAATTTTCTTAAATTTTAACTAATTATATATAGCTAAGCATTATACTTAACCATTTCTTATGTAAATTTTAATTTATCGAATTTAAAATTATCAACTTTTTAATATTAAAATTAAATTTATTCGGTAAACTGCTGAAGTATTGAATACAAATTTTTATATTGAATTTTTGTGCGTCATTCAAACTCATATATGCTTATAGTTGCAATGAAAATGATATTTTATTATAAGTAAAATTAAGATTAGTATAATTTCCTGACTTATACTTATGATTTTATCCTGTAAAATTAATTTATTTCTACTGTACTCGTATAATGCACCATCTTCCATAATTAAGAAAGTACACGTAGATAGCTGTTATGGTATAGTAATTAATTGTTTGATCAAAGGACTCTACATTGTACTTCAAACACGCTCTATTGTTGTCTAATAGAAATTGATTTCCAGTTTTTTGTGCGATGTTTAGGTTTATTCTGACAAGTTAAGACTACGAAGGCGGCATTAAACCATCCGGATAAAGTTGTGCCGTGTATTTTTGCATAAAAATACTCTGATAGATATTCCACACATTACATCGAATATTTGTATAAACAAAATCCTTCAGTGCTAAGCTAGTTTTATTTTGATTAAGTCACCGCTACTAATAAAATTCTATTGTATTTTATTTTCCTGCCCTTATCAATATACTTGAATTCAGATGGTTGTCTCATATGAGTTGAGGTTGTTTTTAAGAATATTTTTTTTATAACACAATTTCGTTTAATATTTTTAAATAACCAAGTAGTTTTAATTTTAAAATTAAAATTTACTTGCGATTTGTAAAATTAAATTTAAATAAATAATAAATTGGCACACAATAATTTTTTTTTATAACTTTTTAAAATTTTGTGTGTGTGGGGCTTTTTATAACGTTTTATTTAGATACCGCCTAATTTAAAAAGACTTTTCCCACATAAAAATAGTTAGACGTCCCACAAATCACCTCTACTATAATGTGATCCATTATGCAATAATATTTTATTTAATTTTCTTTTCTCTTGTGTCAAAGAAATTAAATATTATACAACAATTTGTCTAAATACAAGAAACTTCCGAAATATATTTTCATCATTTTTCTTTTCGGATAATTATAACAAATTATTTTAATATAGTTTTAGATTTAGTCTAATTATACAATATGAAAACTAGTCTAATTTCATATAATATGAAGGTAAAATATTTAATTATTGAGTGTGCGCATATAATTACAAAATAACCTGTTAATAAATTTGATTTTTTCCGAAACTTGATGACTATGTAACAAGTTAATGACAACTACACTTATTTTTCGAAATATTCCAAATACAACTTAAAATATTTAAGACTTACGATATCATAACAATAGTGCAAATTTAAAGTAAATATTAAATATGTATGAATGTATATGTGGTTCTAAATTTACCGCTCTTTAGTGAGTTTTGCGACAATAAAATTTCTAATTTGTTTTTTAATTTAGGAATAAAAAATATTTTGCAAAAAAATATGAAAAAAAAAACCGAAACCACTTAAAACAGAACGTCCAGTGCTTTAAAAAATAAAAATGCTAAAATATAAAAACAAGATACTAAAATACTAATTTGAAGCTACAAGTATATGGTAATATTTATTTGTCTTTATGATTTTTTTATAGAATAAAAAACCGTATGCGACAGTTTGTCTGGAAATTAATTAAACGTGTACGAGGTGAAATCCAAAAATTTTGTGTATTATTTCTTCTCGTCATTTATATTAAATTCACTACAATTTGCTATAAATTTGCGCCCTTTAACATAATAACACTAAAATAATGTAATTAACTTCATTCTTAAATGTGAGTATCATATTAATGTAAAACCATTCCCGCATAGCCAAGTAAAACCTTTATCAGTAACATGCTAGGTTACTTAAAAAAAGCATATTAGAATTTTTTGTTACTTAGTTTTTATTAAAAGGAATTTCACTCAATTCGCCAATATACACTACAGTTTAATTAAATATTAAAAGTTTGACACCTTTTTTCATTTCATACACTCCTGTCTATAAATTAATTTTGAGCAAGTATTTTTGGCATGTAAAAAGCGAGAGCGGGAGAAAAATTTATAACGAAATTTTTTTATTCAACTCTAATCAGTCGACCGCCTCATTATGCATCCACTAATACTTTAAAATAGTTGATTGCAGCCGTGTTGCTCCGCACGAACGCAATATCTTTTGTTAATGAAAATCAAATTTAAATTTTTTTTGATGAAAACTCGTACTTCTTTTATTTTTGCAAATTTGAAAAGAAATTTTTTTTTATTTTTGCTTTTTGAATTAATAGAAAAATTTTACTGTCCAAATGTTCAAAAAAAAAATTTTTTTTTTTTTAATTTTTTTATCATAGATAAAATCACGTTTTTATGAGTCAACCGCATCAACGATGCCTACATAGTAACACATTATAAGTGTATGTACGTGTTTTACTCTTTTACTTATTATATTTTTGTTTTGTTTTTTCTTATTTTTCGCTAGACTAAAATAGCAACTGAAGGATTCTTATTTTAGCGAATAGTCAAAATTTATTTTAATTTTTTTTTTTTGTATTTTTGGCAAATGTTTGGTTTCAATTCATTTTTTTTTTGTTTGTTAGTAATTTTAATGGAATTTCAGTAAAATTCAAAAAATTATGTGGAAAAATTTAAATGAAAACAATAAATTCTCATGAATTTATAGTGATAATTATTACATTATAACTTATAATCATACATATACACACATGTATTTGTGACAACTTTATCTATTTAAATAAAGCAATTATATTTCTTTTATAATAATATATTCGTATGTGAATAGAATAAACACACTTTTTATCAAATTAAATTTGTTTTGAAAAAACAAAAATTTATACGAAAATTTTTCGGAGCAAAGTAAATCTTTATAGGAAAATTCAAAATATTTATTTTAAAAAATTAACACGTACAGATACGATGCGGAAAGAACAGTAAGTCTATATCTTAAATTCAAAATTCAATGTACGAATGAATTCAATAATTTAAAAGTAACATTGTGATATCGTATATTTTAAATTGTAGAGGGTAACAACAGTGTGACGATCCACTTCGACTTATTAAAAGTTGAACCGCACCCCACATGCTGACAAAAAAAATTTACTTTCTTCGGCGCCCCTCCACTGCCAAAAGAAAACCTCTCAGAAACTCTTTTCTAACGCAAAACAAAGCTCCCTGTCGCCATCGCACTCGAGACCTTCGAGTTTCGGCTTCTCTCTCGATTTTTTTCCTAAGCTCCTCCCGGACCTGCTGTGAGCCTCCTCCGCCCGCGACGACTCCGGACTACGTGGAAATTGATCGAGTATGATTTCTATAACAGCCAGTCTTTCCGACATAATCGCTAGTGTCTGTCTGATACCCTCTCACAGGATTAAAGCGGCACGCACATATCAATGACATCGTCTTCATTGGCTCGAAATGTTTATTACTGAGATTTATAAATGTTTACTACAACTCATATATATTCTCACAGTTTTAAACAAAAATCTATTCATCAAACTTAATAATAAGAAATTGTTAATTATGCTATAATAATTACACTAGCTATTTCTAAAATATTTTCTATTTTAAATTTAAGAAAAATTTTTTAATAATGTTTTTAATATTAAATCATTTTTTCTTGTATTTTTTTCTATTATATTTTTTGTTCTATAGAACAGCGCGCCTCAATTAGATCTTTAACTGCAAATGCAAATGGTATTAAAATAGAAGGTGATAGACGAGTAAAGGATGGTGAAGAATTACGGATTATATGTCGTGTTAGTGGTCAACCACCACCAAAAGTAACCTGGTTTAAAGATAATAAATCGATAAGAAATCGAAAATTATATCAATTTGTTCACTTAAAGTAAGTATTTTTTTATATAATAACATATTCATATATCCTAAGTAAATATTTCATATATTATTATCAACAAAATTTCAATGAGCTAAAACTTTTAATTTCATAATATTCATGGCATTCGTTAAGAAGCAATGCAAGAGCGCACGATCCTCACAATATAGAAAAACCCGCAAAAAGATGTTCTTCAGAAAAGAGTAAACTCTCGGAATCTTGTTTTTAAACATTTTTATTTGTAGCAGAAAACATTATAACTAAAATAAAAATTCATTCTTATATTTTTTTTTCTAAAATGGTCTTGCCAAAGCCCTTCTGATGCACTGTTTTCAAAACTTACCTTTTAATTTTTGCCTATTCTTTGGATATACGCCGCGATATTCGTGACTGTTATTGTTGCATTCAGATACTTTCGATGCCATTATATTCAAATTTTTCTCCTTCTCTGAATAAAATTATCATATATTTGCCGGGAAATGAGGAGCCCCAATGCACAGCACTTACAACATTTATAAAATAATTATGCTTTTTAAGCAAGTTTTATTGTATTTGTTATAATGTATATGCATTTATGTGATCAAAACAAAAATAATCGAAAAATTAAATAATTATTTTTTTTTTCTTCTTTCATTGTATATTTTGGTAATTTAGAAAACGATCGGAACTTATTATCAAATCATTCAATAGTTCAGACGCTGGAGTATACGAATGTCGAGCAAAAAATAAAAAAATTCAAAAACCGGAGAAAAAAACAATTAAAGTTGAAGCCCTTAGTGAGTATAACAACTGTAACACAAACACAAGCATACACAAATTATATATAAATTGTAGATTACAAAAATTTTTATTTTAATTTTTTTATTTTTATTATGATTTATTAGAAGAAGCTTTAATACGAGCATAATTAAAAATTATATTTTTTTTTATATTATCATAATTCGATCGGAAACTTCCGATGCAAAATGATTATATAATATATTATATATTAAGCACATATATACGTACATACGCACAATATTTTGAAGAAAAAATTATAATAAAGAATATTTTTTGTTATTTTTCCGTATTACTTAAATATTAAATATTTTTAGGATCAATTTCTGAAACAACTGCACAAAGATCTGGTGATGAATGCGCAGCAGAAATGAAACAATATTGTTTACATGGTGGAACTTGCAAATATTTCAAAGAAATTCATACGTTTTCTTGCATGTAAGTTTTATTTATATTTTCATTTAAATACCCACGGTATTCAATCGTTCAACTAGTTGGTGTTCATTAATAATTAGAGTAAATACCTGTAACATTCATTACAGTTACTCTTACTCATCACCTAAATATTTTCTTGAATTACTTGCAAAAATATTTTTAAACCACGGGTGGGCATATTTTATACTAAAAACCCAACTCAACCTCATAGTAATTAAGATATAATTTAAAAAAAATTTTTTAAAAATAAATTGATAAATCAAAAAAGAGTAAGGAACTGATAGAAATTTATTTCACAGTTTATTAAAAAACAAAACACATTGAACTTTCCCTTATCATTAAATTTGAAATAAAAAAAAAATAATTTTACAAATTTCTTAGAAATTCTTAAAAGGACTAAATTTAATGAATCCTATCTATAATCTAAAACAATTTTCTTGTATTTAAATATAACACTTACAAATTTAATTTGAGAGTGCTATCCAACTTTATTTTTAGATAACCTTTATCAAATATAGAATAAACACTCTTTGCTTACAGAAAAACCCAAAAAAAAGCAAGACAAATTAACAATATTGTTATAGATTTGAATGTCAAAAACAAAATTTCTTAATGAAATTGAACTCAATCTAAATCTTTTCATTAAAGAAAAGGGATCATTAACAGATTTTTCAAGATATAGAACAACAAACTACTTATGTATGCGCCATAACATTATACAATATTATTTTAAAATAATTGATTTGAGTAAAATAATTTTTAATATTTTTAGGGTAATTATAACTTAAAATTTCAAATATGTTACGGCTATGCATGAAATATAAAAATATTCTTTAAAATATTGATATTCATAAGTCATAATATTCTCGCCTATTAATATTATCTTAAATGAATTTATTATATTAAATTTTTATTATCAATCACTTAAAATATCAACATTGTGTTCAATCACTTAAAATATCCTACACATCATAAAATTGACTAAATATTTTAAGAGGTTTTATGTGTTAGAAAAAAGAAAACATTATTAAAATCGTTAAAAGAGTCTACTTTTGTTATTATATATAGAAAGAAATGGGATCACAGGATAAAAATAAAACTATCATCAAAAATGTTGGGAAAGTACATAAGTTTATACATATGTATCAATGTATGTATGTAACTTGCAACATATTATTTAAAACTATCAATAAAAAACATCAAAAATTAATTTTCTTTTTTAATTTTTTTTTCTTTGTATCCCTCTCTATAAGCAGCAAGTTCAATAATCTATATTTGTTCTATATATTTTTAATGATAAGAATTTTGATCTGTGCGACATTAAAGACACATAGCATATTCATTTTAAGATTTCAATTTTGTAAGAATATTTCAAAGTGGAGTAATAAAATTAAAGAATATCTTTAATAATATGGCGAAGAAATATAACATATGAGAATTAATATGTATAACATGAGAATAACATTTGGTATATAAGAAATAATGAATTATTGCACAGAATTGTCCCACATTTTGGTTCGTTTTATTAGAAATTTTTTAAATTTTAGAACTAGAATATTATTACATAGTTATTTTTTTCTCGTGAATGATCGGCCATAATCGGGCAATCTGAAATATTAACAAAAACCCTATTAGCAAAATTATCACCTAATTTATTTACAAAATAAAATATTCAACGACTATTGTATTGTACACAATTTTGAAAATTACATATGTATGTATTCATATGTATAATACGTAAATACATATATATTCATGTAAAGCACGATTTGTTAATTTCTATTTAAGAAATCCCATGCAACATTTTTGTCCTACATAATTTAATTTTAAAATTTCATACAAATTTTGCTTTAAAATTTCAATAACATTATTACAACCCTATAATTGTATTTTAAACCGAAACATTTGCACTTCCTATTATCAAAATGTTATCAATTATTTTAGATACATATACATATTTATATTAACCTTCATTGTGTATATAAGTGCATACGTACTTACTTCAAATTATTAATGAAAGCAAGAATTTTTATTTGTTTGTCCGGAATAATGTTAAAAATTTAATTACTTTTGAAAAATTATTAATAAGAAAACAAAAACCAAATCCCTTTTTCTACTCACATACATTTTTTCTACATACATATGTAAGAACAATAATTTTGAAGCGCAAAGGGAATCGGCCACAATAACCGTATTGTGTTTAAACATTTTCCCTTTGCAATAATCTTCCCTTTTTTGTTAACAGTTGAGTTATTGCTGTTTTTAAATTTTCATTATAATTTGAAGTAATGAAGAAAAATCAAAAAACCAAAAAAAAAAAAAATTAAAAATAACAATTTGTGATGACAAAATTAAATTAATGAAAACAGAAAAAAAAAATAAAACAAAAAAAAAACAAATAAATCCTCATCCTATATAGTTACACTAATATAAAATATGTAGGTGTGTATGTACATATAAGTGTGTACGCATATTTTTAATAATGTATGTATAAGTACATCAACGCATAAAAGACAAATCATATATTAATTTATATATATATGTATATGTATGTTGTTTGTCATCTTGTAATCATTATGATATGAAATGATCCCCAATATCGTTCCGGACAATTACCGAAATGTCGTCTGTTAATATTGTCGGTATTCTTTTTTTTTATATTTTTTGATAATCTTTGAATAGGTAATAAAATTTACTAATGTCGTATAGTAAAATACAAAAAGAAAATACTTATTATTTTGTAAATATAAATATGTACATAAACATACAGAAATTTTGACATTAACTTCTTGCTTATATACGCAACAACAAACCATTTATAATGGTTATAATAATACATATACATATATACTTATATATTTACACATTTAATTTTAAAATAAAAGTTGTCTTCTTCGTATTTTCCAAACTGAATTTCTTAAACTTGAATCTGTGATCCCATTTCTTTCTATAATTGTGAATGAATGAGTTCTTCACCCATTTATTTTTTTTTTTCATTTTTGTTTTAAGTAACATATAGCTACTATGAACTATATTCAAAATTACATTTTAAGGGGAATAATTAATTTGAAATTTAAGCAAATATAACAAATAACAAATAAAAATATAATAATTAAATAAATTTTATTTTAATTATATGTACATATGTAATTGTACATAATAAATTTTATTGATTTTTAATTAAAAAAGTAAAACATGAATCCGTTTATAGTTCAATTTAATTTATACAATTTTAATTATAATTTATATTAAAAATGCAGCATAAATCATTGCAGAAAAGAACATGAAAACAAGAGGTGGTTGTTCTTCAATTATATTTATATATAAAATTTCTAATAAAGAAAGAAGAAAAGACTTTCCTCTCAGAAAGAACTATTAATACATACAAATTGTAAATTAAATGTGTATACCTGCTTAATAATATGTTAAGAATTAAGTAAACTTGAATTGATAAGAATTTCATATACACATACCTATACATAATTTAATAAGAATAATGAATAATAATAATGAAATATATAGTAATTTGTTTTTCCGAACTTCTTCATATATCACAAAATTATTTATAAATAAAAATTTAATAATTTCAATTTTCAACTGCATGAAAATTCACCCAAATTTTTTAAAAATTAAATGAGTTTTGTGCTTGTGTACATTATGTTTATTAATTGTGCAAAAAATAATTACCATAGTAAACCTGTATTTAACACTATTAACAAAAAATTTTTCGGTATTCACAATAGACCTTGGTTTGATTTCAATTATCATACAAAATTGATTTACATTACGTTCAATCAAATGCGCTCCTATACATATCAATGGCTTGTAGGGCAAACCCTCTATGTTCAGCATAGGAAAAATTTTAAAATATTTGAAATTTTAATAGAAAAAATCTATGTGCATACCAAACCATTAGTAATTTACATTATTAACTGGTACTGCTATATTTTGAAAAATAAAGTATCTTCTTTCAAGTTACAGTGCGCATACTTAAATATCTAAGTTATTTAAAAAGTTTTAAAATCTGAGACATACGGTTTTTCCAAAAAGCTCTCGATATACAAATATGTAATATGTATGTCTGCACATAATTTCTATTGAACCTCTTGAGTATGTTGAAAGGTCCGTCGGCCCGTAACTCTGCCGGAGTAAATATGTGATTCCCCAGTATTTCTCTTTTCCGACCGGTGCGAGTCCCGGAAGGTGCACTGAGGCCTTCTCATCCTCACCACCAAATCTCTCTCAAGGGCTCTTTAATCTAATCTTTAAACCTGCAATGCCCTCCCAATATACCGGTAAAGATTCTCACCTGATTTTTGCCTAACCCTATAATATTTTTGAATCGATTCTGGTCTAATCTTCCAAAAACTACATTTGTATTGCGTATAATAATGTATAATATACATACATATATATACAAAATAGATTTTTTTCTAGTCACACTTTTCTTGTCCTTATAAATATCAATTTGGCAGTACATGATAATAATTTAAAAAAAAAAATTTGAAACATAAATACAATACACCCTTATCTTTTTATAGTTGTAAGATTTGATTTTCCTCAAAAATTTTCTCAAACACACATACGAACATATCACAAATATATATACATATGTAAATACATATTTAATATACTATACATACATACATATATTTTTTGTTTTTAATTTTCTCATTTAATCACTAGACAAAACCCATAAATTATATTTTTATTATATTAATGCTCTTTTTCTTTTGCTTTTATTTTTATTCTTATTAGAACTTGTAATAAAAATTATAATACACACAATTCGTTTCACTTTTCACATTATTCTGAAATTTTGTATTCGTTTTTTTTTTTTTTTTGATATTTTCATACATACGTAGGAAAATTTTTTTTTTAATTATCAAGCGGATAAAATTAAAATTTTAAAAAATTAAAAATTGTATTTTACTATCACTTTTCTTCAACAGAAGCTTTTCATATGATCTACATGCGCTGATTTGATTCAAGTGTAACATGGATTCAATAAATAATTTTGTTGATTGTAATTAATTATGTCGATGAAATTTTTATAAAAGATTTAAGATAGAGAAATTTCTGTAGGCCCTGTTTCATATACATACATACACAATGCAATACATACGATTGCAATATATAAAAAAAAACAAAACACCACATTTTATTTTCGAAGAAAACGTCAAACCCAAAATATTCATCTCAATTTTATAATAATAATTATTTTATTTCAATTATTGCTCAAATAAAAAATATTTGTCAATGAATAAGAAATTAAATAATATTGTTCTTTTTCTACTTATTGGGAAAAGAAGCAAGAATTTTATCATGGTAATAAAAGACTATATAAACTTCAATTGATTGCATCTATGAATGACATTTCTATTGTGAATTCTTGGACTGACAATTTAACTGATCGTTGACAAATCGCCACTCATCTTGAAAATTTTTCATGACGATTCTAACAAAAGAATATTATACATTTTAATTAATAAATTTAATTAATTATAATTGCTTAATTAAATTATAATATAATTCCAAAAATTACCTTAAATAACATATTAAAAGAAAATGTCACGTATAAAAAAAATGTCAATCTTATATTAGAATAGCTGCATTATGTTTTTAATCCCACTTAATCTTAATTCCTGTCATCTAGAATACTTTGTAAAAAAATTTTTTTTTTTTTACAAAATACCATCATCAAAGTGAAAAATGAAATCTTAAAATAGATTATTTTTTTTCCGAAATACAACATCTTCTACAATTATATATGTATATACATATATCAGTCTCTATATATTTCAGCTTTCTTCAAATATGTACCTATATTCAGTCAGAATTTAAAATATATTTTTCGTACTGCATGTTTATTTCTCCTGGTTTTGATTTTTTGTTTAGAAAAAGAAAAAGCAAACCTTATGTTAAAGAAAACAAAATATGAAGAAACAAAATGTTAAAAAACACTTAAATATTATATTATGTTCATATTTCGATTCATGAAAAAAAAAGTGATTACTCTAGGAACATGCATTATGAACCAAAAATAAAATATTTCATAAAATGGCTTATAATTTTATTGTTTTTTCGTTTCTAATTGTGTTTATTTATAAAATTAATGAAAATTACCAATAATATAAAACAGGTTATAAACAACTGTTTTAAAAATATCCTTTAGAATTTCAAGCACAACTATAATTTTCGAACATGTTATTTATGCAGACTTTACAGGTTAGATTTATCGAACTTAAGCTAGTACTAAATCATACAATATCATAATTATTTAAATGAATTTTCTACCAAATGCCCTTAAATGATGATTGTAAAATATCTTGAACAAATAATGCGTGCGAATAACCTAAATTTCCTAAGAGAGGCATGACAATTTAATAAATCAAAGTAACATAATAGTAAAGTTGCAATTTCCATAAAATTTATGAATTTCAACTACAACACAAAATACCTTATAATTAGTAAGATTAAAGATATTGCTCCAAATATTTTCTGCTATTTCAAAATTTTGAATTTCATTTTTTTTATTTTTTTATTTTTTTGAAAAATGAGGTAAAATTGTATTTATATTATACAAAATTAAAAAATAAAAACCAAAATTTTCTTATTATTTGTTTATGCCTTATTTTTTTAAGTACAAAGTATACTTATAATACGGATTCATACTATAATATTGTAACATATATACATGCATACATATATGTTTACAATTATTCCATTTATAAGTACTTACATACATATATACATACATATATGCATAAAAATAAATAATGGCGCCGGCCGCAACCGCCGTTTTAATTTTAAGTTCATTGGTTTTAATATTTTGTTGTTTTTCAAATAAATTTATATATGTATACTTATATACTTTACTATAAACAAAAATATAAAATTAAACATTTTGTATATCTAAATTATATATATGTCATATGTATGACATTTGTAAATCTATATAACTTCAGTATGTTACATAAATAATAAAATATGCACTTTATGAAAGTTTAAGTAAAAAAGGCAAAATAATACGAAAAACTTGGGCATAAATAAGATTAAATGAAAATTCTAGATAAATATTACATATGTATAACATATCCAATTAAACTATATTATTTTAAGGATTAACATTATAAAATAATAAATTAAATTCTCTGACAATTTATTCTCGGATAAATAACCTCATTTTTTTTGTCAATTTTTAATAATAATTTTTATATAATTCTGTTGAAAATTGTTAAAATTAGTTTAGAAATTCCTTATTTACACAATAATATCAAATAAATAAGTTCATAGTTTAAATTTTCTTATAAAATTATTCAATGACCATACTGAAAAATTTAGAGCAATTAAGAGCAGATGTACCGAATTTGCTGAAATTTTGACAGAAACATAGTTTTTCTTAACCTGTAAACATAAAATGTTTATACTTCAAAACTGTTATAATATTATTCATAATATTAAACATTTATATTTTAATTTAATGATTAATATTTTTTAATTTAAATATTTTATTTTTAAGATGTCCTGATGGCTTTTACGGTGATAGATGTCAAGAGAAACAATGGAATGAAACACCTAGTACGTACAACAATAAACCAGAATGTGACGATGAAAAATACTTAGGAAGTTTTTATTGTTAAAAGTTATTTTTCTATAGCATCAAAATAATCTACATAATATATATATATATATATATATATACATATTACTAAATTGCATTTTTGCTTTTATATTTATTATAATCAAAATATTTTTTATATAAAATGTATTAATTATAATATTATAATATGTATGTATATATGTATAAAAGGAATTTACAATACAAGATTTTCTTTAATTATTTTTGAAAGATTAAAAAATTTAAATGATGAGATTATAATTATACTATTAAATAGAAATATTTACACTTGTTTTCAATATGGTTTTAACCATACTGTGTAATTTAAATTAAAATCATGCAAAAAATTTCACACAAATACAAATTGAATCAGCAACAAAAACGATCAATTAAAATGGAAAATATTAATTATGAAATTTAAAAATTATAAAAATTTTATAATTAAGTGAATTATGCCGTTGTGTATAACAGTTAATAGAGCTATACAAAAGATAATTTTTGTAATTACACAAAGAACTGTTAGCGCTCTTCAAAAAATATTTTAATATAAAATAATTAAATACATAATTACAAAAATAATTTTCTGTATATAGCACTATAAACTACATATCGCTATTATATGAAATATTACATAATGAAATTAATAAATAATTCACATTTATTATATATACACTCGTATATAAAAAAAAATATTTCTATTTACTTGAAAACTTCCTGATTTATAACCCGAATATTCCTTATACATATTGAAAAATACTTCTTGTTATATACTTTAAATTATTACAATATTATTTACTTTAAATTTATTTTAAAACTTTAAATTTCCTTATGTGTTATACAATATTAAAAATTTATTGTTAACATTAATTAATCGATCAATTGGCACGACCTAATGTATATAATTTTAGTTATATACCAAAGATAATTCAAGCAAGGAATATAAAATCTTCAAACTATTTTTTCTTTTCAATAAATTTCAAGATAAAGAACAAAATTAAATATAAATGTATTAATATTCTCAACTAATCTTATTATATAATTAATTTGAAAAAATTAGACCCTTAAAATTCTCATGTAAAAGTTTACATTATTGTTTACATCATATTTACTTTTTACTTACATTTTCAATTATGAAATTATTTATTTTTAATTAATTTTATTCTATATTTATATAGGGTCTAAAAAAAATACATTAAATTGAAATAAGATCAAATAATTTCTTTTTATACATATTTAATCTGATTTTATGGTTAAATTTTATTTTATAACAATATTTCTTCAATAAACTTTAAATTTTAGTAACCATATTACAAATTTTATAATGTGCAGTAAATCGTAAAATAAAATTATGGTACAAGTGTACTTAATAAGTAAACAATTATATTGTTATTAAAAAAAAAACCCTAATTCAATATTTAATTTCCTTTTTTTTAATAATTATATGTACACAAAAAAGTAATAACAATATACACTTACTATATATACATACATATATAGGTATTAGAAATCTAATTAAAAAATAAAATTGTTTTAATTTTCATCGATTGTTTCTTTCATTTTTTTTTATAATATTAATTATTTTTACATCATCAATTTTTTTCAATTAAAAACATTCCATACATTAAAAAATATTTTAAAAATTATAAAAAAACAAAAATATTTATATAAATATACTTTTATAAAAAATATAATACTTGTGTATAAAATTTTTTGTTATTAATTTATTTTTATTATCAAAAAAAAAAAAACAAAAATAGAGGTGCTATAGAAAAATGTTAAACTTTTTCGATAAAAACATCCTAATATATTTTTCTTCTTTTTACATTATTTTTATGTATAAGAAAAGTTTGCATTAATAATAATAATTAAATAAAAGAAAATAATACAATAAAGATCATTATTTGTTTTTATTTTATATATAAATTTTTTTATTAATATTTATTTATGCTTTTCTCTTTATTAAATAATTATATATTTATATACTTCCATTATAATAATATTAAATTATAATATATGAGATAAATATATAATTATATATGAATATTAAATTAAAGAAAAAAAAATCCGTTTTTAATTATCCCTTTCTTTTTAATAATTTATTTTTTATTTTGAATTTAATTAGAACTAGAATATATAAGTATAAATATAATATTATATAAAAAATATTAAAATAAAAATTTTATTTTATTTTAAAATGATCTTTTGCATTATTTTCTTTTTCTTTTCATTTTAATTTCTATTTATATTATTTATTTATTATTATTAAGTAAAATAAACGCGAATTGAAACACACACACAAAACATACAAAAAAAAAATAATATGCGAAAAATAATTGATTATAATTTAAAAAAAAAAAAAACAAAAAATTTAATTAAAAAGAAAATCAAAATGGTTATAGTGAAAATCGTTATTGTTATTATAATTCTATAATTATTTCTTAATTATTCAATATACAAATTAAAATCTCATATTTTCATAATAAATTTTAAAAACAAATAAATAATTTCAAATTTTATTGAAAACATTAAGCTCATACAAAATGAATACTTCACTTAAATTCTATAATTAGTGAGTTCCAAAAATTTGTTTCAAATTCTAATTACATAATTTTATTATAAATTTATTATAAATTTATACAATTTTAGCTATTAACAATTAAAATATATATTATACAAGGTTATATTTTGATTCAGATTGATTTGTTTGAATTTTTCTTTTAATAACACTAGTCTACTTGCAACTTTTCAATTAAAATTTCAACACATTCTAAAAATTCAATGCTGCTCAAATTAAATTTCCATTCTAATTCTGGATTTGACTATGAATTCATTATTAATATATACTTTAACGATACATCCACATAACCATTTTAAATGCACTGAAAAAATTGGTATATTCTAAAAATAAAACAAAAAAAAAAAAAATAACAAATAAATATAAAAATAAATAAAAAAATAATAAGGTATATTTCATGTTTATTTTAAAATTTAATTAAATTTTTATTAAATTTTTGTACTTGTAAGCTGTATATAATTTTAAAATAAAAACTATATAATATATAATTAATATATACATGTATATATATATATATATTATTTATTAATGTACCAATAAATCAAGACAAAAAAAAATTTTGCAAGTTTAAAAATTATTTTTTAAATAATTTTTTTTTTACACTTACCTAATAATTTAAATGAAATAGAAATTTTAAAATCAACAAACTAAAAACAAAAAAAAAAAAACAGAAAAATAAAACTATTATTAACTAAAAAGAAAAAAATTATTAATTCTTTATTATTTATTTATATAAAATCAAATGAATCTTTAAAAACAAAAAAAAATCTGTAGTAATTAAATATTTAAATGGAAAGATAAAACATAAAATAAAAACGAAAAAAAATTAATTAACAAAATGTTTAACATTAATATTATATTTTTTTTAATGAAATTTTTTTTTTGTATTATATTTTATATATTATATTAAAAAAAAAAAAAACTTTTATTAATTATAAATAATAAATAATTTTTATTGTCATATTTTGTTGTTCATATCTTTTTTTATTCTTTCATTTACCAGAAATTTTCTTTTTCTTTTTCAAAATATTTTTGATCTCCGCAATAACTACCAAATAAAATTGTCTTATTATATAAATTTTGTTCTTAAAAATAATTTTTAAAACAATATACAGTTTACACATTTCATAAGAAAATTATTTCATTAAAAAAATTTCATTTATTACAAATAAAGGACTCCATAAATGCAAATGAATCAAGCAATTTTAAAAAAATTTTTAACGAAATAAATTTTTTTATTAATTTCAAAATTTCATATTTGTCTTATTTATTCTTATGACAAATATACTTAATCAACATATTTATTATATTAATATTTTAGAAAACATTAAATTTAAAATTAAACATCTAAATTTTAATAATAAAGTTTTAATTCACGAAATATTTAGAAAATATAAAAATAAAACATGACAAAGATGACAATTTTTTTTTTATTTTTTATAAATGTCATAACAATTTTTATATTAAATTTTTTATATTAAATTTTTTATATTAATTTTTATATCGTAAAATATTAAACATTTATTTATTAGACATTTAATGTTAAAGTACATACATATATAAAGAAAATAAAATGGGTAAAAACATTCAATACATTTTCATTAATAAATACATTTTTATTTTTCAATTTTAAATTTTAAAATTAAAATATGAAAACTGTTCTTTTTTCCTATATTTTTACTTTTAACAAAAGATTTATAAATTAATTATTTTTTTTTTTTTTCGAATTCAAAAAGAAAAATGAACACACAAAAACAAAATTAATAAATATTTTAAATAAAACTGATTAAAAATTAATTAAAATTAATAATTAAAAAAAAAATTATTGCAGTATTTTACAATTTTTTATTATAAATAATTTTAAATGACTATCGAATAAAATATCAAAAAAAGAAATAAAAATATTAAAAAAATTTATTGTTTTTTTTTTTTTGTAACACGTATATTTAAAAAAATATTTAATTATGAATTTTAAAATTTAGTACGAACTTTATTTAAAAAAAAAAACAATCTACTTAAATGAAGAATTAAAAAATAAAATTGTTGAAATATTTTTTTTTTCTTACTTTTAACTTGAATATTTTGAATGTTATTAGAAAGTAATAAATTATCCTATATTGACAGAAATTAATATTGGCTTTAATTTTATTCAATTCGACTTTAATATTATTTAAATTATTAATAAATATTTTATTATTAATTAAAAAACAAAATAAGAATTACAGAAAAAATATAAAAACGATTAAAAATTACAGAGAAATTTAATAATAGAATTTTATATTTTTTTTTTATTCAAGAAAATATTTTAAAAATACCAGTAATTAAATATATACATATATTTTTTTTTTTTTGTAAATAAAAACTAACAAATTTTGAAAAGCAATTTATTAATAAATAATAATTATAATAACAACATTAAAATGAAATAAAATAAAATTTCTTAAAAATTAAATTATTTATTTTATAATATTATAACAATATATATATATATATATATATATATAAAAAGTACCAAAACATTTTTATAAAAATACATCATTATTAACTTAATAATAAAACAAAAAAAAAAGTTTAAAATCAAACACTTTTTAAGCCAAAAATATTGTATTTAAAATAAAATGAAAAAAAAAAAACTTAAATAAAAAATTTGCAATAAAAAACACACTTTATTTTTATTTATTTCGAATACATTAATATGGAATTAAATTTCCATAAAAAAAAAAATTATTTATTATTTTTATTGTTCTTTTTTCTTAATTTTAGGTAATTTTTGAAACAATACATATAAAAAATCTAATGTTCAATTAAATTTTAAATTTTAGTTTAAAAAACTTTTATTTTAATATTTTTATTTTTATTTAATTATTTATTAATTAATTATCCTAATGTTATTTCAAAAATTAATTAAATAAATTTAGGTATATTATGTTTATGTTAGCAAAATCTTGTATTTAAAATAATAAAATAAAAATAAAAAATTAAATGTATATTTATATTTGTGTGATTTAATTATTCTTTTAAATTTAAATTATTACTCGTATTCTTCAAAAATTAAAAATTACAATATTATATTTTCAAAATTTTAAAATACTTATTTTGTTATAAATTTATTAATTTTAACTATATATTTTTTAATTTCCAAATAAAATCAAGATTTTGTAAAAAGGAAATTCTATGTATATGAAATTTAATTTTTGCTTATAATTTTTTTATAATTGAATTTAAATAATTGATGAATTATTTAATTCAATTATATATATTATATAAAAAATTAAAATACAAGTATATTATACAATGATTGCTTAAAACAACCAAATAAAATTATTGTATAGAATATTTATTTTTTTTCTTAAAAAAAAATTATTCTAAATTTTTTATGTTTTTCTGAAAATTTCAATTGTTTTGTTAAGTAATAAGAAAGTTAACTATATTATGTACTTAATTAACAAAAATTAATTAATTAAAATCTTATGTTGTTTCATATTTTTGTCAAGAAAACATAAAACTATTTAAAATTAGTTAAACTATCATTAAAATGTTAAAATTATGTACCAAAAAAAATAAAATTTTTTATTAATATAAATATTGAAATTTGAAAAAAAAAAAAATTGAAATATTATTAAAATAAATTATGAACAAATTTATTTAATTTTTGTATAGCAAAAAAATTTTATTTTCTGGTACCCGTATAATTATTTATAATTTCGAAATTTTTCATTTTTTTTTTTTTTAACATTAAAAATCTGGAAAAATTTTTAGTTTTATGAATTTACTATTACATTTATAATCATTCCACAAATGGATAAATATTTAATGCTTTGATTGAAGGGATATTTAGCAAAATTTAAAAAAAATATAAAAAAAAAAACAATTGGATAACTTTGATTATATTTTCTAAATTTTGAAACAAAAAAAAAAATACACTGAGGTAAGAATTAGAAATTATCGTAAAAAAAAAAAATAAAACAAAATTATAATTAAAATTTATACATAATTAGTATATTATTATATTTATACATATATTCTTAAAAAGTATTTTCCTAAAATGTGATTTTAAATTTTATGTATGGCTTGTTTTTTATGTACTTATTTACTAATAACTGTTGTAACATTAATTTTATATAATATGCTTAATATGTATATATTTTTAAAAAAAATATTAAATTTATATACATAATTTGCATAAAATAATATATGAAAACATATAAATGTCTGTATATCATAATAAAAATCCAATTATCCAAAATCAACAAAAATTTTAATAAAAAAAATTAATCAATCATTTTGTAAACGCGACGATAATAATTTAAAAAATTTTCTTTTTTTTTTTTCTTTTGGATTTTTATAATGACAATTAATATAATTTTAATAAATACCATAACAATTTATAATTAAATATGATTTGATTAATAATAATTTTCTTTTTTTAGTAAAATTTTTCACAAATTTTTTATCACTTAATATTCTAAAATAATTTTTTAAACAATTTTGTTTTTATATAATATTTTCATTAACAATTAATTTGTAAATGTTACATAAATTAAAAAAAAAAATAAAAGTTTTAATATTGTTGCAATAAATATAAATATTATTTATATTAATGTAATTAATTAAATTAAATTAAAAATCTTTTTTTCTTTTCCTAATCAATTTTGAACAATTTAAATATTAAATTTAAATATGAAATAAAAATAAATAAAAATAAAGTTGTTTCTACATATTATATAAAGGTATTTTTTATGCAAAATCTTAAATAATTTTTTACACTGATTTTAAAGCACAAATAATAACATTAATAATAATTTAGCTATATAAAATTAATAAATAATAAAGTTAAAAAAAAAAAAAAAAAAACAAAACATTTAAGAAAAGAAATTTTTGAAAAATAAAAATTCAACTTAAATAAATAAGAAATAATTATGAATAAAATTTTGAATACAATATTATATAAAGAATACTTTTCGAAATAAAAAAATATATAAATATAAATTACAATATTTAATAATAATATTTTAATTTTATTTTAATTTTTAATTTTATATTTGTTACATATTTTAATCAACATTAATTAATTAATTCAATTTGGTTACACCAATTTATAATCAAAACCATTTCATAAACTAAAATTCATTAAGAATCAAAGATTATACAAAATAAATATGTATTATTGACGAAATATCAGATTTTTCGAAGACATACTTGAACTTCATTTTCCTATTGAATAATTATATATGTTTTAAAAAATTTGTTTGATCCTGTTAAAAATTATAATTTTAAAAAATTATTAGTTCCATTTAAAATATTTCAATTTCCATTCAAAAAATTTATAACTAATTATTTATCTAATTTGGAGTACAAGAAAAAATAATGTTACACTTAAAGTGAATACAACTATTTTTTTTAAATCTGTTTAACATCTTGTAAAATTTTCATCTTTAAATAAAAAATCTTGAATTTAGATTTTTCATAATTTATCGTACTTATATCCGAAATAATAATTGAGACTAAATTTTCTGATTTTCGTCAAATAATTCATTTAATATTAATAAATACCATCAAAGAAACAAACATTTATGAATAAATTGATTATCATTAATTCACACTAAATACAACATTTTCATAAATATTTCAATTTTTTGTTTTTAACTTTAATATTTTGTTTGTTCAAATATCTTAGAAATTATTTGGGTTTTGAATTAATTTTAAAATATAATATAAAATTTTTATATAATGTAAAAGAATTTTTTTTTTAATTTGTACTCTATAATAATCACATTCTTAATATATTTTTAAAAAAATAATATAACACGTAATAATAAAAAATAAACTAACACTAAAATAGTGTAATTTTTAGTTTGTTATTATTATTTACATATTTGTTCTCATTTACTAACATTTAATGTTTTGTTTTTCTTTTAGTTGTTATAATTTTTATATACTTTATAATTTTAAATAAATTTTTATTTTTAGTAAAATTCTAATATTATATCTAATTCCATTTCATTTTTTCTTCCCCTTTTCCAGTTCCAACACCATATAATCCAGGATATTTAGCCGATGATACAGCAATTTTAGGATCTTTGACGATAAATAAAGAAAAAAAAATATTCTTTCACGACAGCACAAATTTTGATTAATGCATAATAAAATCTGATATAAAACTAAAAATATAAAAAATAAATATTTGAGCAAATAATTACAAAACAAAAATTAAATTGATTATAGATATCAAAATATAGAATTTACATTATTTTATATAAATTATATAAAATGTTAAGAGTAACTTTTTAAATACATGAATGTAAATTAACTTTATGAAAAAATATTAAATTAAACTCTTATGCAAATATAAATTAAAGATAATATGTATGTTTACCGAAAAATAAAATAGGAATAAATTAATTTTTTTTTTAAATTAATAAAATTAGTATTTAAATTCCTTAAGAAAAATTTATTTGAAAGTGTTTCTTACTTTTGATAAATGAATGAATTTAAAATATAGAAAAATTTTCGTCTAAAATCAATAAAAATATACACACACTTTTTTAACAATTAAATAAAATTTTTAGTGTAAAAATTTAAAGCTATATCCAAGTATTTTTTAAATATACATTATACATAATATGAAATTTTTAAACAGTGAAAAATTAAAAGTTCTGAGTCAACCTAATACTTTTTCTAAATAAATTCTAAGCACATTAATATTTAAATTCAACTAATTCGTAAGCAGATTTTTAAAATAAAACTAAAAGAAATTTGTTTACTTAATTCCAATGATTAATTTAAATTAAATTTGAATTTTTTTTTTATTATTATAAATAATGATAAAACTTTTATTTCAAGAATTGACGAAAATTGCCTTGTTTTCTAAAATAACTGGCTGTCTTTTGAATAATGCGATTTGATTTTTATTTAAAATGATTAATTATTACATTAATGTAACGAAAAATAAATATTCATTTTAATGATTTATAATTTAAACTTGAAAATGTTTAATATATTTTTTATTTTTATATCTTACATGATAAAATCTAGAAATAATAAAATTAAAAATAATTATTTTTAACTTATAATAATTATTAAAAAACTAACTTAAAAAGTTGTGAGTATTCATTATATTTGGTAACCAATATAAAAATTAAAAAAATTCTTCTTTAATTAATAATATTATAAATAATAAATTAATAATTACAAAAACAAAAAAAATATGAAAATATTTTCAAAAATTATTTCATTACTATTAAAAGAGTATATTATATAAGTAATAAGATAAATTGTACCATAATAGTTTAACACAGTTAAAAACAAAATTTTTCATTAAGTTTAATGATTTTTGTAAATATATTTATTTAGATAGAAATAAAAAAAAATATATATTAATTTGATTAACAAATAAAACCATTTCCATAGCTGTAATTAGAAGTTTTAATCAATATAGTAAATTTCCCTTAAAAACCTCTATGGACGTTTAAACGTTTAAATAAAAGCAAAATTTTAATTCTTATAAGTAATAAATTTTATTTATTCTAAATTATTTTACACACATGTACATGCTATCCAATATACATATGTATGTATGATTTCTTAAGTGCTTATATTCATTATATTATCTGACTAGCATCGTGTTTCATATATACATATACATATAAGTATGTATATATAAGTACTTTTCTAAATTTAAATTACTTATAAAGTTCAATTAATTTTAAAATAAAATCAGTTTTTAAAATAAATCACAAAATGAACAACTTTTTTCAATGACGCTTAAAATCTTCATAAAGTGTTGGTAATTCGGATTCAAGTCTCAATAATGTAACATATGTTTTAAGTTTCCAGTTTTTCCCATTTTCAGCTTCCTTATTAGTAAAAGTGGTATAATACGATACCAGTTCTTGACTTCCATCTTGATCGAGATCTGCGATTACTAAAGAATTTTCTTGATTATTCAAATCCGGCTGACAAATAATTTCTAATTTCTCATTTCGACAAAATTGTACAATGTTACTTTGACTAACATTTTCAATTCTAGTATCAGCTGAATTGAACACAATTAATACAACTTTTTCTTTTACCAGACGCATTTTATAATTAAGATATACGTTTGTTTTTTGTTTAGTTGTATTTGCTATACTACGTTCAGTTCTACTATTTTCTGATGGCAAATTGTAGGTTGAACGTTTGTCTATCAAATGATCAAATATATTATATTCATCAGCATAATTATCATATGAATTTTGTTGATAATTTTCGTTTCGTTTTTGGCGAGTTTGATAAGGCGGTGCTTCATTTAAGTATTTAGAATGATTTGGATTATGTTGACTCCATTCCCAAAACTTCATAACAAAACCGCAAAGTTCTGGATTTCCATTAACACCTTTAAAAGACCAATGAGCTGGAACCATTCCATACATTCTGGATCCATTAATAAAACCTATCACATGGTTTTTTCCATTTTTTTCGCTCCAAGTTACTGTCATATTACAATCATCTGGACATTTGCCCCGATTTTCTATAACCAATTCTTTGTTTTTGATAGTATAGATATTTCTCTGTGCTTCCGTATCTTTTCGCTGACCATACAACTTATGCTGTGAAATGGACTGTTCTTTTGTTATATTTTTCAGTTGTTTATTAGTTAACATTGAATATAATTTCAGTACAGACTTTGAACGCTGCTGCTCAGTCCCATTATTAATACAATTAAATGATACGATAGATTTGTCTTCTAAGTGAAATTTTCTAATATGCATACAATCAGATATTTTATGTCCCTCTCCAAAAGGAGCGCCAACCCTTCCTAAAAATACATATGTACACAATAAATTTAAACTATACAAATACAATTTAAAAAAGTTCTACCTGATATAATGCGAAGTAAATTACGCTTTCCATCTTCCTTATTAGTTGTTGCAAATAGTAAATCAAAAACTTTGTCTCCATCTAAATCCGGTAAAATCACCGGGAAATCTAAGACATCAACTTTTTTTGTTCCATTATCCCGGAAATTCCATAACCAAAATCCCCATACAGGATCAAATGCACCAAGCTGACCATATTCATCTAATACTAAACAATCAGGTTTTCCACTACGATTTATATCAATCAAAGTGCAATCTATAGCAACAGGCTCATTTTCCATTTCGTGATACCAAGAGATTTTCCCAGAATTTCCTATTAAAGAGACTATTCCGTTTCTTTTATGATTATTTGTTTGGAATTCTGCGAAAAATTTGTCTGATCTGTACATGAAAATTAAATTCCGCTCCCAACTTCGTAATCCATTAACTACATTAACCATCCCTTTTAATTCAAATTTGTCGTACGCATTACGCCAGTTATGTGTTTTTATACGATCCACTTGAGCAGGACAAGTTCCATTTTCATCGCATGGTATAACCCACAAAAATACGATAACTGTACCAAAACAAAGTATAAGTGATAAAATAAAGCATGTTTTTCGAATGGGACTCATTGGAGAATTTTTATCGTTTGAACCAAGAATAGCCACATTGTCGGCATCTGTTTGATTTCTTTCTTCGCCGTCTGAATTAAAACTAGTAAAATTTTGATTATGAAACTCTCCCATCCTCAAACAAGGGTGATAGTCAGAGTGTTGTAAAGGAGAAATATTAACTTGTAAAGTTCTCTGATTTAATTGTTGCTGCTGTTGAAATTGTTGTGATATTTGTTGTTGCTGATAGCGTAAATGATGCTGTGGTAAATTATGATGTGCAGAATTATGAATTTCTTCCTCACTTTCAGAATCTGTCATACCCTGGCTGCTTTAAAATAAAATTAATTTAATAACATTAATTCTCTTGCAAAATATACACACAATACATAATATACATCTATATATGTATGTATTAAGGTATGTATGTACACTATGTAGGTTAATTACCTCAAAGGAGCATATATTCCTTGTGGTGATTCGTTATTGAGCATTCTACCTAAAATAAAAATAAAAAATGAAATGGTTATCATTTTTTTAAGAGCCTGCAAGTAATTGTAACTGAGTAAAAACTTTATTACTTCTGTTTACGAATATTATATTCATACATATTATATTTATTTTACATATGTATGTACATATAAATATTTAATTCATATTCTCTAATAAAACTTACTTCAAGTTTGGAAATATTACGAACCCTTCAATCCTTTGCTGCATACCTTTTCAATTGATATTAAAATTGAATGTATTTTCTCAAATCTCAAATATTGAATAATTCCTTTTAAAATAGAAGAAAACTTACAAGCTAATTAAAAGACTTGATTAGATTTGCCTTTTAATCTTGAATATTGAACAATATACTGAACTTTTCCTTTTCATTATGACGTCAAAAATATTAGGTGCCTATGAAGAAAACCTCTGTTTCTTAAACATGTTAGGAAAATTAAAAAACTTAAAACTAAACACACACATGCTTTCTAATTTTAGACAAGTACATATTTTAGAAATTAATACAATATTACTACTACAATACTTAAAATTACGTAGTTACTAAAATTATTTAAATATATTTTTTGAATAATTTTGATCTTCATTTTGACATAGACCCGTCAATGTGGAAAAAGGTAATACAAAAAAGTGCAAGTTTTTTAATTTGAGTTTTTCTGATTACCACGCAAGAAATAAATACGCTATCACCAAATAGGTTTCCATGTTCATGAACTTAATCATTTAAAGATGTCATAAGTAAAACTGTGCAAGAAGAGTAGTAGCTTAGCATTTTTTTTAAATGATGTAGTCAAATGCAAAAGAAATGCAGACATGATTTTAAATGATTTGATTTATATTTTTGACATTTCATTGAACGTATTTTTTATTGTTAAATAAAAGATTTGACTCAAAATTAATTACACTATGTAGAGTATTAATACGTAAAATAATAATAATGAGTTATTAATTTTTTACTTATTCACTTTCCCATTTCAACAACGAAACACTATGAACGCATTTTTATTTAACATTATTGTGTCAAAATAAATAGTACTCTTTTAGTACAATTTGTAACAAAATAAACATATTCTCCACGTTGCTAGCTTAATACTTAATTGTCAAAACGGAGCTTATCAAATTTTCTACGTCAGTTGTGAATTCATGTTAATACCCGCAATTTTTCTTTATTTTCTTAATTTTAATTACGACTAAATAAAAAATTAAAAATGAGTACCGATACATATTCCGTTGATGCAGCTTTAACATTCCTTGAAGATGAGGATATAATGGCAGATACTCAAGCTTCTCAATTCGATTTTCAAGATTTTACACAACCATCACAAGGACAAACTCAAGATAATTTAAATGACTCTGGTAAAATGACGGATTTTAAATTGATTAGAAGTTCATTAAATGAGAATAAAGCTTTAGTCCCACCGGAAGACAATGATCTTCAATTTGAGGAGGAAGAGGATGAAACACAACTTGTTCAAGAATTACCTGCACATGCTTGTAAATATTGTGGTATTAATGATCCTGGAACAGTAGTCATGTGTAATATTTGTAAAAAGTGGTTTTGTAACGGACGTGGGGGGACATCAGCTTCTCACGTTGTTAATCATTTAGTACGTGCGAAACATCGTGAAGTCACCTTACATGCTGATGGCCCTTTAGGGGAAACCATTTTAGAATGTTATTCCTGTGGCGTTCGCAACGTTTTTGTTCTTGGCTTTATACCCGCAAAAGCAGATTCTGTTGTTGTACTTTTATGCAGACAACCATGTGCTGCGCAAAATTCACTTAAAGATATGAACTGGGAACAAGACCAATGGAAACCCTTAATTTCAGACCGATCCTTTCTGCCGTGGCTTGTAAAAATACCAACAGAACAAGAACAATTACGAGCTCGACAAATATCTGCCGCACAAATAAATAAACTGGAAGAGCTTTGGAAGGAAAATATTGAAGCAACATTTCAAGATTTGGAAAAACCAGGTATTGACAAAAACCCTTCTCAAGTTTTATTACGTTACGAAGATGGGTATCAATACCAGAAGACATTTGGACCCCTAGTGGGTCTTGAAGCTGAATATGACAAAAAATTAAAAGAATCCCAAACGCAAGAAAACATAGAAGTGCGGTGGGATGTTGGTTTAAACAAAAAAATAATTGCATATTTTACTTTGCCAAAAACAGACGGTGACATGAAATTAATGCATGGAGATGAACTTAATCTTCGTTATGCCGGAGAATTACATAAACCTTGGAGTAGTTTAGGTCAAGTTATAAAAATTCCTGACAACTATGGCGAAGATATTGGTCTTGAATTAAAAATTAGCCAACAAGTACCAATTGAATGTACATCAAATTTTGCCGTCGATTTTATTTGGAAAAGCACAGCATTTGATCGAATGCAAATGGCATTGAGGAAATTTGCAGTCGATGATAATTGCGTTTCTAATTTTATATACTCAAAATTACTTGGTCATGGTCGCCATGATGGAGCCGATGAAGTAACATTTAGAGGAAATATTCCAAAACATTTTAGTGCTCCAAACTTACCTGACTTGAACAGATCGCAAATATATGCTGTAAAACATGCAATTCAAAGACCACTGAGTTTGATTCAAGGCCCTCCCGGTACAGGAAAGACTGTTACCTCCGCAACAATTGTTTACCAACTTGTAAAAATGAGTGGTGGAACTGTTCTTGTTTGTGCTCCAAGTAATACGGCCGTAGATCAGTTGACCGAGAAAATTCATAGGACTAACTTAAAGGTGGTAAGAGTTTGTGCAAAATCTCGCGAAGCAATTGATAGTCCAGTTAGTTTTTTGGCATTACATAACCAAATAAGAAATATGGAAACAAATGTAGAATTGGTCAAGCTCCAACAACTTAAAGATGAAACGGGTGAATTAAGTTCTGCAGATGAAAAACGATATCGTACTTTGAAGAAAGCTGCTGAAAGGGAACTTCTGGATGCTGCAGATGTAATATGTGCTACTTGTGTAGGTGCCGGTGATCCTAGAATCAATCGAATCAAATTTACGTCAATTTTAATAGATGAAAGTATGCAATCTACCGAACCTGAATGTATGGTACCCATTGTTTTAGGGGCCAAACAATTAATATTAGTTGGTGATCATTGTCAATTAGGGCCAGTTGTAAGATGTAAAAAAGCTGCAAAAGCAGGCCTCTCCCAAAGTTTGTTTGAAAGGTTGGTAGTCCTGGGAATACGACCTTTTAGGTTAGAAGTACAATACCGCATGCACCCAGAATTGTCACAATTTCCATCAAATTTCTTCTATGAAGGTAGCTTGCAAAATGGGGTCTGCGCAGAAGATCGAAAACTGAGAGTAGCTTTCCCATGGCCACAAAAGGACAGACCAATGTTCTTCCTAGTAACGCAAGGTCAAGAGGAAATTGCTGGATCTGGAACATCGTTCCTGAATCGAACTGAAGCAGCAAATGTTGAAAAAATTACAACGAAATTCTTAAAAGTTGGAATTAAACCTGAGCAAATCGGTATTATTACACCCTATGATGGACAAAGAGCTTACTTAGTCCAATACATGCAGTATCAAGGAAGTTTGCACTCTAAATTATATCAAGAAATTGAAATTGCAAGTGTCGATGCTTTCCAAGGCAGAGAAAAAGACATAATTATAATGTCATGTGTAAGATCGAACGAACATCAAGGTATAGGATTTTTGAATGATCCACGTCGTCTAAATGTTGCCTTAACACGAGCTAAATATGGAATTATTATTGTTGGAAATCCCAAAGTTTTATCCAAACAACCTTTATGGAATCATTTATTAAACTTCTATAAAGATCGAAATGTACTTGTCGAGGGGTCACTAAATAACTTAAAGGAATCATTGATCCAATTTCAGAAACCTAAAAAAATTATTAATACCTTAAATCCAGGAACTCATTTCATGTTGAACTCGGTTTATGATGCCAAAGAAGTTCTTCAACCAGCATCTCTATATGATAAGAATAACGACGCTCTCAACCAATGTCGCAGAGGACTTCAGAACACATACATAAGTTACCCTCAAAATCATAACATGAACTTTGATATGCTAGCTAAAAACCATCATGACTCAATTAGTTTCATTTCTCCACAAAGAGCACAAGCAGCTATAAACAGTATGCCTATTCCAGTTGGTATGTTTATGAATATGAGTAATATGCCATCTCGGTTCTACAACAAGCATCATCAAGCGGTACAAGCAGTTAAACAAGGCAAAAAACCAGTAAGAAGTTCAGTTAAAAGCCAAGAAAAATCATCTTTACTAAATGCAAACAGCTATTGTACACCGCTTACACAAAATCAACAAAATATGACTCAACCAGGATATTTGTCACAACACTCAGAATTTTCCCAAATATCTCAAGCTGATGGAATGTTATCTCAAGATTCCAATTTTCAAGTTAACTTTGGTGATAAGATGAATTTAGATGTTTCAAATCCTAGAAGATTTTACCAGTCCTAGTGATAAAAAAATTCATAAAAAGAAAAAAAATCTGTCAGCGAATGCATAAAACCAAGTAACCATTTTATCACAACAACGATATGGACCAATGCATAGTCAGCATGTGTTTTATAAATGAAATGAAGAGAACAGCAAATTTATAAAAATAAGGGAAAAGTGCTAGATTTAGCTACTATTCGATGTAATAACTTTCACAAGATAATTAAAAAAATTTTTAATTATTGTGAAGGCATCTTGAATTTGCTGTATAATTTTGAGGAAGCTACCTATTTAGAGATAATAGCGCATTAATTTGCAGGCGACGTTAATTTCAAAAATGAAATATATATTTAATTTTTTTCTTCAGTTTTTTTTTTTTTATTTCAAAATTTTATGTAAACATATCGGTGGGAAATTTGGAATAAATATTCTAAATCTTTTTAAGTTTTGTGATTTAATAAATGCGCTTTTTATTTAATGTATTTATCTGCAATCGTTTATTATTAATATTTATTAATCTTTCCTTTTGTCTTCCCCGATTATAAGTAGTGGAAACAAAGTAAGTATTTATGTATACAAACACATTTTTCCAAAATGCCAATTTTGCGTCTTGGAAAATAAATTGTGACCACATTTGTGTCCATAAATTATTAAAAAAAATATATCCCTTTAACAAAAAGTTGAAATATCTAATTGCAGCTTTTGAATAAAACATTCTAGATAGAACCGGTCTACGAAGATTTTTGCTTGAATCCATGCTGGAACCTTTAATTTCAAAATTTAAATGCAATACGTATGTTCCTATTCTTGCAGATAATTTTTTCTCGTACTTATTTTTATGTGTAACCCCTCTTGTATACTTATTTTACGGGTGTGACCATAGCCTAAATTTCTCCTACACACACTTTGAAGTTTAATTTGTCAAGAAACTTTGAAATGTCAAAGTTTGAAAATAGAGTCTGGTTGCCATTTCTATTTGGTGTTTATAAACATACAAACATAATACATATTCAATAGACATTGAATAAACACTACGTTAATAATTTGAAAAAAATTGATTTAAAAAGAAAAATGTCAGCGGTTCAACAAGCAACTAAAACTTCTAATGCTATAACTCTGAAAGGTTCTTCGCAAATTATAGCAGAATATTTAAGTGAGTTTGCTGTTAATCTTTAAACAAATAATATTTTATCAATTTATAAATTTTTAAAGATTTTGGAATAAATTCAATTCTTTTTCAACGAGGAATATACCCGCCAGAAGGTTTTAGCAGCACCCAACAATATGGCTTGACAATATTTATGTCTAAGGATAAGAAAATAGAAGAATTTTTAAAAAGTGTTCTAAGTCAAGTTCAAGGTAAATTATAAATAGTAAAAAACTGTTTTTTTTTTTATAGAAATTTAGCTTTACAATTTGTAGTACATACATAATTTTCTTGTAATGTATACATAGATCTAATCCTTTGGGAAATTGATACATACATATAAAGACACGTATATATACGTACCTACTTCCCAAAACTTGTAATTTGATATAAAATTTAAAAAAAATTTCAGAGTGGTTATCCAAAAATTTATTAGAAAAAGTTTCCATGATTATAACAAATGTTCATACCAAAGAAGTTTTGGAATGTTGGGACTTTAAAGTACAATCCGATGCTACTGAACTAAAAGAAAATTCGGATCCAACAAATCCTACATCAAATAAGGACCTGAAACGAATCCAGAATGAAATAAGGGATGTCATGCGGCAAATTTCTGCAACAGTTAGTTATTTACCGCTTCTAGATTGCATTTGTTCGTTCGATATTCTTATATACACATTGAAAGATTGCACGATTCCAGAATCATGGAATGAAACTGAAGCAGTATTTATACAAAACTCTCAAGCAGTTCAGTTGAGATCATTTTCTACAGGCTTGCATAAAGTTGACACTATTGTTAACTATAAAATGTCGTAATCTAATCAAAAAAAATTTATTGAAATGTCTTACTTTTACAAATTATTATAATTATATAGCTTAAATAATAAAAACAAAATATAAATTAAAAATTGAAGAAATCGACATGGGTTTTCTTTTAATCAGTGCCAAAATATTTTTGACCGAAATGATTCGGTGCTATAGGATGGATTTCTGAAGTCAATATTTTCATTTGTGGAAATGCACTTACAACAGTTTTAGCAGCAGACGGTGTAGCAAATAGATTAGATAAAATTATACAACTCTCTGGAACTCCATGTTCTTTTAGTACATTGACCGCCTAAAATATTTCATAGAAGAATGAAAACTTGACAATTATTTATTTTACTATTTACTTGTAAAACTGTATTTCCAGTTGACATAATAGGATACATTAACAGTACTTGTCGCCTTGCTATATCATCTGGAAATCTTGCATAAACTACTCGTGCTACATGTGTATCTGCATCCGATTCGACTAAAATTTTTCCAATGCGAATGGATCTACAACAATCTCTTAAACCTTGTTCCATAGCTTCTCCGGATCTTATAATAGATACTCCACAATTTCCAGACCTGTATTTCAAACCTTCGTATAGTGCACCGGTTGGTGTTTCGACACAACAGTCCGAATAGGGTAACTAAAAATTTTTAATTAACAAAAAAAGTATGTTTTTACAATCTAAGTTTTACTTGATTTAAACTTTCTTCAATAACTAATCGAATAAGCCGGTCGGCATAAAATTTAAAATCGCTTCTGGATGTGTTTCTAAAAAAATATAATTTTAATAAATATTTATAGTATTACCCTTTAAAAAACTCACTTATCACGAATAATCGTTTGAAGTTCAACAACTTGCGGATTGCTATTCAAGATTTTTAAATTTGTACCGTATTCTGGGTCTGGTGGAGGAGAGCTGTTACTTCCACTTCCCATATTTGTTCGTTTTTTTATTTTCCTAACTTGGGTTTAAAAAAATTTTTTCCAGCAATGTTTTGTTTTGATTATGTACAAAAAAAAAAACGCGTTGCAAACTTTTATCAAGCATATGTAAAGAACATATGCTTGGCCAAATATGTCAATTGTTCTATTATGCTGTCAAAGTGTCATATCATATGGTAGCTGTTTTCGAGGTTATTCCATTGTGCATTAAATGAGTTCATGCCGATTGATTGATTGTCATGAGTGCAGCTATGATATTGATATTTTTTGACGAATGTCAGCAAAATTAATTCAACAATAATATGGTTTTAAAATTAATTTTGTTCCTCATATTTTTTTAATTACGGCTCTCTCTACATAAATATTGCTAAATGCTGTTAAAGTACATATTTAGAAAATTTTCTGATCCAAAATTTGAGTTAGGTTAGATTTTAGCTCTTTTAAATTATTTGCTTTAATTCTATAAAGCGTAATTTCAGTTATTTCAGTTAGCTTGTGTAAAATGTTCATGAATATACGAATATTATTATTGTTGCAAATGTTAAAGTCGTTCGGACACAGGTAAATGACACCGATATAAACGCAGCTTACGAGCAAAATCAGAACTGCAAAAGGGAAAATCATTGACCTTTAACATTTGTGGTAAAAGAATTCTAATAGATGTCGCTTCTTTTACATACATTTATTTAAAAATAAATGGATTTAGAAAAAGTCATAAAGACAAGAAGTGAATCAATCTAGCCTGCAGTGCAGTTGCACACACAAAGAATTTTGAAAAAAATGGTTGAATTAGTGCGTGAGGAAGATTTTGTGGAATATTTTTTATTTCCACAAATAAGTAATGGATTTAAAGATGCCGAAGATACTAGAAATTATCTGAATAATATTTTAAAAGAAATCAATTCTATAGCTGATTCAATTTCTCAGGAATACATTTGGCACAAAGATTCATTCCGTTTGAATATACGTACAGATGACAACGCTCAATTGTTGTTGACCCAGGAAGGAGATGAAATCAAACGTAAGACATTTATTAGTTGTAATGTTGTATTGAATATTAAAGTAAAGATTTGGCTAAAAATTATTGTAGAAAAGCTGCCGCCACATCTTTATGGAATATCGTATTATGGTGAAAATATTCAAGACGAATGGTTTATAGTGTATTTGCTGTCTGAAATTACAAAAAAAGTACCAGGAGTTATCGCTAGAGTTGTTGATTCAGATGGCGAATTTTTGTTAATTGAAGCGGCTGATGTTTTACCAAAATGGGCCAGCCCCGACACTTGTGAAGGAAGGGTAATTACGGGAAATATTAATTTCTTTGAACTTAATAATCTTTAAGTACATGTATTTTTCAATTCAAATTTAGGTATTTATCTTCAATGGTAAAATTCATGTTGTTCAAAATTCACCCTCTAATTCAAAATCTGCTCTCCCTTCATCGGTCGCTATTACCAAAATTTGGTCTAATCCAGCTTTGTATCAGGTTTCAACAGAAATTCAAAATGCTGTAGAAGAAAGATTTAAGGAATTCAAGGAAGAATCATTTAAGAATCTTTTTCATAACCAAATTGTTAGAGTTTCTATTGGTGTTGCAGCCTTACTTAAAGAAGATCCTTCACTAATTTCCTCAAGTGTCAGATCATTTTGTGAAAGAGATTCGCTAGACATGAAGGCATGTAAAGCGATGCGTTATTTTCCTCCTGAAGATCGCGTTAGAACTTCAATAAGGTTTACGAAATGTTTATATGCAATGCTAAGTCATTGTAATTATGTTCCAGATCAACGAATAGGTTGGCAACTTCCACCTTCCGGTACCAAAGAGTATAAAGAAGATTTGCTAGGAATAAAAATTGCATCTGGATTTGAAATTTTAGCTTCCCAGGGAAAAAAAGTAAGCAACAGTGAAGACATAGAAAACGAGAGCAATTGGAAAACCTATATTAACAACTTGAAGCGAAAAGGTTATTTTAAGGAATTCATAGAAAATTCACAGGATTACGTATCTTTGCTAAATGAAGCAAAACGTTTTTATAAAGAAAACAGGGATCAATTTAACTCTAGACCAAACGTGGGACAAAAAATATTGAAATTACTAAATAATATTGATGTGAACACAATGGAACAATTAAAAAAAGAAGAAAATAGTTTAAAAAAAAGTGACAGTGATGACTGGCTAAACATATCTTCCGAGGAGCTTAATGAAATGCTTATTAGCAAATATGGAATCAAAAAATTATACCAAGCAAATGGTAATATTAATGCTAACGAATTTACAAAAAATATTGGAGAATTTTTAGAAAAACGATCAGAATATGACGGAGTTGAAATAGAAACAGATAAAAACAAAGATGTTTCAAATAAAAATACATCTCCAAAGTCTTCTAAAAAAGTTGAAGAAAGTTCTTCAAGTTCTTCAAACAAACGGGACTCTAATCAAATAAACTTCGATCCTGATGCTTTTTCAACACATATTAAAAATTTTTTGGATTTTGTTATACCCGAAGATAATTGGGAATCGAATTCAGAAATGAGTGATTATGAAGACGAAGATGATTTGGAAAAAAATTTAGAAGATATGGTTAATGACAACGCGAAAGTAAATTTAGAATCATATTTTAAAAATTACACAGAACAAATGGACAAAGAATTAGCAAATACAAATGTTGGAAAAACTTTCAATACTTCCAAGCAACAAGATTCAAAAGATGATGATTTTGATGATATTGAATCATTTGAACCAATAGACATTAATGTTAATACATTAAAGAGTATGATGGATAGCTATAAATCACAAATTGGTGGTACTGGACCTGTTTCTACACTTTTAAATGCAATGGGTGTAGGAATTGAAAAAGCTGAAGAAACACAAAATAATTCAGCCGATTTGACTGAAACACAAGTTTAAAATTTGAAATGGACCATAATTTTTAATAATGCATTTAAAAACATATACGATATAAGTAAATTTAAAAATTTCGTTACCTTAAATACAATATGTATAAGCTTTTTAAATCATATCATGACTCAAAAGTATTTTAAAAAGTTATTATAGATTTATATTTTTGTTTTGCCCAGAGAATTTATCGATGTAGTTAAATTTGTTTACATTAAGTGAATAAATCTTCAAGAACTATAAAATCGTTGTTTAATTTTCAAAAATGCATTTTCAGAACACGGTACAAAAGTAGAATTGTATGATTGTATGATTGGCTTAATTGGAAAGATTGATTGCTTATTAATTTGCACTTAAAGCTTCATTCTTAAAATTTTTAATCTTTCTAAAGGAATTTATTTTGTTGTTAAGAGCAATTCTCAACTAAATTTTTAATATAAATAGTAAATTGTTATGGAATTAGGATTTTTTATTAAAAATATTTTTTAGCTTGTGAGTTTATTTATTAACTGATTCATTTGATTTGATTGGAATTACAAACGGTTTACTACTGCTAAATTTATCTAATTTGCAAATTTCATTTTCTTCAAATTTTAGCTAATGTGCTTTTAATTAAGTTTTATTTTGGTGATATTAACAGTGACGATTCCCTTTTAAATATAAACAATATTTCTAAATGTATAAGTATGTATAATAATACATGACCTTGTTTTTATAACTTTTGTTGCACTGATTTTTTTTTTCTAATTAAAAAGAATATTTTTTAAATCACTAATAGCATTGTAGTCGCATTTCAAACAGCTATTGCATAATCGCAGTTTTTTTTTATGTACAAGGTTTTTTAGAAATATGATTTTATGATTTTATTATAACAATTTTTTTTCTACATTTTGTAAAAGTGGGTTTGAGGCTTTAAATTAAATTTAAATTATGTTTATATTTGCCTATAAAGTAAATTTCTTCGTAATGTCATACAATTGACATCATCAATTTTAAGTGTATTCGTTTTTATATTGATTTCTTCTTCTTGCATTACTTGAGCTTGTAGCAAGTAACGAAGTGTAGCCTTATTTTCAAGCAATTTGTTATTCAATCTTCCTAATGTCGCCTTTAATGCTTGAAGTTCACTAAATAGAGATTCTTGTACATTATCTCTTGTCATTTCTAAACCAGGACGTTGGGCACGATTTCCTAGACGCATTTGACAAAGTGCCAAATATCCTTCTTTATCCGATATTTCTTTTTCCAATCTTTGAATATTTGATTGAATTTCCATTATATGTTTAAGGGTATCACTATGAGTATTTTCTAAATCTTCTTTAATTCTTCTAGTTTCTGCAATTCGTCGTTCAAATGCTTCATTAGTGCGATCACGTTGATTTTCTAAATCTTCAATAACTTGTTTAATTACAAGATCTATATAAGCTCTTAGTTCGGCAGCTGAATTTAATTCTTTTGCTGTATTCTCAATATTTTTATAAGTTTGATGTTGCCATTGCGGTAAAGTATATGCGCTTAAATAAAAAAATGGACATATAAGATTTTTTGAAAAAAATTATAAATTTTAAAAATTTTAAAAATACCATTTTTCTAATGGAGATTTGCCATGAAATACGCTTAATTGTTGTTGATTTTCTCTTAAAGATAAATTAGTTTCATCAATTCTCAATGATTTATCTTTTGCACTCAAATCACGATCTAATAGATAAAGAGTTGCTTTCAAACGCCTAATTTGTTCGTTAGTTTGATTTAATGTTTTTTCCAATAAAGCTTGACATCCATTTATTGTTCTTAATTCTTGTCGTAATTGTCGATCAGCTTCATCATCACAGAGATCAGTTCCAAGTCGACCTTCTCTAAATATAATACATTTTTGGCATATTGCCAGTGATGTTTCTCGACAAGTTTGTAAAGTTCTTAAAAGTCTATTTCGATATGTTTTTAAAGCATCTTCTTCTTCCAAACCAGTTCTTTTTTGTTGATTAAGTTCATCAACAAGATATTTAATTTCGGTTGTTCTTTCATGCAAACTATGATCAACTTCTCTTTTCCAAGTTTCAGTTGTATCACGAACTTCATCAACCATTCGACGTGACTCTCTTATAATTTGAAAAAAAAAATTTTTTTGAATGAAAAATTATTTTTTTGATCTATAAATACTCACTCTAAAACTCTTTCAGCATTCCTTTGCTGATTTTCTGACATTTCAAATTTTGATCGATTATTAAATTCCCAATCAGAATCAGAATATTTAGGAGGAGCTCTTGAAATAATTTCAGTATGGCATTCATTATCCATTCCCATACTATTTCTAGATCTGTTAAACTTATACATTTTATTGGATTTTCTCTTAATTTCTTAGTATAATAATAATAATTAATTTTCAATTGTAATTCCTTTTTGAAAATGCTAAAATGAATTCAATATTTTTGATAGGCATAAATTATTTGAAATAAATTGTAAAATTTAATTTATAAAAAATATGAAAAATTAAAAATCATAAAATTTTTTTGTTAACAAACTCTCAAACCAAACTTTTACGTTTGAAAAATTTTTTGGATGTGAGAATATTTTCGTTATAAGAATATTAATAAATTCCTTTATTAAATTAAATCGATTTATTGAACTAATTTTATGTGGTTGCCTGGGTTTCATGTTGTATTTCCTGATTTGGTTAAATTGAAAATTTTAAGATATGAAAATCTTACTGTTAACAGTATTTACATTATCTAACGAATAACAAAATGCCTGCATATAGTTACATACTACACATTTCATAAATTCACACTGCTTTGGCATAATAAAATGTTACTGAAAATAATGTCTTATTGCCTTATTAATTTTTCATCATGGTGTTTGTTAATTTTTTAATAGGCTTTCCAATATGCATTTTTAAAATTATTTAGATTTATTTGAGTATTCAAATTTAATTAGATTTAATTTAGTTATTTTAATAATTAAAGCGGTGGTATTGTAAAAATTGACAAATTTAATTAACGCATATTTTAATATTACATTTGCCTCTTCTTTCCAAAATATCTTTCAATATCACATATTTTAGAATTATTTGCTCAAAAATATATTCATAATATATTTTTGAACAAATAACACTAAAATTAAAAAATGTATATGGATGTATGTATGTAGTTCTAAAATAAAATAAGAACATCTCCATTATATGGCTGGGTACTGTTTGCGTGACTACATTTTTGCAAAATATCTTGAATTTTTCATCAAATTAGGTCAATATTTAACAAATATTATGGTAAAAATAAATAGAAATCAATTAATAGTACAACTAGAAAATAGTTTACATACACATAATTATTAGAATTTGTACATACATACATATATATTTTTACTATTCAGTTATTTAGGTTGATTTCAAGGTCCCTAAAAAAAAGTTCTTATAATATTGTACTAAATATATTAGTTATTCATATTTTCTAAGACTATAAGGCTAAAATTAAAATAAAAACTGGTTGATGTCAAAATTATTTATTTATGCTCTTCCTTTATATTTAGAAACACTCTTCTTTGTAAATATAGGAAATATTGGTAAATTGTAATTTGCCAATCACATTCGAATAAAATCAACAATCATATGAGAATAAAAGTATAAAGGTGTTAGTAATAAGATTTTAAATATATTTAGACTTAAAACTTTAATATAAAAGAGGTTATAATTTCATGAATAATTAAATTTAAAGGTATATTTATATTATTAAAGAACACATTCCTTGACCTCCTTTTTTCATTAATCAACAATTATAATTTTATACATATACATTAAATTATATACATATACATAATTGTAAGAAAAATTTTTAATTGTCCATAAAATTTAGTGAATTAATTGAGTAATCAAAATATTTAAATCTGCACATGCTTCTTGAAAATGAAGCAAAATATTCCTGTTTGTGCATTAAATGATTAGGAATTCATAATTCATAATGAGATTAAATAATAACAAATTAATCTTAAATTTAAAAATTTTAAATTTTATACTTTCTATTGTGAATTATCTATGTCTATGGTAATTAAATATAATATGTATATATTATATAATTAAGAACGTTATACTGTCGTCTACACAAAAATATTAATAACTACGTAATTATTAATTAATGTTTTAAACTTTAAAACTTAACAATGCGGCATATTTTTTATCTTTTGAAAATTCAAAAATATAATCTAATAAAAGTTACTATTAAAATATTGTAATAATTACAATATTAATATTTACAATTTTCCGAAAAAAAAATCTTGAACTACACAAAAAACAATTAATTTTTCATAAATAATAAATATATTTTTACTACAACAAAATCATCTAAACTTATTCATAGAATTTAATTTAAAAACTTAAAAAAAATAAATTAAAATAACAAGAAATCCATTTCAAAAGAGGCTGAACATACATCTGTATAATTAATCAGGTTGCAGTATTTGTCAATTAACGTTATTTCTTCAAATTACTGCAAAAATCTGCATAAAACCATACAACTTTTTCTGCAAATTACACAAATCTACAACAGATCAAAAAAAACTTTTTTATTTTTTCATAATTATTTTTACGGTATATATTCTAAATTTCAATCAATTAAAATATACAAAAATGAAAAATGAAATTTGTTGAACATTTTCAAACTTAATTTGTGACTACGAGCTTGATTTTTATAGTTGAATGTTGAATATTAATATTGTTGAATGTTATTAATTTAAAAAATTTTATAACCATTAGAAGTCAGCCATTTTTTCTTGTATAGATACAGATGGAGTTGCTACCTGAAATGAGAGCTTGTTCTAACTTCGAAATGAAAGGTTGTAGTGTTGCAAATTTCGTTTGGTTCTGTTTTGCCAATGAATTAGTTTCGTGTAAATTGATTTATTCAATTTGAATTTAGAAAAAAAAAATAAGTTACAAAAATTATAACAAATAAAAGATTTGAGAATTTTTTTTTTTAATGTAATTTTGAATTTTTATTAGTCACCGAAAAATGTTTCTGTTTTTCATCTTGTTTTACTGTTTTTTTTCTTTTTATAGTTTTTTAAATTTTTTTTCCTCTTCATTATTTTTTTATCTTTTTTTTTTGTCTCATTACATTGCATTTTATTTTTTTTTATCGCTTCTTTCCACATACCGTTATCGTTACATTTATTTAATAAATAACGGTAAACATTATGGATTTTTTTACATTTTCAAAATGTAAAATTTAATTCAATATTTTTTTTTCTTTACAGTTTTTTTTTTTTAATAACATTCGTCCAAAGTTTTCAATAACAATAAATTCACTTAAATTTAGGTAGAAAAAAATGTATTTTTTTTTTGTTTTAATTATTTATTTATTATTTTTTTCGTGTTTATTTGATTTTTTAATCAATATTTATTATTTATACAATATATGTATATAAATATGTTTGTTTCATAAACATATGTTCTTATATATTTTACAAATGTTATACAAATTACATGCATTAGATGTAAAATTACACATTTAAATGGTTGTAATTTTATTTATTATATTTATTTTTAAATATAATATTATTGATATATTATGTAGTATATACATATATACGATTCGAAATATAGCTATTTAATGTGTATATATATATATATATATATATCGAAATTTTATAAATTTTTTATTTTTGTTTTATTAATATTGCACACGCATTTTTATTAATATTATGTTTTATGAATTTTATGTGTGTACGTATTTGTATATTTTGTACATATTACTTTAATATTAAATAAATATACATGTGTATAATAAATAATATTATATATATGCAATATATAATATATATTTTATATATATATATATAGAATGTTAAGTTTATGTATATAGTTTTTAATTTCAGGTATTCTTAATTACAGTTTTTATATTCAGTTGTTTTTATGCCTTTTTTTTTCTTTAAATTTGAAGATTATTTTATTTTGTTTCAGAAACCAAAATTTAAAAAAAATAATAATAAAATATTTTTGGAATTTTTATTTTTTTTTTTCAATATTTCTCTATATATGTATGTTTGTTTTATAATATATAATTATGTGTGTATAAGTTCTGTTTATGATTGTTATACTTTTTGTTTTACACTTACAGTTTAAAATGAATGTTGTATTTTGTTATGTTGCCTTAAATATTTTAAATAAATTGTTTTTTATTTGTTTGTTTTTTTTTTGTTTTACTGTATAGGAAACATTCGTCAATTTATATATATTATACATAATGATATATATTTATATATTTAATTTATTATTATATTACATATATATATATATGTATATATATATATATATATATATATGTATATGAATAAATATATGAATATATGAATATATATATATGAATATATATGAATATATATATATATGTATATATATATATATATATATATATATATATATGTATATGAATATATATATATATATATATATATATATATATATATATATATATTTTATTTATATATATATATATTTTATATAAAAGTAAATACAATTTAAAAAAATATTTTATATATAGATAACTTCTTTAATTTCAATGTGAAAATAATTAAAAATATATATACTTATATATATATATATTATATATTTTATATTTTATAATAATGAAATACAATATTATGTGAAATTATATATAACACATACATATATTATGTATGCAATATATTTATGTACATGTACATTCATTCAAATATATTTATTATGATAAAGGTGTAATCGAGCATTGTAACTTTTAATGTTGTCAACATAAATTATGTTTCCATTTTTGTTGTGTAACCGATAATGCGAATAAACAATAATGTCCCGTAATTAATAATGTCAATTACTTGCCAAACATTGCTAAAATTTTTTGACATTTTTGTAAAAAAAAATTTTAACTGCTGAAATCGATTGCATACAAAAGTTATACACGAAAGTTGATATGCAAAAGTTTTTTTTTAGCATAAATTTTTGATTGTCAATAATTAGTGGCCGACCGTCAGATGCAATTGTTGTCGACCGTCATTTGACACTATCGATTACACCTTATATGTATAATTATATGAATATACATATATCCTATATCCTATACATATATTAGGATATATATATATATATATATATATATATATATATATATATATTCTAAGGGATATATATATATATATTATATATATTCTAAAAGTATATATGTATATATGTACTTTTAATATTAATATATTAAATTTTAATTATATGCAGGAATTAAATCATTAATCTTTTTTCGTTCCATTTATTTTATTAATTTTTTTTTGTGTTAATTTCATTATATAAAAGTTTTATTTTAATAATTTTTATTTAATTTCATACACAATTTTTTTTTTGTTTTTTTTTTTTCAAATTTTTAACTATATTTTCTGTGTTTATCTATGTATGTATTTTATTTACAAATCATGTTTTTTTGATATTAAATATTAATCTTAAAAAATATATTATAAATTAATTGTAATATTACAAGTATTATTGTATTAAGCACAAGAATATGCGCAATATTAATTGTATATATATATATATATATATATATATATATATATATATATATGTATATATATATATTTTTAATTATATATAAGTAATATTATAAATAATTTATTTACAATATGATTTTTTATCGAAAATCATTTTTTAATAATTAGATTTTAAATAGTATTTTTCTTATATATTCAATTCTATGTTGCTTATAAAAAAAAGGCAAAAAAAAAATAACAAACAAAAAAATTTATAATAAAAATATTTTCTAATTTTATAAATTTTTTTTTTTAGTTCTAAAAACACTACTAAATATTATACACTCTTATATTTTTGTTTTTTTATTATTATACATATTTTTATAAAATTTTAATATTAATAAAAATATTTTTGCAAATTTTTCATTTTTAACGCTTCTATTATTAAAATATTTGAATAAGTATTTTTTTATAATAAAACAATATTATACATAGTTTCAATGATTTTTGAATTAAAAACAAAAAATATTAGAAAATTATTTAATTATTTTTAATGATTTTTGTTATATAAAATTTACATTCATAAAACACACATAAAATTTCAAAAAAGGAAATACAAAAAATTTATTACAATTTATTAGTGTTTCTGGTGTTCTTTTTTTTTCTATTTTTAATTTATAAAACAAGAATAATTTTGTAAAAGGAAATTTTAAAAAATATACACGATATTTTTTTATGGTGGTGGATTGACATTGGTAGGTTATACATACTACCACCGTTAGATTTTCGGTAGTAAGGATAAAAAATTTTTCAGCAAACGCGATGTTGGAGTAACAGGGCTTATTCATTGATTTATTGGCTCATATTCGAAAACCCTATATATTGAATATTGAAGTCACTGAATCTGAGCTTGAAAATTTAAATCTTTATTCAATTTGAATAAGCCACTTTGCAAGAGTATAATTGATTTAAACTTTAAGACAAACAAAGATATTGACAATATAATTTTTAAATTTAAGTGATATAAATTAAGAAGTGTTTACATTAATATTAATTTTGACTTCATTTACAAATAAAGTGAGTTTTGTCAAAATTTAGTAGAAAGTAAGGATTATAATAAAATTTTAAATATCTTTAAAAATCTAAATAATAATTTTCTAAACTCTAAGTCCACATTTAGTTCTAAAAGTTCAAATAATAATAATCTTTCTAATACATAGTAACACAGGTATCAGTTATAAAGACTATAGGACAGTTATACTCGTAACCTATATGAATTATGCTTGATATTTTGAATGAGAGGAACAAAAATCACAAAAAATATCAGTACAATGAGTGAAATTTTCATTACCAAAACTCAGGCTTTCAAGTCTACTCGTAAATTCAAACTTTCTAAATTTTGAAAAACTTTGGTTATCTGACATGTAAAAAAATATTCAAAAAATAATTTTTTGAATTGCTGTGGTATTTTGATTACATTACTAGACATTCAAGCGCATGTATAACAGGACCAAAATCTTTGAAAGAAAAAATCTTGAACCGAAAGCTATTGAAACCTACATTTTTGAAGAACAATTTTCTTCTTTACAATTTTCTAACGAAGATCACGAGAACTAATCCGCTGGTATATGTTAATACACCACCATAGGAATGTGTCCTGTAATTTGTAATATATTGATATTTATTTGAGCTTATTTATCTATGAATAATTATTAAAATTATTAAATTATAAAATATTTATATAAGTTTTATTAGGTTACCATGTTGCAAATAACTTGATTTCTAAAATGGTCATTTGATTTAAATTTAAATTTTCGGGTTTAAAAACTACACCAGATCTTCATTTAATTCTTATCAAAATTATATTTTATAAAATAAATATTTTTATAATATCAAAAAATATTAAAATCAATAATCTTTATATTAAAAAAAATTTCGTTTTGTGCATTAAATATAATATAACCTAAATAATAGTATATAATAACTTTTATACCAGTATACTAAAATACCAGTATATACCAGTATACTAATTCTGAAAAATCTTTATATGATAACGTATATATGTATATTTATATTATTGTTATATTGTGTATTACAATTGTTTTTTTTTTGTCATTATTACACACAGCACTTTTTAAAAAAGAAAGCAAAAAAGTTTTATAAAATTGTATTTGAACAAAAAAATTTTATTTATTTTAACTATTTTTTTATATTTTTTCATCTATTTACAATAAAACACATTGTGGTAAATCTAATTGTTTTATATATTAATTACCAAATAAAAAAGAACATTTACAAAAAAATGAACACTTTTGGCAGTTGATTATAATATTTATTTAAATTTTCTATTTTAAGTACTCACATTATAAATATTTTGTGTTAATAAAAAAACATTGAAAATAAAAGGAAAACTAAAATTTAAGTTTTTTAGTAGACTGAACTCAGGAAGATCATTTTGTAACATTAGCCAATAAAAACTCAAATGCAATTAATTAATTTTAATTTTAATTTTTATAAACTTACACATAATATATGTAAGTATAATAAATTTCTCAAGATACGACGTCTTATAATACGACATTTCAAAGTACGACCTGAAATAATTTAAGTCATTTCTCTTTTCAACTTGCGACAAAAATTCTGTGATAGTTTTAAATTTAAAAAAAAATCTTTGTATGCAATTTATTTTTTGTTAGAAAATTATACAATATTATTTATTTACAATATTTTTTGTATAATTGTAGATTTTATTTTTAGTTTTTTGATCTATATTAATTAAAATATAGTTTTTTAAATTGCAAGTTTATTTTCATATATTATTGTCTCTACTTTTGCGACAATTCGACTTACGATTTAAATTTTAGTTACCGCAAAATGTCATATCTCGAGGTATCTAGTGTATTTGGAATTTTAAATTAAAATTATTAAAAAATTAAGAAATTTTTAAATATAAATTTTATAACTTTTATATATAAATTTTGTATCTTAAATTGTGAATGTGACCAGATGAACTCCGCTCTCAAATAAAATAAAAAAAATTTCTAATTTACTTTGAATTGAATAAAAATATGAAATATTCGAGAATCAAAAATTTATTCAAAAGCATCCAAAAACTAATAATTTTACAAATATATAGTATTATAATTTAAGAGCATTTAACATTTTTGTGTACTCAATTAAATGATTTTTAAAGTAAATGGACATTTAAATTTTAAAGTGAAAATTTTAATAGAAATATTCCTTTATCATTAGCTATTAATAAAAAAATTACGATATTTATTGAATTTAATATGTGATTATTACGATACACAATATTATTATTTATACAAAATATTATTCTTATATTTTTATAACAATTATGTACATAATATATATATATATATATATATATTGTTATATATCAATCTTGTGTTGTGTGTATAATGTTTTAATTTTTTCAATGGTTTAATTTTAATTAAATTTTTTAAACCATATTTGTATTAAGTATAATGTTTTTTTTTATTTTTGTGATATTATTTTTAATTGATTATAAGATATTTGATTGTAAGAAATTCAATTAGTTATATCTAAACACATATATAAATGCAGTTTAAGAAAGATATTTAGTTATTAATTTGTTTTTTATTTTTATTTATTAATTAGTTTATTCAATTTTATTTCTTTTGTCAAGTACAAATTATATTATATGCATATAATTCCAAAAAAAAACTCCTACATATATCGTTTATTTAACAAAAAATATTTATTCATTATTAAATAAAAATCGACGATTATATCATATAATGAGAGTATGGGAATTTTCGATAATTCAGAATAAAATCTTAAAATTTTTTTTTTTTTCTCAAAAATCTACAAGAATTTTTGATATCTTACATTTTTCTATGATATTTTTTTTTTTAAATTAAAATATTTTTGCAACATTTAATCATCAAAATCTTCAAAAACGCTTTAGAACTTTAAGCATGCTACAATTTTCGAATGCAGCTCTTTTTTAGTAAAAATTTATCGTACATACTATTTTATTGTTTGGATTTATAGAACTGAATTTTCGAAAATCCCCAACATATTGAAAATAAATTAGATATTTTATTCAAGTTCAAAAGTAAATATTGAATTTTATTATCAGCCAAATATAAATATATTTTTATTTTTTTTGTAAATATTTTAAGGATGCTAATAATATTTTAAAGATGAAATATTTTAAAAAAATTGAGTAGACAAAAATAATACAAAATTTACTAAGGAAAAATATTTAGATATTATATAATTTAGTTTTGATTAAAGATATTAAAATTATTTAAATCCGATAATAATGAAATCATTAAATTAATGATTTCATTATTATCGGGATAAATAAAATATTTATATAATAAATAAATCCAAAGAAAATCATTTAGTGCATTTGCTTAAAAAATTGTAATTGTATTTTTAAATTGAATAAAATTAAATTTTTGTTCAAATTCCAATTACACAAAAACTTCAAAAATATGCTGCTTTTTTTCTATTTCATTATTTTATTTCTATTTTATTGATATATTATGATGAATGTGTATAATGTTTGGTATAGAATATTATTCCTTTGGTTTTTTTTTAACACTATATTGTATTTTTTATAATTAATTACAATTATCGCTTCTTTAAAAAGTACAAAAATTTTTTTTATTTTTTTTTTGTTTAACGCCACCAAAATTTTTATTATTTTTTTGTTTTGGATTTATTATTGGTAATTAATTATTATATTTTGAACACTTTTTACTGTTTTTTATTTTTATTTATTTAATTTATTCTAATATTTATTTGTTAAATTTATAGAGAAATATGAAATAAAAATATACATATTTCAAAAGTAAGTATTATATCATATAAAAAAAGAGTCTTCAATTAAAACTAAGCAAATAAGGTCATTATGTTTTATAAAAAAAAATTAATTTTGATATTTTATTTTATATAAAGCTGCAATAAATCTACAAACTATGAGGTGTTAAAAAATAAAAATGGGAATAAGTAATTTTAAATTTTCTAATTCCAAAATTTTATTTAAGAGTTGAAATAAGAAAGTTTTATCATTCTTCATTCCCATTTTGAAAAAAATATAAATTAAATACATATTTTTTTTTTAATAATTTTATATTATTACTTCTCATAATTTGTTGGACATTATTACTCTTTATATTTTATCTTTATATAATACTTTGTTGACTTTTATGTATGCGATTAATCCACTTTTATTACATAGATTAAATTAAAATTGTATTTTAATTACTATTTATAATAAAGTTGATTCACTTTAATAATTTTTCATTTTATATGTACTTGATAACTAATTATTGTAGATACATGCTTATTATGAGAGCAACCCTTTTTTAATCATTAACATTTCTGAATATTATTTTAACAGTAAACCTGAAATCATATTTAAAGATCTTAATCCATTTTGAGATATAAAAAAATTATAAATGTATATAAGTGTTATAAAATATTGTTAATCAATTAACAAAACGCACTTCAAATATCATAACACCACTTAAATGTCACCGAATGGATGTGATAAAAAAAAACAAGTGTCTCTTATAATAAGCATGATTATTTTTTTTTCTTTTTTTTTTTTAAGTAAAACAAGGCAATTCATTAAAGTTTCAAAAATTATTATTTTACACTATTTATTAGGCTATTTTCAAATTTAATTAATATGTTATTGTATAAAATATGTATGTATAAAAGTATCATTCTGTGATTTAATTATTGTATTATAAAAAAAAAGAACGTTCTTGGTCTATAATAAAATACTTAAGATTTTAAGATTTATTAAAATTTCTGTTTAAATTACATTTAAAATTTTCTATAAGGAAAAAACCCTTTTTTGAAATCATCACTAGTTATGTTTTAACCGCACATATATAAAACAAATTTGAAAAAAAAAAAAATAAATTTTAGTATGCAGTTAAAAAGCTAATAAACTAAATTTTCACGCATAAAATTAAAAAACAAAAGAAGAAACTATTGGAAACCGATTAGATCAGTAAACTATAATTTTCAGATTTCGAATAAATGTGATTTTCATTTTTCTATAAAATTTTATTGCAAGTATATATTTTAAGTAAACAAAATTATAATTTGTTATTTACAAAAATAGATAATTTATTATTTTTATTTTATATTGAACTAAATCAGTTTGTATTTATTATAATTATTTATATATATTTTTTTTACTTTGAAAAATAATTGAGGTATTTTAAACTTACATTTTGTATTTTTAATTTATTTATTTTTTTTTTATTTTGTTCATTTGTTTCCTTTTCTAATTTTTAGCACCAAGTGAATAATTATTAATTTTTTTTAATTTTTTTAATTTAAAATATTATATTAACATAAAAAAATACGTATTTATATTATATTATATTCTTTTATATTACTAATTTCAAAAATTTAAAATGTGAACTATAAAATATAGATTTTTATAAAGTTTTCATTTTTTTTTCTGTATATATGAAATAATATTTAATAATTAATTATGAATTATTTTTGCAACTAAATTTGTAGCTTAAGACTAGCTTTAACTAGCATTTTGTTTAAAAATATTATAATTTTTAAAAATATATATCATGTACCTACATAGCTTAAATCAAATTTGTTTTTTCAAGTCTGCTGCGAAATTAATAGTTTTTTACTGTTTTTTTTTTTTATAAAGGGAGTTTAAAAAAAATGAATCCTATTTCTTAAAATTATAACATTTATTCTAAATTCATTTGACAAATTTAATTTTGAAAATAATCTCGATTATAAAATATCTGGTTTTACACATATCACAATTATCATGTGTGATATAAAGAGAAATTTAGTCGTTTAGCCCTATTAAACTTTAAATATATCAAGTTAATTGGATCATAACCATTCGTTACTTTGGAGTACTAAAATGGTGTCAATAAAACAATTAATATATTTAATATTAATTATTTTTTTAATTATTGTAAATTAAGGTAAATTCGTATACTCGCCCCCTTATTTTAACTAAAAATCACAATACATACTTTTTTAAATTTACTTAAATTGTAAATTCAGATGATTATATATGTAAATTGATATTAGCAAAAATTTTTTTAAATAAGAATTATAAATTACATAATTCTTTATCTTCAATTTCAACGAAACAACTTCGATCCTAACTAACTGATTTAAATGAATTTGCTTCATTTATTCAAGGACCAAAATAATAGTATATCGGGCATTGTATGAATACAAAAAAAAATTTTCGAAAATTTTTATATACAAAGCAAATTAAATTTTTGTTATATTAGCGTCTATAAAATAATAAGAAATTTGAAAGAATTTTAAATGTCTTAACACTGAAAAAAAAAATGTTTTAACAAACAAGGTTCTCTTGTTCTTCCATGAAACATTAATTGAAGTGCCTCATTTTGTTTTCAATTACTTATATAATATTATATTTATACATGTATGGTAACCTGTTTCTAAAAATGTAAAATTAAAAAAAAAAACTGTAATATAAGAAAGAAAAACTTTTTAGTTTATTTATAAAAACGAGGTATTATAATTCTTATGATATTTGAATATAAACTTTTGTTTTGTTTTTTTATTTTTTAAGTATATAAAAACGAAGACAAAAAAATTTTTGTTCAAATTTTTTTATACATAGGTAAGATATCTCTTTTTTCTATTTTTTTTTTTTATTTCAAATTCAATGAAATATGAAAATTTTTAACATTTTTATTATTTTTAAAATAAAACATAATAATTGTACTTAATATTTAGTTTGATAACAAAACAATAATGATAGCAAAAAAAAATTTATTATAATATTATTTATTTTTATATGTATACGCATTTATGTATGTAAAAAAATAGAAACAATATATTTATTATTGAATAGTCATTTTAAAAAAATAGATATCCATTGTGATTCAAATTTATCATTTTTAAATTGGAAAAGATATTTACGGCTTTAGAACAATTAAGTATTCGAAAAGTATTATTATTTTTGACAAGTTCTTTTACATAGTTTATAATACTTTCTTGTCTATATTTCTTTAAGATTAATTGATTCTGTTAGCTTATTTGAAATTTTGAATTGAAAATTGTAGCCTGCAAACTAGTGTATTTTTTAATTAGACGTAAATAAATTAAATTTTAATTACTATTTCAACATTATTTTCAAACTTAATTCTCCATATTTTTCTTTAATTATGCTACAAAATTTTTAAAAATTATTAAGAGATTTATCAAAATGCTCACAATGGACTCTTAAAATTTAAATAGACCAGATCAGAAATAAAATATATTTATGTATATATTAGAATTGAATTTTAAAAAATAAACTTTGATTTTATTTCATTAATTCAATAAATAATTTATTTCTTTTCTGATTACAAATATTATGCTGCAAAAAAATCTATTCATCAAAAACATAAAATGCAGACACAAAAAATATATTTTTTTTTGATAAATTTGTAGTCTTTATAATATTGTATTATGTGAAAATATTTAAAAAAAATTCAAAACTAAGTTTCTTTATTATGTAAAATATTATTTCAAATTAATTTTGGAAATATAATAAAGCAAAAAATTATGTATATATACACATATAGACTAAATTTATATGGAATTATTTTATTATTAAACAAAATTTCAATATCAACCACACTAAGAGGCTAGATTTATGTATTTTATTATCAATTTATTTTTATATATTTGAACATACATTTTTTAATAATTAAATTTTATATATAGAAAATGTCCATTAGTAATTTGATTCAAAAAAAAATCGGTATTGATACATCAAAATTGTGTTTTTTTTTTTAATATATTACGTTTTTTATCATCCAAACGTTAAATTTTATATAAAAAAAAAAGCATTAAGAAAAATTTAAAGAATTAAAAACAATTTTTTAACGAACTATTTTTATTTTGATTTTAAACCAATTATTAAACATTTTTCACTCTCTTACAGAATAAAAAACTGAAACAAAAATTAAATTAATATTTCTTTTTTATTGCAACTTTACGTAAATTTATCATATTTTGATATCAATTTAAGCTATGCACTGAACAAAAATATTGTATTAATTATTTTCAAAAGGATATTATTGTGATTTTTTGTAAAATAAATTTATTTTATGATTTAGATACACTTCATATCCAAAAAAAAAAAAAAAATTGTAATTTCAAAAATGTACTCATACATGAAAATTATATTAATTCAAAACTAAAAGTAATTATAATAAATTGAAATTGTTATATTTTATATTATACCAAGAATCTTTATTCTTAAAATTGTACTATCACTAATGATTGTTCGAATACTAAACCACATTTTGAAAACATATAAATTCCATAACTATATGTATATATAAGAATAAGAAAAATTAAAAGAAAATATATTTTAGAAAAAAAAATTCAAAATAGCTACATACTTTTAAAATAAACTGAAATTTTTTACTGATATTTCAAATTCTTATTTAAAAAAAAAATTACAAGAAAAATAAATGTGCAAATTTTTAAAGAAAAATCAAAATTTATAATGGTGCGTTTAGAATGCGTCTGCATGCATATCTCGAACGTATTACAAAAATAATTTCAAAAAGTTTTTTTTAAATTAAATATCATATTTTCTATTATACAGCAAACAGTTTTTATTTTAGAAAAGAAAAAACTAAATTATAAATTTTTCAAAAAATTCATTTCAAAAATGAAAACTAAAATATATATGTATATAATAAACAAATTTTATATTACAATGTTAATTAATATTTCTAATAAACATAAAAAATAAATTTTTTGTTTTAAATTGGCATAAATTAATTTATTTTTTTATTTATTTTTTTTTTTTCTTATTTTTAATTTTTGGAGTAAGTAACAACAATTAATTATTAATATTTCATTGTATTATATTATTTATATATATATACATATAATGTATTTAAATTTAATATTCATAATTCTAATTATTTATAAATAGTAGGTTCGCTTTTTTTTTGTTTTATATAATTAAGCAGTTTAGTTTTATTATGTATCATATACATCTTATATACTTTTATATTAAATAATTTATTTATTATTTTATATATGCAAATATTATATAGGTATATTTATATAGTATATATATATAGTATTTTAAAATAACATAAATGATTAATATAACATAATATTATATTATTTATTAAATACATATTATATATATATATGTATATATAATGTATTTTCGTACATAAATATGTATATACAAATACATATGTACGTATAGTTTATAATTTAGGGTGGTAGTTGGTAATTTACATTTTATGCATGACTTTTTAATTTTTATAAATTTTTTTTTCGTTTTCGTATTTTTTTTTTTGTTTTAAGTTTATAAATTTATTTATATCTGTTTTGTCAAAAAAAAAAAAAAAATATTATTTTAGTCGTTATTCTTAATTTTATTTAGTAGTTTCTTTATTATTAATTTATTTTTTTTCTTCTCTCTTTTTTATTATATTCATATAGTTTTATTTTTTTATTTTTATTAAATTTTTATCTAGTTTTTTTTTTTGTTTTTTTTTTGTTTACTTTTTCTTTATATAAATTTCCTTAATTTTTTAATATTTTCTTAAATGATAACACTACACAATTGGTAAACCCTGAACGTCCATCATTTCATCTTGAGGAGACGGACGTGGAGCAAATGCTTGTAAATGCGGTGGCGTCGCTCTTGAACCGCACATACCACGTTGCAAATGATGATGATTTGAAGTTGGTGCAGCTGATATTGTTGTTGGAAAAGCTGATAATCTATATGAACCATCATGTTGACGTGGTGTTCGACGTGGTGATCTAGCTGGCATACGATTTGTTCTTTGCATATCTTCTAATACAGATGGCGCAACATATGTAAAACCCTACAAATAAAATGTACGTATAGATAATTAAGAAAGAATTTCTCTCAAAGTATTTCCATGCTTTTAAAAAATACTTAAAAATTGCAAAAAACATTTATTAAATTAAAATCAACTGACATTTTATTTGTTTTTTTTTTTCTTAAAATCAAACTCACTTGGAAAATCAAGTTTGCACTTTCACTTAATGTTGTGTCATCTGGGGAATCAACTGGTATTTGACGTGTGAATTTTGTATCAAATTGTGAAACATCATCTTCACTTCTCTATAAATTTTTTTAATCAAAAAAAAAAGTTATATCATTTCAATTAATAATAATAAAATTTAAAAAAAAAACATACCAATATTGGTTTTATTGGAGGTTCTATACGGCGTGCTAAAACATCATCCCAGTTGACTAATTTAAAGAATGGATGGGCTCTTATAGCACCAGCATCTTCTGGACCGCTACCTAATCTTTGTGAAACTTGACGTTTCATTAATCTACGTACTAAGTCTCTGGCATCTGGTGTTAAATAGGCAGGTAAATTTAATTTTGCTTTTAATATAGTCTCAATTGTTTTCTTCCTGTTTTCAGCTGTAAATGGTGGCTATAAAAATTCAAAAATATGTTTTTAAAAATAGTTTTTAAAATTTTAATTTGAATAAAATTACCACTCCAGTTAACATATCAAACATTAATGCACCTAATGACCACCAATCCACAGCCTTACCATGACCACTTCTTGTTAAAATTTCTGGGGCCCTAAAAAATTTTAACGTATATTATTTTTTTTAATAATTATATTTATTTGATGAAAACTTTTTTTTTTGTCGCAATCATATTATTGTGCTTACATGTATTCTATTGTGCCACAGAATGTATGTGTTACAATACCCTCTTGAATATGTTCTTTACATAAACCAAAATCTGTCAATTTAACGTGTCCTTGTGCGTCCAATAATATGTTTTCAGGCTTTAAATCTCGATAAATAATTCCTAAAGAGTGCAAATGCTCTAATGCTAGAATGATTTCACTTAGATAAAAACTAAAAATATAAAAAATAAATCAATATATAAAATATTAAAAAAAAAAAAATAAGAAAATTAATACCATGTTGTATCCTCTAAAAATATTCCTTCACGTTCTAAATGCATAAAAAGTTCACCACCACTCAAATATTCTAAAATTAAATACAGCTTTCCACCAGTTTGAAAGGCATAAACTAATTCTACAATAAATGGATGCTAAAAAAGAAAAAAAAAATATAAAATATTGAAAAATTATTGAATATGTCCTTGATAAACTAAATGTATATAAATTTTTTTTTTGTTATAGCTAATTATATAAACAATAAGATATTTTTATTTGGTGCATACCTTGACAGCTTCTAGTATATTTCTTTCAGCTCTTGTGTGCGCTGTATCTTTTTGATTTGTGACTATTGAGGCTTTTTTTAAAACTTTCATTGCAAAATATTTATTTGCATCTCTTCCAGCTGTTTTTCTAACCTAAAAAATAAATTGTGAATTAGAGAATGTTTTAAGAATTTGTGTTTTATATTAAAATTATGCTTTATAAATAATTAAAAGTAAAGTTTAAAAAATTCTAGTATTCGAGTCAAGTACATAATTTTCTAAATAACAAAAAGTTGTCACAAGTATATTGGCTCATACCGGAGCCAGCTCTTTTCATAGCGGAGTTCATAGCGGAACTCTAACAAGAAATATTTATTGTAAGCTAAATTAAAAAAACTTTCTGAATAAAGGAAATCTTATAAAAAAAATAAAAATATTTTAATAGTATAAAAAATATCAGGTTTAAATTTATAAGATTTTCATAGAGGGCAGCTCTTGTACAAAGACTTTTCAATATTAAAATGCAAAGACTTGGCAAATTAGCCGACAGTGAAACAACGTAAAATTGCTATTTCCTTACGTACGATTAAAAATTAATTAAAAGAAAGAAATTATCATATAAAATGTATTTTTTTTAAGAATAAGAATTTAAATTTTTGAAATTTTATTATAAATCCATCAACATTAGAAATTTAAAATATTTTCAACTTTCTAGATTGAAACTAATTACATACTTAATACTTTTATTGATTTGCTTTTACAACACAATTATGTCAAATATTAACATAGTCTAAACTGATTAAATAAATCAACGATTAAATTATTGTAAATTAACTACAAAATTGTAAAATCACTATTAAATATATATATACATATATATATAGGATTACTTACAAGATGATTTTAACAACAATTTACAAGTGTTGTAAAATCGAAAATTTCTAAATAATTTTAAATTGCTTAGAGCTATCATAAATTATGAAACACTACTTTTATCTTATCCCTTCCATAGATAAAATTCTATTTAAAATATAGATAGTTTAATTTCAATTCATATATAAATTTTATTAACATTTAGTTAGCATTATACGTAATACATATAGAAAATTAAATAAAATTCTGAGTACATATTAATTATAAATCATTCTAATAAATAAATTTTATTAATATAAACATTAAAAAATCTTAATCCTAAAATTATTCTTAACAAGTTTTGAAATTAACACATGTTTAGGATTATTGATAATAAAATTTAATATTTGCAGAATTTATAGATAGCCATTATCATTGATTCAATATAAAATGTATTAGAAAATATGCACATTTTTTCTAATAAAATCAAAAAACCTGTGTAGGTTGGAGTCATAAATAAATTTTGCGACTTTTATTATGAAATAATATAAAATTTGATTTTGCTAACATTTTACAGTATTCTTACTAACAATGGAGTCAAAAAAAATTTTTTTTTTTTAAAATAACATACAAATAAATCTTATCGTTTGAAAATGAATTTGAAAAATTTGCAGGTGACTTTGCAAACTTAGTGACAATAATAAAATACATGTTATGTAGATTTACATATTATGTCGATCTAATTGTATGTAAACAAAAAAATATGATAACAATTGATCATTATACTATGAATGGTATGAGCCTGTTCAATAAGTAAGGGTGAACGTAAATGTGTATATGAACACTAGATTAGGGTTAAAAATAAAATATATAAAATTTTGTGGCAATTCATTTGAAATTTAAACTTATAATATTATGTAAATAAAAAAATTTCATACATATATATCTTACATATATCATACATATATATATATAGATCATATATATATATCATGCATATATGTTTATAATAGATATATATATGTATACACATATATATATATATATATATATGTATGATATATATTCATGAAAAACACAAAAATACAATAATTATTACCTAAATCTACATATATATAGGAAACCTTTTCACTTATATAGTTAATTATAATTTATTTAATTATATATAAAATTAAGTTTAAAATAATTTACCCTTCATACAAAATGAAAACAAATTAATACTAGGTAGAAATCATATGATCACAAATTACCATAAATATGTATTATTATGTAATGTAACAAGTAAATATACATGTATATATGTATGTAAATACATAAATTAGCAAATATAGCAAAATGAAAAAAGTCAACATTAAATTTACAACCATAGGAGTGCTTGAAATGCCGCATTCATTTTATTTACGCATTTGTAATGAGTACTTATATGGAAAACATTTTGATGAGAAAATTTATAGAATTTTCAATATTATCTTGATAAAATTTTAAAATTAAAATAATTTTGTAATAAAAAAATTATGAACTTACATAATATTTTTATATAGAACTGGAAATAAATTATAATATTAGGAATAATACGAGTAGTTATAGAATTGGAAAAAATATAAAAAGATGTTTATATTACACCTACATATTTTTAATGAAAAGATTATTGGAATATTTTACATAATACATTTTTCTTGAATTTCAGAATGGTACTTATAAAATCTCTGTAGAATACTTTTTGAACAAATTTAAAAGTACACACATATGTATGTACATAGTTGATTAATTTTCAAATAGAGTACGAACCACACAACTATTAGATTTACTGCATCATAGATTAAATTAATTCATTCCACTGTGTTTAAAACTTTCATTTTATTAAAATAGTTTAAGGAGCGTGAATATTAAATAGAATAACTTCAAAATTCAAATGGTAATATTCTATTTTGAACATAATTCAGCAATTACAAATTATAAGCTGAATTCTGCATTAGAGCAGTAGTACTGCAATTTTAAATTTAGAGATTTTAACATACTATCGCCAAAATAATTTTTTTTTTACACATAAAAATTTTTATTTTGAATGTACATAGAAAAGTAATTATTTTAGACGGTAAAAGTGCGCTGAATAATGCGAACAAATAGATTTTGGAAATTACATACATCCATACATATGTATTATATTTTAAACATCAAATTTTTTGAACTAAAAATAATTCAACAAGTACATGCATACATACATATGTATATTATGCCAAGATTATACATATGTATGTATAGAATGCAAAAAGATAGTTGTATACATATAACAATATGTGTATACACCATACATACTAACATAATTATGCACATTGAACATTAAGTATGAATATGTAAATGTTAAAATTTATGTAACAATTTTATAATAAAAATATTTTAATTTTTACCAAAATAATATTAATTATAAAATAATTATTGCATTTATTGTGAAATACATAAATGCTTGTCTTTTCATAATAACGCTACGTATAACAGAAAACAATAAGAAGAAAATAAAAAAAAATTTGCTTTGTCTACCAAAATGACGTTGTTGGTAAAAGTTTTACATTATTATATACAGAGCATATATATGTTTATATATCTGTTCATGTACACACTCTGTAATAAAATACGATATACGAGTACAAAAACGAAAGTATGTATGTATATTTTTATTTGTACCTCACTTGTTATACATTATTGTATAAAAATTCTTTAACTAAATAGTGAGCTTATTTTGCAAATTATTGTTGGAACAAAATTCCTCTAATGTTGATATTTCATTGATATAAACATATACATATACCTATGTATGTATGTATGTACCATATTTAATGCTATGTGTATTTTGTTCAATTGTTCCATGTAAGTACATGTGACTATAAAATCTAAAAAAAAAAAAAAGACAAAGGTGATATTTACGTTTTTAAATATGACTGACTACAAAATAATTTAAGTCGCAGTACTCATGTGTTTTATAAGAGAAAGAGAAATACATATATGTACATAGTATGTATGTATATAATATGTACTAATGTACATAACAAATTTATTTAAATGCGTATGTTTCTTATAGGTATACATACATAGTATGTATACATAATAATAAGGATGGAAAGTGGAAATTTTTTTTTCATAAGAACTGGAAAAAAAAATAAGTTTTTCTTGATTAAGAAAAATTGAACAGCATTTGTTTGACGCAGTTAAAATACTTTTGTTTTTTTTTTTATTATTGACTAAAAATTTGCATTTACACACGACATACATATATACATATACATATATATATATATACGCAAATAGTATGTGTATATTTGTCTGAATTGCCTTTGTTCAATAGTTATTGGTAAGAGCCATTAAATTCAATAACTTAACATACTTTATCAGTTACACCCTTATTTGAATATAAATTTATGGAGAATATTAATTATAATTTAAATTAAATTCTAATTTATTCAGAATTTATGTAAAAAATATTCATATTTTATCTGTAAATGAAAGTAGAATATCATCATACTTTCCTAGATTATTTCCTTAATCCAGTTAAATCACAGTAATTGTATATGTACACTACAATTTGCATTAGGAGTATATCGTAGTCCTGTAACAAAATACAATTCCCAACGTGTCAAAATCATAAAATTTTAAATAAATTTGTCATTTCTAAATGATGGATTTTGATTTGACACATTCATTTTTCGAAATAGTGAATGTGAACAAATTTTAATACCGATCTCAAAATCATTGCCACAAATAATTATTATTTTAAATATGCGTACACACAATATCACGGCAAAGCAAATTGTTATTAAAAGAGTGTATTAAAAAACTATTAAATTTCTTTTTCTAGCAAATTAAATTTTCTATTTATAAAATAAGGTATTAAATTAAGATTCTAATTTAAAAATTTTTATATTAATTATCAAAATTGAATAAAAATATATAAGGGAATGTCTTAATTAACATCCATATGGTTCTTCCTATATTATAAAGAATTTTATACCTAAAATAGGTTTAAGTACATACATAAATTGATGAGTATTAAATTTTTCCCTTTTGCACATTAGCATATTAAATTAAAAATTTTATTGAAAAAACTCCAAAAATATGAACAATATAATTGTAGTCAAGATTAATTTTGATTTCAAAAATTTCATTGATAACAAAACGATTTTATTGTAAGTAGGTATCTAAATATGTACATATATACATACATATATACTTAGATAATATTTTAAATTCTATTGTTGATTCTTTAAATTCCTACTTCAATTTCAATTTCAAAAGTGTGACAATTTCAAATACATAAAGTGTGATTATTTTAAAGTTGCGTTTCACCTACTTTGTGAAACAAAAATATTCCACTATCATTATTAAAAACGCAATTATTAACTACATATTTATATACATACATGAACATATTTTTGTAGTACATACATATAAATTTATATATATATAAGTAGTATATGAAAAAACTATGAGAAGCAAGTACATATGTTAATATAACAACTTAAACACACACGCGCTTGTTCATTTGAAATGCAATATGTACATACATATATGTATGTATATACATATCTACATATTTAGTATAAATATTTAAAAATATCTAGATATTTTTTTAATAATTCTTTTTTTTTTTTTTTTTTTTTTTGTGTTAGAATTTAGATCAAAAGTATGTATGTATATATTTATATATATGTGATAATGACACAATACCAAATTGTGTCATTATCAAAGTGTGTTCGAGTTTTTTTTTTTGTATACGTTATTTACGTTCTTATCATATAGATTGGTTATCACTTGTCACTTATCATTTTTATTTTTACATTAATAAAACAGAGAAGTGTCGATTAGTTTCTGTTTTTGTTTTAATAGTAAAGATATTTAAGCGTGTATGTAAATATATTCTTTTAAGTTTAAAGTACAATATTTAGAAATTTTGTCTTTTTTTTTGAATGCGCATATTATTATTGCATAATGCAGAAACAAATTTTGTAAAATAATGCAAAGTAAGAACAATTATTCAACAAGTTCTGAACTACATGTCGTGATACCTATTTAATTCACATACATACATACATATATTTATTTACGATATTGTGAATGAATTCCGAATGATTTATCAAAAGTTTGAAGGTGGAATTTTAAAAGGGATTTTAGTTTCATGCAAGTTATTTTGAATTAAAAATATTATTATACATATATATACATGTACATACATACATTTTAAAAAATAGTTTACTAAACTTCATATAGAAATTTAAAATTTGTGCTATAAAAGTACTGTATACGTTTACGCATGAAATAGTGTTTCCAAATTAAATCCCGTAAAAGGAGTAATTTGGAATCCCGTAAAAGAAGTAATTTGGAAACACTATTTTTAAGAAAAAATTTTCTACCTTTGGCAAATCATTCATATTTAATTCATAATCGGATAAATATGTACCTACATAATACGAGTCATTTCATAACTCTTAGAAATTTATAACAAGACCACTAGATGGACATGGTTCTATTCTCTGATATTTTAATTTTCTTTTATTAATATTTACTTTTAATTTGGCAATTATTCCTAAAGCAGTAATTATTCCTATTATAAATAAGGTAAATTGAGCTTATCAAAAAAAAAATATTATATACCCGAATTGAATCAATTCAAATGTTTAATTAAAATAACAATTACAGATGGATGTATCAGGACCTGTTAAACGTCTAAAAGGGCTATGAAGACCATTAAAAACCTTATAATGAACAAGTAAAATAATAATTTACTTCAAGTATTTTATTAAAAAAAAAATATTATTATTCTTACCTGAAATACTTTTCCATATCCACCACGACCTAAAACTTTTTTTAATTCAAAATCTTGAGGTCCTAATTTTAATTTTCCTGGATTAACATTTTCTTCTGAAAGTTGTATTGTTTCAGATCCATCTTGTCTGCAAATTAACAAAAAATAAAAAGAAAATTATATTTTAATTTTAGATATTTAATAAAAAATAATTAATTGTGTGCATATCTACGAGTATTATCATTTTTCCCTGTGGTTTAGATAGTAAAAATACCCATAGTAAGCATATGTACTTGTGGTACTTCATTTTGTACATTTATGCATGTGTTTGTGCCTCTAATGCCATTAAATGTGCATGTATGTATGTATACTTATATTATTTAAAATTAATATTAATTTACAGAAATTTTAATATTTCATGAGAAACAAAGTCATTAAATTAAAAAAAAAAAATAAATTATAGTTTAATGGTCATTGAGAATATTGAGACAAAGAAGAAAAAAATTTCTAAAATATTAAAATTTTATTTCTTAAGAAATGATATCATATTTTTATTTTGATAAAATCCCAATGTGAAATTTATAATTTTAACTTAGTTTTCAATTGAATACACACATAAAATATGTATAGGTATACATATATACAGTTGTTACTCGGTATATGTCGGCCCTATATATTTGTACTTCGCTTTGCCATACATCAGCGAGATTTTTGTTCCTCATTCTTAATTGCACATCGTTTCAGACTTGTAAATCTTATTTCTCTTAAAAATAAAAAAAATTTTGGTACAATTTCCCTAAAAATTAAAAAAATTTATGGTACATTTGCATCCAAGTCCATAAGTTTAGTACATTACAATTTTGCTCGTCAAAAAATTGACATTTTGAACGCAATATTCATACGGATTCAATTTCTATAATTGGTTTTTTATATTAAGGGCTAGATTGTGTATTTGTGTGCATATATCTAATTTTATATTTGGTCTTTGTGAACTTAAAGCCTTATTAAATATATAACAATATACAATATATTTAGTTCTGAAGGTATACATTAGAATTTTTAAATAAATACACAAATATATGTATAACTATTTCTATACGATGATTATATTCATAGGACGTGGTTGACAGAAACCATATATCGAGGCATTACTGTATATTGTTATGTATGTGTGTATGTTATACACATAACTTCTTTATTTTAATTTGTTTAATTTTTAATATATACAAATATTTATTATACCACAAATTCAATATTAAAATACCAGAATATTAAAATAATTTTTTTTCTTATACTTAAAATCTCTTTTATATTAAATTAATTTAATTAATTTTTATGAAATTTTGCAAAAAAAAAAAAATAAAAACAAAAATATGTCTTTTTTTATATTGTTTTTCTTTCTTCTTCTTAAAAGCTAAAACAAATAAAAGTAATTATTTCCTAATAGTTTAAGAGTCTAGACTTTTTTAATTCTCATTATTATTACTTTTTTTTTACTTTAGAAAATATTTTTTGCAAAAACTTTGCTAACTTAGTTAAGAAAATAAATTTCATTATTTGATAATGGTATAGGTTTGGCAACCTTTTTTTTTCTATAATAGTATTTAAAGAAAACAACATCTTTTTGTTTTCCTAGAAAATAAAATGTGGTTATAGTTAATTATGTTAAAAAAAATAAACGTTATTAATATTAATTTTTTGTTAACATTCTTGAATTTTTAATTAATTAACATAAAAATAGGTACTTTTTTTATTGTAAATGTATTTTAAAGTAACCATATGCACATATTTTTACTCTAAGAGAATAAGTATATAGCAGTTTTTCACTTATTGATGTATTAGTACAAAAAAAAAATTTCTCCGACTAGCTGTGACTACCAACGTCTCCAACGAAGGAAATTTTTGATGTTGAATTATAAAAAATTGACAATTATAATGTTTTTTGTGTCGTAGTTCGAAAATTTATTTTATTGTATTCAGAAATTTTAGCTAAGTTTTACTCTGATACATCAAAACGACAATTTGTAACAACCAGTGAAGGCTCATAACAATATGTTAAATTTCATATTAAATAGTAAATTAATTTGAGAATATGGCGAAGGCTATGAAAAATTTTCAAAATAATTTTAAATAAGAAGTGATCCGACTATTTCCTGAGGTTGAGATACTGAGGTTATTAACAATCAATATTTTTAGTATCAAATTGGTAAATATCAAAAGAAATATGGTTTGATGATATGGTTCTATAATTTCTTCATTGCAATACTATGCAAACGGGCTGATTGCAAAAAATTTGTTTAATTAAAAAAATATTCTGACATTATTTTGCTTTCTCAATATATTTTAAACGTAACACAGAAATTTCGTTTTAAACGAAGTTGGTCTTACAAATAAAATAAAATATATTGGAAGTACATAGTTTAATATCAAATGCACTGTTCGATTAGAAATGCCAGTATACTTAAAAAATATCTATTATTTAGAGACTTCACTGTATTATTATTTTTTTCGAAATTTATAAACGGCAATGCAATATTGTTAATTTAACTTACATAATTGTTTTTCCACGAAATTTTGTAATTTTAAAACACTGAGTGCATGTCGAGTAAGTGAAGTAAATTTTGTTGAAATTTTAATTTTAAGCATATATGTACATAGGTACAACCGAGCATACATGTGTATGTACATACATAATGTATACAGAAAATAATTTAAAAATTTTTCAAAATCTATCTTTTTCCATCAAAATTTTGCACTAATATTTTTCAATACCTTATTTACTTTGCTTATGTATTTTCAAAATTTATAATAAATAAAAACAAAAAAAAATAAAAATAAATAAGAAATTTTAAATAAATTAATAAAAATAATGGTATAACAAAAAAAAAATCATAAAATAAGCGGTTTCATTTTTTTTTTTTTTATGATTTTGTTTTTTTTTCCGCGATGAGTTAAATGACCTGACCTTGAGCTAAACACAACTACATAACTATCAAAAAAAAAAAAAATAATAAAAAAAGAAAAAAAATTTAACAATAAAAATAAAAACTTCAAAATTATCGTCACTCTTCTATTTTATATGTATGTAAGTAGGTATGTGGTAAAATTCTTTCGCCAATACCAAAATTCTAATACACACAATAAAAAAAAATTACTAAAATTTTTTAACTGTCGTTTTCCTCATTCCTTACAAACTATAATTTTTTAAATAAAATTGCTAAACAAATACTTATACATATATGAATTGTTAATATACAGGAATCCATTCTTATACGTGCAGATTTTCATTCATTTTTGTACTTATTTAGGCATGTTCTCTAGTAAATTATTCTCTACACAACTTTAAATTTTAATTTTTGAAGCCTATGGAAAATTTGTAGATATAGCAGAAACTTGTAAGAAATTTGGTTTGTGTGCACTTGAAGACCTGTAAATCGAATTGTTATAATTATTGGAATCAATAATTTTTTATTATTTAGCTTCTGTTTAAATTGATTTGTTGTGCAAAATTTCGTACGTATAAAAAAAACTATAAATATTTAAGCATAATATCGACGTCGAAATTATATAATCAAGTGTATATTTCCATAATCCTATATCTCAGATATTTTTGTTTTTAGACTGAAGCCTCATTAAAGTCATAATGAGTCATTAAGTCATAATTATTTTTCAATTTCTATAACCATTGTAATCATTTTTTTAATTAGAAATTATTAGAGATTTTAATAATTACGTTAAATGAAGGATTACTGTACTATATGCTTATATTTTTTTTTTGTTTTGTTATCAAAGATAAGCGTATGTATGTATGTAAGAATGTATTCTAATATTTGTTATCTATGGGATATGTAAAATACTAAATAGAAGTCAGCGCCTCTATGACAAAGTTATCACTATAAAAATTTTTGTAATGCTAGTCGATTTCTTTAAATGTCACTATAATAATAACTATAATAAGTATATATATTAATATAATATTTATACATGTATATATGCTTTTCTAACCTCATACATATATATATGAAGGTACATAACAAAAAAAGAAATACAATCAAATAAATTTTAAGAATGTGTGTACGAAAATATTAGAACAAATTCACATTTTAAATTTGTATAAAATTTAATTATACATACATACATACATAAATTCATATTAGATTTAAGAAATTTGTATTTGTGTGTTAAAAATATGATAATTGAATTATTATTAGTTTTGTGTTTTCAACAAATAAAAAAAAAATAATAACTAAGTTACTTACACTGTTATGACAATTATTGACAACATAACTTTTATTGGCAAATCGAATTTTGATAATTTTAAAAAAATAATTTAAGTTTTTGATTGCAATGTCAGAACACTCTGTGCATCAAACTAAAATTAGAGTTAGATTGTAGATTAGTTTTTTTTTTTATGGATCAAAGTCCTCTAGTGCGGCCTACTGTAATTAAACCTATATGCACACACAAGTTCTATACTTTACTTGTTTTCATAGGGAACCTGGTATTACTTTCGATAAAATACATAAACCATTTCCTAGTCAACGTGTCACAAATTCACAAAATCTGAAGCAAATATGGTTATAAATGTTACATTTGATTGCAGGATATTGATTAAGAAAATTTCTGCACAATCTCATATTTAAAGAAAATTTTGTTTTAACCCATTAACAAAATTAAATAAAGTTTGACTTTGACAGTAAATTAGATTTGTGGACGTAATTTTCATTTATCTACTCATTTATCTATACTTCAACCTCTATACCCATTTAAAATTTCGGAAAGTGTCAGTTTTTCTCAGAAACTATCGTCTAAAAATGTTTTTCATTTATCTAAAATTGGGAAATATTCTCCATTAACAAATTGCAAACACATTAAAACAAAATCCAAATATAAGTAGAATGGGTTTTTATGAAAGAAGTAAAAACTATGACTAATTAAAAATTATTTTTGCAAGTTTATTTAAAAAATAAAAAAAAATTGTTTGGAAATTCTTAGAAAATCATTCCCTCTCATACCTAAATACACATTTACTGGAAATAATTAATTTTCCAAAATTACTTTGTTTAAAAAATCATTCTAAATTAATGTTTAAACCGATAAAATTATTCGCAACAGGATTTGCAAAAAAATTTCCTCTTCTAATTTTTTTACTTTTTTTGTTTTGTTTTATCAATTATAAACGTCTAAAACGACTCAGAAAAGGCGTAAATGGAATTGAAAATTTTAATGTATTTACATACGAATGGTTCCCTGTTATACTTATCTAATCATTCGATTGTCTGCTAAAAAGTTAATTTTGTAATTATTTCTGCCGATCTAATACGGTTACTGACTACGAAAACTGAGAATAATTGCATTAAATTGTTGAAACAAAAAAAAAATATTGTAAAAATTTGCTAAAACTAGAACTTAAAGTTACGTTAAAACATAATAGGCCCTCTTCTAGCATTAAACCAACATGAGGTTGCGATTCTCACTAATTTTCATAAAATTGAGTTATTCTAGACAAGACTACAAAATTAGTTATGCCTATATTCAAAACAGCAACTTCAACTTGTTAAAGCACTTTATAGTATGAATAAATGAGCTGTCTAAAATTTATCAATGAAATTATAAAAACAAAAGGTGATTTTTCTTTTTTTTTTTTTAGTTTTCACCTAAAATACAATTTTATAATTAAATCACCTACTTAATTAGAATAAAGAGTAGATTATAATTTCTATACAACAAGACTTATCTAAATAATCTTTATTGTGATTATTATTAACAATATAGTGATAATGATTTTTGAAATAGCTAAGTACTTGAATATCTATTAATTTTCGAAAAACTTTTCGAAATGTCATGTAATCTTGATAATGAAAATCAGACATAAAATGCTTAAAGATATTTAAAAAAATTTTTATTTAATTTTAAATATTAAAAGTTATGTAACAAAGTTAATCGATAATTTTTATAAACTGTTATTAAAATTACGAGTATTGATAAGGGCAAATTAAGAAATAGAAAAGTTTAAAAAAATATCGGGAGAATTTTATATTACTAGAAGATTTATTTTTACACTTGAATATACGAGTATGCCAGTCATCTGCATTTTATTATATCATCTTAAAGTGTTTATATTTTTAATAAGAATTGCAAAAATTTCATTTTTGTTTTTCTGATTCCGTGGCCATGGATTTATTGTCTCACCTAAAATAATCATCACTAATTTCTCTTTTTTAAGGAGCAATAAAAATTATTGCAATCACAAATTATTTTTTTAAATTAAATTATTAAATATTTCGAAAGAAAATACTCAACTTTAGTATATTTATTGCTTAATTTTCAATTAAGTGTAATCGATAATGCGCGATAAATCATTTTGCATCATAATTGATATTGCAATTAACAAAAAAAGCATTGTAACTTTTAATGTTGTCAAAAGATGTCTACACTTGTTGTGTAAGTGATAATAAAAAAAAACACAAACTTCACATAATTGATAATATCAATTTCATGGTCATATTCAAAAAATTTCAACTTTTTTGTGTACAATGAAAAATTTTAAAGAAGATAATGAAATTTACACACTTTTAGAAAACTATTCAAATCACAAATAATTTCCTGCTATTAAAGAAGTTGTCACAAAAATTGCACAGTTGCATGCAAAAATTGTGAACGAAAGTTAATGGGCAAAGTTTTATTAGCATAAATTTTTGATTGTCGGTTTGTGACAGTCAGATGCAAGTCTTGTTGACAGGCATTTGACATTATCGATTACAACTATTATTAGAATCTGATGTTTTCATTCAAATTTTAATTTTTCTATTAAAAAATATATTCCTATGTACATACTTTTAAAGGTTGTTAACGTAAATTGAAATTTTTTTTTTTTTTTCGCAAAGAGTTGATAAACTACCTTACATTCTTAATCATAAATAAAAATCGCAAACACAAAATTTTTGCACTAATGTTTAAATGTTTAAATAAACAAAATTGTTTCATTTTTTAATTATATACAAGCATAATTGTTTCATTATACAAATGATTATAATTATAGGTATACAAAACTACACGCATACATTTTCATATACATTTAAATAACAAAAGTATGCTTCCTACATTTTTCACTGAATAGATTTTGCCATTTTACCTTCAAAATTAAAAAAAAAAAAACACTAAGTATAATGATAAGTTTATATAAATAAAAAAAAAAAGCTAAATATTATGGTTTCATTTTCACCTATCTAAATAAAATCAAACATATAAGCAAATTTATACAAATATTTCTAACACATACTAATATAAAAAATAAGCATAAAATTACAAAAAAAAAGAATAACATTTAAGAATATTGTAAATTAATATGCAAGTAGTACAGGTTTATAATAATATTATGATTATATAATAATAATATAACAATAACAATAATAATAATGAGAATAATAAATAAATAAAAATGATAATAATAAAACTATACTAACACGGCACTATTTTTCTCTTATACATATTTATGTATGTATATGTACATGTCTTATGGTATACAACAATATAATATAGGCCAGGAAATTATAATTTTTGCGGTCTCATTTTTCAGCTTATTTGTGTTCGTGTTTTCAATATTATAAAAAAAAAAGAAATCTTAAAGATTATTTAAGTATGTAGCTTTTTTATTTGTACTATAAGTATATGTTCTATAAAATTTTCAAAATAATTTTTAATATCATCAGAAACATTATTTTGTTGAACTTTAAAAGCTTTCTCAGATAAAAATACAAAATTCGAGTTACTTATTGCTTAATGTGTTATACTCGACACTTTTTTTTAATTTTTAAGATTTTTCGAATTTTGCCCACATTTTGATTACTCTCCTTGCTTTTGTCATGTTGTATTCAATTTACTTTCTTCTTAAAATACTCTTAGAATTAATTATTTAATAGGTATTTCATAGAATGATCGTGGAATTTCGAAAATTTTACGTTTAATTAATTCGTTATTCGTTCGTTACGTTAATTTTGCACTAAAAATTTTAATTAAAGCGGTTTTTTCTTTAAAATTTATTTAAATCTTAAGAGGGCAATAGTATACTACCAAATCTGATTATGACTTGAAAATTCAATTTAATCTAAGACGTAACAGATTTTGCATTAAATACTTGTTACATATAAATTATTACCCTGAAATATTTTATTGATAGTAAAAAATATTTGTTGAGTGTTGAAATTTGTTGAGTGAATCCCATTTAAATTTTAAATTATTTTAACTTATTTTTTCTCTGTGTATTAGTATGACACTAAACGCGCTGTATTAGTGTAAACTAGGAAAAACAATTTATGATATGACTAAAATACTATTTATTTTTCGAATAAAATAGGTACTTATTTATTTGTATTCGATGTGGAAATATTTTTTCGTATCGAATCTATTATTGATATGACTTAAATGAAGACATAATTATCATTTTTATTTAATTAATAAAAAAATTACTTTTAATATCTTATAACAAAAGAAAAGAGTAATTAATTTTAAAAAAATTCCCTAATTATTTCATATATAAGTATATGAAAAGACTATTATTTCGAAAATGCATTTGACATAATTTTCAAATGCAAAACTAAAATCGATTATGTCAAATTTGAAGTTAAAAATGTTAATATCACAATATTGACAATACGTTTATGGTGTATCTACTACAAAAATAGTGAGAGATTTTAATATGACAACTAAACTGTACTTATAATAATAACAAATACTTTTTAGAAAATCAGAGAATAAAAATCATACTCTCATTTCTTGTTCTCAAAATGTAGATTTTCAAATGTTTAATAAATTTATATTAATATAATATAATATTAGAACTATATATACACACAACACACATACATACAATAAAAAATATTTAAATATAAAATATCACTTACTCTGTGTGTTTGTTTATGCTAAGTTCTGGTTCTAGGTCAACCTGAAAAATTTAAAGAAAAGAAGAAAAATAATTTAGAATTAGATAAATATAAGTATGAATGAATGTAAATTAAAAAAAAAATTTAAAAACACATTTTTTCTATTATTAAAAAACAAAAAGAAAAGTTTTATTTATTTTTTAAAATTCCCATTAATAAATACACAATTTTGTTACAGAAGCAAAATTTTATAAAATTAAATTAAAAAACATAAAGAAAGAGACAGACACATAATGAAGAAAACGAAAAAATAAAGCAATAATAAAATAAAAATGTCATATTGTGTGTAGGCTTGGGTACCTTTTTCATATTTTAGAAAAAATTTTAAAGTAAAGGAAGCACACAACACCACAAATATTCTTTTTTATTATTCAATAAATTTTACCATTATTTTCATACATTGTAGATTTTTTTTTTGTTTCAGTTTTTTTTTATGTTCTTTATAAAAAAAATAATTTTTAGAACAATTTTAAAAAATTGGCGAAGATTGAAGAAACAAAAAAAAAAATGTAGAAAAAATTAATATTATTTTTTCTTTCTTCTAAATATTAAAGAATTAAAATATTTTTATTATTGTATGGCGCTTCATTTTGCTAATTATGTAAAGTAAATTTTATGTTTTATATAAGTACAAATATAATAAAAAATTCTTATACTGGTATATTACAACAATCTTAATATACCTGTTGTTACAACTGTTAAATGGTTGACATTCAGGAAAAGAAGGAAATGGTAAGTAAAATTAATATAATGTTTGATTCAATAGAATTTTCAATAAATTATGTAAAAATTAATGTTATACATATGTATTTGAAATTAGACCATAGTGATCAGCTTTACTTCAATATTTTGACAATTATTATGCTTCAATTTAAGGGAACATTATATAATTTTAAATTGAAAGTAAATTTTATAAAAATTTATTCAAAAATTATTCCGTGTTGCTGGCTAATTCAATTAATAAAATTGAATCAAACCAATGAAATTGTAAAGGAGCACCTTTCCTTAGAACAATTAAAAACATTACTTTTAAACACACCGTACGACAATATTCAAATTTCTTTAAATTTATTCAAACTTATACTACAAAATAAATCGACTTATTGCATACTTTTACGATGCGCAAAAGAAAAAAATTAAAAGACACGTTAACATAATGGCCGAATCCGACAACTAGTTAAGTGAATAAAGGATAAATTAAAAAAAGACTTGTCTCAGCTATGGGATAATTTTAACGACCATTTTGTCTATATTTAAAGTTCGATAAAGTAAATTTAACCCTCGGAAACATTTATAGCCAAGTATCAGGATCAAAATAAATTCGAAAACTAGAACTTTTGAAAGAGCAGTAAGAGACTTTTAAGTCGAATTCGACGACAAATTAAATAATTATTATAGCGATTTTAATAATGAATATAAACTTGAATCATTATTAAAATTATTACAAACACAAACAAATTTTCTATTTTTTTTTTTGTTGTTATTCCATGTGTTTTTATTACTCTGCTGCTGTTATTGTTATTTTTTCGCGAATCGATAGGTGAAACATCTTTCTTTTTTTTTCTAAAAATTGAAGTCTTATAATATATTTGTTTCATTTTTTTTTTTTTTTGAAAGAATAAAAAAAAAACAAAAATATTGAAGGCCATAAGTTCAATTACACTATGGTAAATAAAATAATAAAAAAAAAAAATCAAAGTAGAAATAAACAACTAATCAGTAGAAAAAAAATAAGCTTTACTTAAACATCATTCTTTTAAATTAGAAAATAAAATAAAGAGAGAATAGATAGAATATAGAATCTCAGTAAATTAAATAATATTTTATTATTATAGTTAAGTTGTTAATTACAAGTATTTCGCAAAGCTTTATTTCGTACGAAAGTGCTTATATGAACATTAACTGATCATAAGTCACAATTGAGAATTGATAATTTTCGTTTTTTAAATAGGACAATTTCAGGATAATTTTCAAGTCTATAAGTTATTCCTAACAAAATACATAATATTTATGTATAAGCACATATAAATAAATTTGTAGAGATTGTCAATTATTGTCTCTTACGCAATTGTGATTCGAAGAATAATGTCTTTGCACATTTATACATGTTTTTGTGGAATATATTTATAATCGTTTCGCTAATAAAAATTAAAATTCTGAATTGTTTCCATATCTGTAATCACAATATCAAAAAATTTATTTGGAAAAAACATTCAACCACCATATTGTCCTCATTTTTTGTAAAATGTTAATAAATTTCTCTCATATATTCTATCATCACGTCACAACAACAGTAACATGGTTCTGTCATACATTCTTTCTCTTTACAGTAATCTCAGCTCATTCACTCTTAAATTCTTTCCCTTTACAGTAATCCCAGCTCATTTTCACTTACATTTTTTCTCTTTACAGTGAAATTATCATAAAATGATCTTTCATTTTTATTCTTGTAAGCCTTTATTGTTACTTAATGATGTTTAAAATTTAATTGTTGTTGTTAGTTTCTTGTTATATTATTCGTTTTGTACTTTATTAAGAAAATTAAAATAAATACATACATACATTTCACATTATATACTCGTATACATATATAAATTGCATATAAAAATCTTAAAAATGATAAGATTTTTATTTATTGTATATTCCCGATGAATTTCAATTGCGTCAGCACATTTCAATACATAATACAAAGAAAAAAAATATGTATGAATCATAAAAAAGTTATGCAATTCAGGAAATGAATCATTTGTTGTAATATATACACATATACATATATATACTCACATACTTAAATACATATAGTTATATAGTGTTTTTATTTTTTGTTTGCTTTTACATTAATTTTAAATACGTCATTATATTATGGTTAGAGGTTAACATAAAAAAAAAAAATTATTTTTTATATTCTTAAAAAATGCCACACATGAAATTTGCTTAAAAAATAATTTAATATATTTAAAGCCTTTAATAAAATACAATAATTATGACGTCAAATAATCGATTTACGTAAATCCGAAGTCTGACTTTTCTTTTATTTTGAATAAGTAGATTTTATTAAAGCGTCTATTGTGAATTGTAATTAATAATATATTAAATATTGAATGTTTTAATTTTATTTGTTTTTTTTTTTAATTTAGATCAAAATAGTTTCTGTTTATTGACACCTGCCAAAATACAAACGTGACGATTAGTAAAGATGCAGAGGTATTAGAATTCAACCGAGTGTTGTTATAGCTAACGATTTGGAAAGAAAAGAAGAAATCAGAGTAGATTTTTATATGAAAATTATCTATTAGGAATGAAACCACATATCGAAGACGTATTGAGAAAATCACTTAATTGAAAAAATTTCAGATCATCTAAAAAAATATTTAAAATATTAGGTGATTTAAGAAATAATAGTTAAGGAAGAAGACTCCAAATTAAAAGGATTACACTTTATTTTGTAAAATATTGCGGTACAATAACCAGGAATATGGATTTACAGTACAATAACAGACATGTGTTTATTTACAATATTTTACAAATTTTTCTTACATTGGATAAAAGACTTCTTCTTACAAGTCATAGGCATAAGTATTTAATTATGAAGAAATTATGACGAATTTTAATGATGGCAAGATTCTTGCTTTCGCGTCCTTTATATTTTTACTCTATTAACAGCTATTGTGAATTATGGGATTTCATTTTAAATTTTTCTTAAATTTCAAGTTTTTGTTAATTAAATCAAATTGGCATTAATTTTAATGCATACACGTGTTGAAAATATTATTTATTTACCTTGAGAATATTATTACTTCACATTTGAAAAAACGAAAACCATTAAAAATTACCACATAATTAAAAATGCAAATTTTTTTTTTTTGTATTGTACACGATTATATACTCAATTGCATGTGCAAAGTTATTCTATTGAAGTTCTCAATTTACATAATAATTGTACATAAAATACTTAAACAATTTTATTCATTAATGCATTAGCTTGGAACCTATTCAGCGTATATGCAAGTATTTTTGAGAAAATAAAGAAATTATTTTTATAATTCAATTTAAGAATTGATTTATTAAGAAGGCGTCTACCGCACATGCATTCATTCTTTTTGTCAAATGCAAATTTTTTTTTTTTAAATTCAATTTTTTTTAATTTGCTTTTATTCATTTAAAAATTTCATTTATTTAAGAATGTTCTTTTTTTTTTAATTTTATTTTGATATTTCGTTTTTTTTTTTGGCAAGATATGTTCTTCACTTCTTAAATTAGTTCACAATGTTTATTGAACCTGTTTAATCATACCGGCGCGGCGCTAACATAAAATAAATAAATTACACATACACTCTTATAATAATGTGGTATAAAAATAAAATGTACTTATCTATGCAAAGATATCTATGTATACCAATATATGATTGAGTTATAAACACAGGTACACATATACAAAACATACATACAAACATACTTACATATATGATAAATTAAGTTTTTTCTTTCAATTGTTTGATTGTAACACTTCTGAATTTTAATTTTAGAAAAATTTAAATTACTAGCAAACAGAATGGAACGTTATTGTTAATTATTTCTTTGCATATAAGTATATATTTATGTACATAAATATATACTTATGTACATTTTTCAAAATCCGTACCAAATACCAATAATATTTTTAAACGATATTCAATATTTGCAATTCTATTCATAATAAATTTTAATAAAATTTATTAAAACAATATTAGCTTGTTGCTTGAAAAATGTATTGGTTTTCATCGAAACACCACTAACTGAATTAATTTTTTAGTCATAAGCAGCAATAAAAAGGAAAACACCTACAGTTGTGTAGATAGAAGTATGTATAATAAAATTTAGTCATAAAACCATTTTTTGACAAAGTCGTGATACGGTCAGAAATCGATTTTTTGACAAGGCCGAGGTACGTTCGAAAAACTATTTTTTGGCAAAATCGGTTAATTAATTTTGTTAATTAAGTAACAAATTGATCTGCAAATATATCCCAAAGTTTACTTTTGTCAACAAAATTTTTCCATCAATTTCCTTAATTTTATTTGAATTTATTTTAGTAAATTTTATTCGTGGCGGCAAATATTGTCGCCGACTGCATATTTTGTCTTAATTTTTTTTTGTTGTTCTTTTTCGTAAATTTTATTATAGAAAATTATAACTACATACATATGTATGTATAAATTCACAATATATGTATATTTAATTATATGATATACATACATACATCACTTAAAGCAAAATATAGGTAAGTACAAGCTTTTTTGATTTCTTTTTTATCAGAAATTAATGAAAATGAATAATAATATACACGCACATACATTTAGAATAAAAAAAAAAGAGTATTAATGTTTTTTTTAAAGCAAATTCTAAAATAATTAAAAAATTTATTCAAACAAAATTTTCGTACGTAGAATAAAATTTAAAAAAAAAAATTCTATACATAAGGTCAAAATTCTGTTGAAATAAAAATAGTTTTTAATATTTACAAAAGTTTTTTCTTATTGAGAAAATTTTCTCTCTCTCTCTAGCTAGATGTTATTACTATTATATCATTCAAATTTTAATATAATATTAACCATTTATTTTAGATTCTTAATGAACATTTTTTAAATAATTTATTCCATTAAGCAACATTTGGGTTTGTAACAAAAATTGAAAATCTAATATTATATACTTACTATACATATATGTATACTATGTATATAAATAAATTCATTCCAATTCATATAATATAATATATCGATAACTTCGATAAATATCGATAAGTTATCGTTATACTTATTATATAACGTATAGTATGTGTCTGAAACTTTAACTATACAAATGATTTAAATTTAATTTAAAAAATTAATTCATTTAATTATAGATGAAGGCGTATCGCGTATGTTTTATGTCAAAATAATTTTAAATGCTTGTTTTTAAATTAGAGCATCAGATTTTCACTAAAATTTATATTTGGGTTTACTTTGAGAGTGAGATGGTTTGATTAATTTTAGGGATATTTCAGTTTTCGGAAACGGGACCTTTTCTACGGTAAGATCATATTTCCGAAATTTGACAGTACTTATCGATAAATAAGTATGTATGATATCGCCGATTTACATACACATACATATAGTTCAATTACGTCTCTAACACGTTTTTAAAATAATTTAAATGAAATTACTGTCTGTCTCCCTTTCTCTTTGTATAAAGAAACAACACTCTTTAGTTAAATTTCTTCACATCCTTTTACCCCCACTAAAAATTATAAATTTTCATATGTACGTGTCTATATAAATCATATTTTTTTTTTGTAACTACCCGGTTGGTTACATACTTATATAGTACGTATGTTCTTATTTTAAAATTTTCCAGTAAAATATTTTTGAAATAGACGATAAAAAATCTTAGCATAATTTTACCGAGTCTAAAAACATACAAATGTACATAAGTACAAATTGATCACTCACTAATAATAAACACATACTTCTAGTTCTTCGGCAATATTATAAACCTATTAAATAAAATATAAAAATAATTGTATAAAAAATTATTCATTTAAATTTCTTTTAAATATATACTATACACATGTTTGCATTGTTTATACGTAGGTATTTTTTCTCATTTATTATGCGCTTAAGTGCAACATTTAAAATAAAATCATTTTTATATTGTTCTACACTTCCTATTTTCATATTTCAATACCTTTATGTTAGTAAGTGCCATGCACATATGTACTTGTTATGAAAAACAAAAAAATATGTATGCAAAAAACGAAAAAATTATTACTAAGTATAACAATTCATATGAAGCGCATTAACAAATGCCACATGCATGCACTCATAAGTGTTACATTCTCAGTATACTAAAAAAAAAATAATTTATGTATATGCAAGAAATATACATATATACTTGAACAAATATACTACATTATACATATATATATATATAAAACACGTGAATGCACTTGACCTGATAAACAAAACGTAATACGAAACTATTATACAAACAAAAAATATAAATAAAAAACAAAACCTTATACTTTTACGCGACTCTCTTCTATGTATTGATTCTTTATTTCCGTTTTTTATTTATAAATATAGTTATGACAAATTTATGTAATTATACAGGTGTTAATACATATTTATGCAGTTTTTATTTTTTTTTGTTCTTCATATACACACCTGAACCTATTTTTTATTTCAATTATTGTTTTTTTTTTTGATTTTAAAGTTATGCCGATTCATAATAATAACTTTATAGTTAAAAAAAAAAATAATTATTGAATGTTTACATAAATGATTTGATGAGCAGTAAAAAATATTGTCGTGTGTATTGTCAATAAAAATTTTTATAATAGGCACATGACGTGTTATATGCAAAAAGTACGTAACACACTTATAAATATATGATATAGCTTATGTATGACATGCATACAAAATATTAAAATATATTTGAAAAAAATATTAATACCTATTATAATTTTGAATTTCCAATATTTGTTTGAAAAATATTTTAAAAAATAAAAATTTGAGTATAACAAATCTAGAAAACTGTCGAAAAAATTCGTAATAGACTCTTAGTATCACTTTCAATAATTACCACATTAAAAAAGACGTAGGTGTAGTACATTTCTTATACAGTCACTATACTGTATGCATGTCAGCGATGATAACATTCTATTGTATAAATAAATGGGCATCGGTATTTTTAGTAATACTATCTTCTCCCCTCTAAAAGTTACATCCTCCCTGACTATTTATTATAACGGAACGACAAACAAATTTTTAATTCTGCATATGAAGAAAATTAATGGTGGGCCCTTTCAACGGCGGTACAGTAAGTATATTTGAATTTAAAAAAAAAACAATATGCTGTTAAGACTTACCGTTGTCTAAAATCTGTTCTTTTTTTTAAATTTTTGAAATTGTTTTTCTTCTAGACGGCAACTTAGATACTAATTTACAGTTTATTTTGTTAGAAGAAAATTCTTTTTTCCATCTCGATCCCCTGTTAGGCTAAGGTCTCTCAAAATTTTAACATTTTCGGTGACTTACATATATTGCCGAAAGAAAGCTAACTAAATAAAGTTTAATGTTGCAGATTCATTACCAAACTTTTTCAAACCAAGATCTCTATTTGTTACGAATATCACTATTAAAAAAAACAAAGTACTCAATTGTTGTATCATCCCTGATAAGTCTATTTATTAGTAAAAGAAATGCATATGAAGCGCATTACCAGATGTTGTTAGCAGTAAAATTGCAGAGAAACATGAAATTTTTTCAGGTATAATCATTTATCATCATTACTGTTGCTATTATACTTATTTCTTTCTCTTTTTTATCTCTCTTTTAATTAACTGTTATATTTCTCGTTTATACAACCATATTTAATAAATGCATATATGTATGTACCAGTATATATATATTCATAATGTGCCCAAAATCAAACCAAAAGATATTTATGTTAATTTAAACAATTTTAATGTTTTATGATATTGAATACCAAATTTTTTCGTGAAATTTTCACATTTTTATTATTTTAAATGAAAAGTAAAAAAAAAATGAAAAGAAGATTTTCGATTATAATAATGAATTATTTACAGCCGGAAGCAATTTTGAATTGAATTACAAATTAAAAAAAAAGTCTTAAATTATAACTTTAATATAACATACTTAATTAGTAAATAAATAAATGTTGTATATACTTAAATATTTTTTATGTTGATCACGTGAAAAAGACACACTTTTGTTATTAATTAAAAATATTTTTAAATTTAATTAAATTAAATTAATAAATTATTTTTTGTTAAGTTGTTAAAAAATTGAACCGTTATCCTTATACATGTGTATAACAGTTTTAAAAACAAAAATTTTAACACAACTTTTCTTTTAACAAATAAATAAAAATTTATTTTTTGTAAACCGTTTAACAATAAAAAAAACATTTTACATTCAATTCATTCAATTAAAAGCAGAAGATTCACTTGCACAATATTGAATAAATTCTGCACAACAGAAAATACACAAATTTCTGATTGTCATAGAACAGAAAAAATAAAAGTCCATTACGATTTTACAACGAAAATTATACACTACAAAAATTCAGATATTTTACTCTTGACAAAATAATTGGGGAAAAATAATTTTAAATGTTATTTTAATAATTAAAAGAACCAATTTAAATTCATAAATATGTTATGAATATTATCGACCTTAATACATATTTCACTCAGAAATAAAAAATTTTCAATACAATTGCAGTAGGCAATCATATGATATAAGCCATAACCAGCAGTAAATTCAAATAAAAGTAATCGGATTTCATTGTTGGATGATTACAATTTTAATCATTTTAGTAATAAATTTTATATTGCTGTATTTTTTACACATGAGTACAAACACATGAGAAAATATTAAAATGAAACAAGTGCTGCAATTTTATGAAAAAAGCGCAAAAATTTTTTTTTTTGCAGAAATGAACAATAATGAGTTTACACAGTTTTAATATGAATTTTAAATTTCGAAAAATCAACAATTTTTTTAAATTTAATGGAAAAATTTAAACTGCAAAAAATGCAGGTTATTCTAGTAAATATCTAGGTACCTCTGTTGATTGAAAATAAATTACCTACTTAAAATTGTGCCACACGTTTCTTTAGTAATTAGGATATTTTTTTCAAAATATAGACACAAATACAGTTAAAATAGCTAATAGTAATAGTGAGAATAAAAAAAAAATCGTTACTATGATTTAATTTAAAATTAGAATATGCCTTGTTTAGCAGTGTTTCCTTTAATATCCGAAAAATAAATTAAACTTATCTTAAACTTAAAGACATTGAAGCTGTGATAGGTGTGATAACGGCACATTATCTTATCGGCGAACGTTCCAGGAGATGGATGAAATCATGTAGGAGTTGCTGTAATGAATAAAAGTAGAAGAAGGTGGTCCATCTTCTCTGTTCGGGTCCGGCTGTATAAATGAGCAGGTGGCGGTGCATTGAGTAATTTTTTTTTACAGGTTACGGACCTGGTTAAAGCGAATTCGCGAGACCTTAGCAGGTTTCTGAAAAGCTTGGGCTGATTATTGTAAGGCTAGCTTTTAATAAGCTTATTAAACAATTTTTCTAAATTATCTAATTTTCTAAATTGGAAAAATATTATTATGAATTTGAATTAATTGATTTAGTAAGTGTCTGTTATTTTGTCTCATACGGTGCACTGGAATTCTCTGGAACATTTGAAATTCAAACAAAACATTTAGATACTAATAACTTTTTTGAACCTGTATACATTGTACAAATGCCATAACAAGAATATTGTAAGTTTTTGAGAGATTTGATTAACGAAACATTTTAGTTTTCGTAAACAATGTATGTATAATAATAATTAAGTATTATATCAAAAATTGATATCTAAGTATAATATTTTTATTAAAATGATAAGTAAACATATAGTTATTTAGAATAAACGTTAATTATAAAACTTTATTATCAAATTTATTAAATTAAAGCGTACAAAATTTGTACTTCAAAAATAAGTACATATTCAGAAATCTTCAATTTTTTTGATATAAAATTGATAATATTACACTTATAATATTTTGATGATTATTAAATAAGTGGGCTTAATGCCACTGAACTTGATTAGAAAATTTTTTTTTTATTATTTACTTACTTATTACAATTTAATCAAATTTCAATTAAATTTAATTATCTAAATAAAATGTCGTAACTTATTGGTCTATTTTTAGGTTTTGCATTTTTAAGGAAGAATTAATTATAAAGATAGGCTAAATATAACAGTTGAAAACATGCACTGATAGTGCAGATAAATGGGTATCTTGTTAAATCTGTTATAATTTATCTATAATGGTTATAAAAAATATTTATGGCAAATATTTATTTTAAGCTTTTGCCACTTTAAGTACCTACACTATTATAGACGATAACCAATAAAACCAATAAGAAAATTAAGTTTTAAAAATATTTTAAATTAGAAATAATTTATAAAGAAACAATAATATTTTATATGTATTACATCTTTAATATGTACAAAGTATTTTTACACAATCATTGGTATAAAATATCTACGTAGTTAGTTATGCAAAAAAAAAAAAACAAACAAACAATTTGCTTTCAAGAAAACTATATTACGCGTGTACATTTCAACAATTCCGGTATTAATTTAGTTGTAATTGTTTAATTTAATCTGAATTGTTACAAACGTATATTAGAATTAAGTATAACAATAATAATAAGTATAACAATAATAATTTGTACCCTATACAATTAATGAGAGAAAAATTACATAGTGTATATTTAATAAAAATTAATAACTGCGACAATAGATTTTTTTAAATCCCCCACCAGCTTCCCATAACAATGTAAAGGGGTGTGATAAAATTATAAAAAAATCACTTAAAAATATTTGTAATAATAATTTATAACAAAGTTCTTACATATATGTATCTACGTAGTTGCTTTTAGTTAAAAAAAAAAGAAAAAGCTTGTTGTATTTATTTTTTTTTTATTAAATACCTGAATTGTCCACGTGCCTCGCAAATTTTCTTTTAAACTGCTAGTCATGTTATATACAATAGATTACATTTATTGTACACGTATGTAAATATTTAATATATACGTAGTATATAACACAAAGCATACAATGTTTAATACGTACAAGAAAATTTTAAATAAAAATTATGAAAAAAAAAAAAATAAATAAATAAAAACTGTATAAGCTTTATTATAGCCACCAAGTTTAGTTTGTAATAATGCCTTTGTATTTTGTGCAATATACAAATACATATTTTTTATTTTACATAAATTAAAAAACATTCTCAATATATGCACTTATCAGTTTAAAGAAAAATATTACAGTTTTTCAGATATGTGGTCACAAGGAAAATTTTAGAGATATTCTACTTTAAAAGCTTTTTGAGTTTGGAATTAGAGATGATAAATAGAAATGGTTTGCAAACTACCTTAGAGATAGATTACAATTCGTTGAGTGTTAGGGAAACGTATGGTCTACACGCAATTCAGTATATTTAGTAAAGCAGTTTAACACATTGGGGCTACACAATTTTCTTGCTACGTCAACCGCTTACTCATTAAAAAGTTAAGCAGTAAATAATTTATGTTTGTGGATGTTTGTGGTTTACAGTGAAGAATCCTCTCAAGTATTTCCACAGGCAGTGATTAATTTTTGAATTAAATATCTTACAACCTCCATACGAGTGGTATCAATTCTGAGGGAATACAAATAAATTAATAAAAAATAAAATAAACGTGAACTCATTGATTTTCCGCTTTTAAGCTGAACTATACTAAATCGAATTTGATTAAAATTTTTAGAATAGAAAGAAAGGTGCACTAAAAATAAAGATAATGTAAAAATTTCAAATTTTCATATGAAATATGTACTTAAACTTATCGCGGAACCAAAAAACCAGTCAATACGAAAACGTTTTAATTTACGTTAAGAAGTTTTGCTTTTGGACCACCGATATTTTTTTCTTTAATAAATTTTCATATTATGTTTACTCAAATACATAACAATTTATTTCTAATACCTATTATTATGTATATTCATATTTTATATATTTTAATTGTATATAATAAGTTATTTTTTTATTGTAAATGTTATCAATTTATTTTAATATGGTAGTGGGTAGGTAGTTAATTTTAAAAATAAATTTTACATAACTGAAGTTGTTTTGTTTTTCAATCTGATAGTGAAATTTGAGATTGTATTTGTGAAAACGATTTGATTCTCTGTAATATATTTGTAAATATGTATGTATGTAAAATATTCTTAATGTATGCAAATGTATTTATTCTAATTATTATTTTACATACAATTTGTTTTTTATTCATCGATAATGGTTAGATAATAAATTTTTATCAATACAATTATTAATTTTTTATATTAATAAAAATTTTACGATTAGAAAAATCGTAAATAATTTATTTTTTACCTAAAACATATGTACATACATGTTTATATGAATATATCTACATATACACTTATGTATACGCATATATACTTATTGCTCAATTGCTGAAACAGTGACATAACTCAGAAAATGTGATTTGCTAGTTATTCACACACCAATAAGCACCACATATTTCTTTTCTGTTTCTCACAAATTCTCTACCTTGAAAATTGTTTCTTACAATACATTATAAAATAATTCTATAACGAGAAAAAATTTATTAATCTTAAAACTTTAAAATTCTCTTCTCCCATATCTGCAAATTTTGGGTTATGTCAACGTTTCAGCAAACACCCGATATGTATATTGTATGACACAATAAAAGTGGCAGGTAAAATGTTGTTAAAAATAAGGAAAAAAAAATTTAATTCTTAAAGGAAATTTTATGCTTTCATCAATCATTTTATTTTATTACATATTATTTAATTTCAAATTGAGTTATTAAATTAATATGCAGTCACAATGAATATATGTATGTGTAGAAATCAGAAAAATTCCACACACATTTTCATTATAATTTAGAATAATTTGTAAATGTTATTAAAAATATTGTTAAATTTCTAAAATTAGTACAATTCTTTATTTATTAAAATTTCACAATCTTATACCTAATGAAAATTGAAAACTTTTTCATACCATGATGAAAACACAACACACATTTTTTTGTTTTAAACTCATACTTAATGGCAGGAGCATCAATATGTCTAGACGCAAGACTAATAATAATTTTGCCTTAATATACATACATGTGTATTAATTGAAAGAAATAATCAACATGTTGCATTATTAAACTCTAATATCAGAGAAAATAAAAAATAAAAAGACCCAAACTCTCAAACAAACACATTTTTCGGAAGGCCCGAAATTAAAATTTGTTATTTTCTGTTAACACTTTTTAGGGATTAAATCATTAACTGCTAATTGAGGCTATAAAAAACAAATGCAAAAAAAAATTGGGAGTGAGAATTTATTAATTTCCTTTTGTCTAACTCTAGGATTCGAAATTGGATGTGAAAATTGTTATTGTAACTCAAACAAAACAAAAATTCAAATCCTAAAACAAACAATTCGTTTTTAATTATTTTTAATTTTATTTTTTAATTTAATAAATTTTTTTTAACCAATTTAAGTTCCATATTTACACTAAAAAATTTTATTAAAAATTCCTCAATAGAAGTTCTTTAATATCATTCCATAAATCAATAATTTTCATCATCATAATAAATATGAAACTAGCAAATAAAATTCTACATACATAGAAACCATCTTTTTCCAACCAACTTGATATTCTTGGCATTTCTTTATTACAGAATTGTTTACTTGTTTGTAAGAATAAATTATTTAAAACTGAACATTCGTAAAGTGTCGTTTTCAATATTGGTATCCATAACCATCTTAATGCAATTTCTGTTACATATAAACTAAATGCAATTGAAGTCACACAACGTAATATCATTGGACAATTTGATAAATTAAGAAAACTTGGACGTAATCTTACTGTTATACATAATATTGATATTGTAAATAATAATGATGGTAAATTTGGTTCTAATTTTTGTAATCCCAATGAATTCAAATCAAATACTGATAATTTCATATAATGAAAATAAATTCCAATTGCAATTGTTAAAATTATTTCTAAAATTGAATTATTCTTTACAATATAATCATTTTTTGTAATTATTGGTTGAATTTTTGGATATAAATATGGTAATTCCGATGGTGATTCCATTAAATTAATTAAATCTCTTTGGTACATAATATTTATGTAGATTGTCTTCTTTGAGTTATGAATTTAAAGCAAGATTTTGAATTTCTTTCAATAAATTTAAAAATGAAAAAAAATGCACTAGAATTTAGATTCTAAATAATTTTGTTTTTACAACTTGTAATAGATTTTATATTAAATTTGAATTAAATTATAAAATCAAAATATTGAAGTTTAATTTTTTTTTTATTTTTTACATAAATTTCATGATTTCCTGTGATATAAATGAACAATTTATGAAATTAAAGTATTAGGAATATTATTTTAGTGATCCAAAATTAAAAATTGTACACACTTCCGAAGGTATTAACAACTATACGATTTTTTGCTGAAAATTAGTTGAAGAATCATCCCTGATATCATTTGTAACCTTATGCGAAACATCCTGTTCTCAATAAAACAATAAATCCCGTTTACGTGTCTTTTTAAAATGTTAAAAAATTTTGGCAAGCGAAAACAAATGAAAGGACCTAATCAACAAATACATATGTATTTTTATATAGTGCTGTCTCTGAAATACTAGACATGGATAACTTGCTGAAAAGTATTAAAATTAAAAAATAAACCATATAAATTTAGCATTAAGATTAATTACAATAACTTTAAAGTATAGTATAACAGTTACAAGAAACGTCAATTGGAATTTCAAAAATTTGATGTTTAAAAAAGTGTTATACATACAGTAAAACCTGTGGAAGCATCCTGTTAGTGGCAAAAACGCTTTACTTATGTAGTGAGCAACAATTTCAGCTTAAATTTGCTAAAGCTTTTAAAATGAATACTAATTTTTTTTAAAAATCATTTGTAATTTCATAATAAAAATTAGGTTTTGCTACAAATAATTAAAAAAGATGTCATCATACAATTGAAAAACTCATTTTGAGAATAAAAGCTAAAAATATATTTTATTATCAACAATTATTATTTTGGTTTATTCTAAGAAAATTTAAAAGAAATTTCTTATCAAAAAAAAAATTTTTTTTTTTATTATTAATTTTCATTTACTGTTCTATTATTCTAATCTGTTTAACATATAGGCCTGGTCTTAAGAAAAAAACACAAGAGTACACTTTTCATTTTAAAAGCTTAATTAAAAACCTTAGTAAACAATAATAATGAATTCCAATATTTTTTGGACAATAACAATTAATTGAAGACTATTTGACATTTGTGTATATAAAAAATAATACATGACATGAGCATAAATTGTGTAAATACTCTCAAGATTAAATTTATTTATTTTTTGTTGTTTTTGCCTTCAACTTGATCTTTAAATTAACTTCATTATCACAAAAAAGCTTTTCAACAATCTTGTGATAAGGAAAAAAAATATACAAGTATGACAAAAAATTAATTTTACAAAGTAAAAATTAAAAAAAAAAAAAATAAATCGCTAATCATTGATTTTTTTCAAATATTTTATTTGACATCTACTGTGTCATTCTTTAACTGTCAGTCAAATTAACTCTGTCTGTAATTATTGTATTTTCAAAGCATTTAACAAGTAAAAGAACAAAATTAAACATTTGAAGTAAATGTCAAATTTGATAAGTGAATTTTATGTTATACTTACTTACTGATTCCGATTATATATTGTAAAATTAATTACAATTTTTTGAAATTTTGCAACTGCCAAAAATCAATTAGTTTACGAGTAATATTGTCAAAAGAATTTCATACAATCAAGAACGGATAAGTGCAATTGTTCGGGACGTGAAAATTTTTTGCACTTTTGCAAATTTGCACTCTTCCATGTGTGCCCATAAGTGCAATTTTTTGCAACTTCTTACACTTATCTTTAAAATGAATATTTTTTTAATTGAAACTACACACCGTATACTTTCAACGTAAATGCTCAATACTTTACTTATTGCACTAGTTAAATTCAGTTATCTGCACTCATACTAATGGTACATATTGAGGTTATGTTACTAGTTTCATAGAATTTTCATAATTTTATTTTCAATGTATGTAGTCCTGCCATTTATTTAAAGATTTTGCTATTATTTTTTTTTAAATTTAGTGCAAAAATTTTTTCATAGATGTCGTTCACAATTTTTTTTTTTGTAAATGTGTCATAATCAATGTCAAAAAATTTTTTTGCACTTATTTGATACATATTATATACAAATTGTCATTTGGGGTTGAAATTCTACTTGCACTAAAAATAAGGTTTTTATTCTTTTACGTTTTTGGTCTTATTTGTTAAAAATTACATCATGTGGTTTTTGCACATATAAATTATGCACTTATCGGTTCTTGATTTTTGAGATGAGGATGATATTTAATGAGTAATGATTTAATAACCTTTGTTTATTATAATCTTTAAGTATGATTTAAAATGTGATAAGGTCATTATTATAATAAAAATATAGGGCTATCTAAAATTTCTTGAACTCCTTACACAATAAGCAAACACAAGAAGTTTTAATTAAATTCTCGAATCCAAAAATGTATAAGTACTTATAACACAATAAAATGAAAGTGTAAGGAAAATGTTATTTAAAAATAAACTTAGAAAATATTAAACTTACTTCTAAATGAATTTTTTGAATTATAAAATTGAATGAATTCTTGTGTATGATTCTAAAGAAATAAATGATTTTATAATGCAATAAAAATAATTAAAATTTTGTCAATTGTTTAGTTAAACAAGTGATTGCATTTCATTTTTTTTTTAAATATTATAAGTACAATGTGTTCATAATTAAATTAAATTTTGAACTTTAAATTTAAATTTAAATTGTATTCTTTTATATTTATTAATTAATAGGTGCAATAATATTTTGATAAAAATATATTTTAAGTGCAAATTTGTAAAAAAAAAATTAAGAAAAATAAAAATTTTCTAATAAAAATAATTGAAAATAATTAAAATAAATATTGAATATAAAAATTTAACTAAGATATTGAATTTTTAAAACCAACTTCTACAAAATGGGTCCATCTACGATCACTACTAGTAGTAAAAAAATGCAACATACTTGATCATTAAGCGATTGACATCGATTACATTTGTTACAAAGTGTTGTTTTTCGGTTTCCAAAACTTACCTAAAAATAGAAAAATAAAATTAAGAAATGTTAATTAAATAATTCAAGGCATATATGAATGTATGTAAACATTGTACTTTTTAAAAAGCTAAACAAATTCTTAAATTACAATGTGATTAAATTTAGGAATTTTATAAAAATTTTAATTCTAATTTGCAGAGTAATTAAATTTATTTACAATTATTACATGAGCTTTGTTAAAGTTCATTTTTTTGACTTATTTTTCGAATCTGGATTATAATGAAGTTGATAAATTTAAAAATAAATAACATTGTCAAAAGTTAAAATTAAATGCAAATGTTAAATCATATGGTTTCGTCGATTTCAATTTCAAATATATTTCGTAATGTAAACAAAATACTTTGCAAACCTTTTATATTGCAACATTTAATATATGTATTTATTAGGGAAGAGTAATTTATTAAGAGAACTATGTAGTTTCTTGATCCGATGTTACAAGGCATCATTTATAAAGCAAATTTATAGTATGCTTGTTAAATGTTTCTCGTATTAAATTTGTTCAGAAGAAATTTGCTGTTAAATTTGCTGTAACAGCAAATCTAGTCTGAGCCGTCTTATAATATTAGATGTTGATTAATTTACAGTTTTTTCGGGCGACTTTGTCACTGACATAGTGATTATCAATCAACTTGTGCCGAGGACCATCGTAACGCCTTCGTTGCAATGATGAATTTCTGTTAGGGATAATGTAAGGAATCTTAGGTCAATTGAGTGGTATAATGTTTAATAGCCATTCTACACTTATTATAAAAGGAATGAGCCAGTTACTAGATTGCAACAATGTGCGGATTCTAATTTTTTAACATATTTCAACCTAATTTTTGTAGGGATGCTCTTAAATCTATAGATTTATCAAAGTAGCTAAAATTTTTCGTAATATTGCTTTTTTCTTACTCGTTTTAATTTGTACGCTTTTATTAGTATCGTTCTTACATTCTCAGTACCTGATGATCGGTATGTTGACAGTCTTTTTATTTTGTTTCAGTGTCAATTTTTTTCTGTGCTCGTAATTTTTTTTAATTTAATTGGAAGTCAGAAACTTCACGTTACTCATAATGTTTTGTTTGTTTTCTGAATTTGCTGCTATGCATTCTGTTTTATGAATAGTTCATGTATCATTTCGTAAGGTGCAATTTTTATAATTTAATAGTAATAATTTGACCTTTAACTTTTTAAATTTAAATTTACTTTTATAAAACAAATTATTTTATGACTTAAGGTAGGGTTTTAAAAAAATTTTTGTATAAGTATTTGTAAATGTCTACATCGATTACAAAAAAAAATCTAAAAAAGAAACAAAATCTATTCAATTTTCTATTACAAAATAAATATTTTTTTTTAGTTTGCAAAACATTGTGCACTTGTAATATTAATTTTGCAAATTCTTATGTATAGAAAAAATGTCCAATGTAAAACGAATCTAATGTAAAAAAAAAAAAAAAAAAATAATATAATAAGAAAAAAATAATTTGCTCTGACAACCTTGACACAAAACCCATGAAAAGAAAACACTCATTTTTTTTTTTTTTTTTCATTTTTCATTTTTTTCTAATAATTTTAACCTAGTTCCAAATTACTTTGGAAAGCTTTTTTTTTTTCTTTTTTGAAAAGCTTATGTATGTAGTAGTAAGTTAACCTGTATGGGACATAAATAGAAAAATCTATTTTTATGATTTTTCCTCATAATTAAATTTGTGTTGTTTTTTTTTCTTCTCATTTCTTTTTTTTATTCAAAAGAATAAAATATTTTTTTTTTTTTAATTTATAATCTTCTTTCTTTGTCTCTTTCACCCACAAATTGGTTTGAATTTTAATTTTTTTCAAAATAGAATTTTGTTTTTATCTAAATACTTATGAAAGCACAATGTCAAATAATTGATTAATTGTAAGTACTTAATAAAATTAAGAATCAAAATCAATTTATAGAAAGGATGTTATTTGTATGGGTTTAGTCTTTGGTTCCTTAATCACATCTTATTTAAAATTCAAATTAATTGAATGTGCATCTTTGCTATTTTTAGGAAATTTCATTTATTTTTTATAATCAACACCAGAAAACTAAAAATTTTTTAAGTTTAAATTAAAATAATAATAAAATTTATATTTATTTAATCATGCATTAATAAATTTGATAACATTGAATTGGAAAATTTTCAAGATTAAAGTGGTAATTACGTGTAAAGTATGTACTTATATAAATAAATTTTATTAATTACTATAATAAAATTGAAAAATAACATTAAGATAAAAAGTGAAAGGGTACATCTACAGTAAATGTATGTACCATATAAAATATAAGTAAATTAATTTAAGATAAAACGTGGAAAGACTTAAAAAGTGATAATACAAATACAACTACAAAAACGTTCCAAAGATTTTTGGGTTTAAAATTTCCGAATATTTCAATTGCATATTATACGAATTTATATGTTTATTAGTTATTACAAAAATATTACAAAATTATTGAAATAATGGCCGAAAAAGGAATGCTGCAGGACAAAAATGCTCCTTTTCTAAATTTGCTCCTATAAATATGAAATATCTGACTGATTCTTGAAATAAATGGCAAATCTGTTTATTTACACGTATTTTTTTATTGTTAACTGCGATTGATCGGTCTCTCGCATATTAAGGTTCCACATTCTAACTACCTATCGCACTATCGTTTGAACTCAATTATCTTTGAAACTAAAATATTAGTAAATGTGAAATAGTAGCAGGAGACGAAAAATAAATTTTGTTTTGTAGAAATAATTGTATATCGCTTTGATCACAATAAAATCTAATTGTATTTGTATAGTAGATATGTAAAATTTTAGAAAAATATTTCAACAAAGTTACATATGTAGTTGGTTTTTGAGGAAATTTGTTTATTCTTGAACAGTTCATAAGTTATTTTAATCCCTACCAGTTTCATTCTCAAATAATTAAAACACTTAAATTTTTATTAAAATTGTGTTAAGAAATTGCATTTTGAAATTTGACGCAAAAAAATTAAACTCAAAAATTTTGCTTCGTTGTTTATACGAGTATATGTAAAATAATTATGAACATACAATATGAATTTGAAATTAGCAAACTGATGTCCCCTGAGCATGTTCCTCGAACATTTTTTTTTAAAGATCTTTACTGACTTTTATAATTACACATATACATACGGATGTTTTTCACAGAGTAGAAATTAAAACAGATTCTAATTTTAATTACATACTTATTTAATTTTTGCTCCTTCTATTGCCATTTTTGTTTTAATAATAGTTAATCATATAATATGCACTTAAATTTCAATTGTGCAATAAATGCGTATAATATTTTATACAAAATTACATACTTATGCCTTGGTATCTATATATGTATGTATAATATAAATGCAATAATATTCAAAATCTTTATGAAAGGTTAAAAATTGAATTTTGTACTTAAAAACACAAAAATTTAAAAATTTTATTAAAGGAAAGAGAAAACCAAAAAAGAAAAGAAAAACAAAACGTGAATAAAAACATGACTTTGAAATTACTAGGAAATTAGGTAATTAATTCCGCGTGGCGGCAATTTGACCCAAATTTCATGTTTTCAGTTTTCAAACATTCCAACAAAAATGTTTGTTACTTTTCACCGTATTTTCTTTTTCGATTTTTTTTTTTAAGTAGTGTGTAGTGTGTTTTGTAGCTTGATATTTACTAATTTTTTGCTTGGTTTCTTTTTTTCTTTCTTTTGCTTGTATTTGTTATTTTAATGTTCATTTTAGTTAAAACAACAACAAAGAAGAAGTAAAAAAAAAAAAGCAGTCTACAAAGTGAGAAATTTTTACATAAAAATGTAGCCGGAAATATTCAAAATGACAAAATACCACCGGCTGATTGCAATAACAAAATAACCTTTATAATGAAAAGAAAATAAAACTAAAAAAAAAAATGTCTGTAAGTCTGTTATATTTTATACATAATGTATAGATATTTTTGTAATAAAAATAAGAAATGTTAAATAATTTCAAAAGACCGAAAGTTGGTCGTAATTTAATCAAAGTTATGTACGGATTAGTTAATAAAAACTTAGTGTTATAATGGGATCTAGTAAATATAAAGAAATAGGTAACGTATGTATAAATGTGTACATAATTTGTACAATATTAATTATAAATTTATTTATGGTATTTTCTAAATAATAACATACATATGTACATATGTACATAGTTTACGTATAATCGTACCCAAAAATTTAGTTTTGGTGCGAAATAAAATTCACACTATTTTTTATTGCGAAAATATCGTAAAGAAAAAAGGAATGGTAGTAAAAAATCACAAAAATCATAAAACACTTTGATTAATTCGAATTTTGTAGGATACGAACTTACAATATAAATGTAGGTAGTAGTAGGTATGTATGTATACAAAACAACTGAATACTTAAATCCGTAATAATAATTAATTGATGTTATAAAAAAAAGAAAGAGAAAGTTTTTTTTTTTTTATTGGAATCTACAAAAAATTTCAACTCAAACTAAATATTATGTTTTCTTTTTAAATACATACCTATTTAAAATATTTTTTTGTTTCGTACAGGGAAATCTCACGAAATTTGGAATGTTATTAACATACATATATGAATTTATATGAATTTTTAAGTTCCGATAGAGAAATATAAGAAAAAACTGACCAGTAACAACTTAATGGAATTTCGATAATTTTTTTATATTCAATACAAATAATAAAATTTGTATTTTAAGAAATTCCATGATTCTAGAATAGTATAACAGTAAAAGAAAAGTGTTATATTATTCAATAATTTTAAAAATTAAGTCCCTTTATTCTTTTAAATAAATTCTAATCAGTTAAAATTATAATTAAATTGAAAAACTGAACGGGGAGGGTTGAGTGTTCGATTTTCGAACAATGCTAAAAATAAATAATTAAAATTTAGAGTTTAAATTCACCATATTTTTTCTACAATTTTAATTTTTCAATAAAGTATGTGATTTATTAAAATTATATAGTTGAAAGTTAATAGACTTGTTGATGGAATAAAATTTGAATCATATTTTCAGATACAAGAATGAATGCACATATACATATACGCATACCCAAGTACAAATGCCATAAAAAAATTTTATTATTCAAAGTTTTGATAGTAGGAAAAATCAATTATAGTACCCTACTTATGTATATGAATAATCATTAAGTATTTTACTTCAAAAATGCAATATTCAAAAACATCTGGAAGAAACTGTTTGTAAGAGCGTTAAAATCTCGTTGTTTATTTAGGTATAGGTATATGCTTAATATTACAAATTCAAAATTTTTCAATTTCAATATTCAAGATATAAATTTTTTTTTTTATTCAACAATATTGTTAAGTGTATTTACATATATGTATGTAGTATTTTTCATTGATAATTTTTGATTTTTTATACACATTTACAAAAAATACTTTTGTAGGTATAATAAAATATCTGAACATACCTATTTAAAATAAATTAATTGCATTCCAATTTTATTAAAGCTTATAATTTTAATTGATTCACTACGTATTTAAAATACATGCTTATATACACATTTTATACACATATGTAGGTATTTGAATAAAAATTGTAAAAATTTAAAATTTTAATGTCAAATTTATAAAATTGTAAGCGTATGTAAAATACAGGCATGTGCATATATACACAAATAAATACATATTCATACATATATATAACATTTATGTAGCAGTGGATATATAGGACATATATACAAATTTATTAATAAAACTAAATTTACAAATAAACTCGTAGTTACTATTATGCGACAAAATATTGTATACGATAAGATCTACGATTTAACTTGGGTCTGATGAAAGCCGAAAAAATATGTAAACCCCATTTTATGTAAATAAAGTTGGAACTTTGTCTGACGACAAATAAAAATTAGAAATTATAATATTCTTATTAGATTTTTTGTAAGGAATTTTAAAAGTAAAATGGCGATCAGAAAAATCAGCTGATTTTTATTTTGATTATACCTAAATTTCGTACAATTGATGTTAAGTTTGATAACCATCAGGTAATTATTTAATTAATAACTACTAAACATTCAGTATTTTGAAAATTATTTCTTTAAAACTCACAACAATTAGTTAAAATCCTAACCTAATTTAATTAGGTACTGCCCTACCAAATGAATATAAAAATAATTCCTTTATAATTTATGTGATTATGTAAACTTTTTAGTTTTTTTTTTGCAAAAAAAAAAAATTCATTACATAATTCATATTTAGATAAACTTGGAATTTATGTACAACATACTCATATATGTACATACATAGATAAATAAATTATGTATTTTGTTCACATACGTATGTTTAGCTGTTAAGGAGGAGATGAATTTTATAATCAAATTGAAAACTATCTATGTAAGTAACTTTAAAAATAAAAAGAGAATGAGATAAAAAATGAAAAAAAAAAATAAAATTTTAAAATGAATGGGTACGATTTTTTTACTTTTTTTTTTTACAAATTTAAATTTTTTTTTATCTTCTGTCTTTTTCTTATTTAATTGACCTACTTTAAAAAAAAAGTTTTTTTTTAATTTTTAAACTGAATGAAATAGACATGAAAAAAAACGACATCATATAGAAAATTTTTACACGCAAACATACACACTCACACATAAAATTAGTTTATTTTTGTACAAGATTACAAACAAATGCAATATTAAAATTTATAAAAAAAAAATATTTTTTGTCTTTGTTTTTTTCTCCTAATATAATATTTTGATTTCATATACATACAATATATTCTCCTCTGTCTCTTTTCATAATAATAATAATAAAAAACTGAAATAAAAAGAGAAAAAATAACAGAAATGAAAAACGAAAAATGAAAAACATAATAAAATAGAAAAATTTAGGTCACTCGAACAAATTTCCACAATAGACATAACGTATGTGTATACATACACACCTATGTATACCGGCATATATGAACATATGCATATGCGTATTATATACATACCTACGTGCATATACTCATATATATAACAATAATAAATAGGTAAGTAATAAAAATAATGAAAGTATATTACACAATACTTATAAATATACAATACCTACAAGGTATATAAGTAGATATACATACTTACATATTATAATAGTCTTGCAAATTATATTTAGACGACACTAACACAATAATATGATAAATATTATAAAAAAATTTTATAACAAAATTAAAAAAAAATCCATAAATAACATTGAAAGTTATTTTTTCAATAGAACAATGTTGTAATTTTTCGTTCGTCCCTCTCATCATTCTCCTCCACTATTCATAATCCAAAATTTCATTTGACAGGCTACTTTGACAAATCATACAAAATCAATAATTTAATGTCTGTGCGGATGGGATTAGAGGAAGAGGGAGACCGAAAGAGAGAGAGAGAGAGAGAGAGAGAGAGAGAGAGAGAGGAGAACAAAACAAAAAATCTAAATCAAATTATTGGTATATTGGTGATTTTTCTTGTGGTGTGTTCATTAAGGTGATCTCAACTTGAATTTTGTGAGACAACAAATAGAACAGAAGAAAAATTTTATTCATTCAGTGAACATTATAAAAGATAAGCTTAAGGATTAAATAGGATTACACAGCTTTGTTTTTTTTTTATTTTTGGATTCAAGTAAAGCGATTACAATTTTCACGCATATTTTGTGTAAGAGGTTACACTTTTTTTTTTTTAGTTTTCTTGACCTTAATTTTATGCAAATAAGAGTAGATTTGTAAATAAGTTTAAGTAAGAAAAATATAAATGTACATAAGTAAATAGCTTTTGTTTAATTAATAAAAACATGAAATTTTAAAAGATTTTCTAAAAATATTTAATTGCTCTTTTACTATCATAATAAACGAGAATTGCTAGATCAAAATTCAAAAATTAAAATTTTGAATGCAAAAATGAAATTTTTTTTTAAGAAAATCCAATTAATACTCAAAAATATTTCGCATACTTATTAATGATATTTAGTATATATTGGCTTTTAAGAAATTAAATTTGTTAGCAAGTATAAAACATAAAAGATAACGGCTGCCATAATTTACAAAAATTGTAATTTCGGCATAAATTTAATGAAATGCAGTTAAAAACTACTTGAACAATTCGTTTCATAAGATGAATTATATTCCTGAAAATATGTACAGCTGATAAAAGTGTACATATGGTGCCAAGTACCGTTGTGAATTTCTTTATAACAGCAGAATTATTTTAGAGCAATAGGTGTGACTCCTTAAGAAAAAGTTGTACATATATGAAAATTTTACAAAAAGTTAAGGCAACAAAATTTTATCTTTCCCGTATTTTAACCTTGTAATTAATGATGAAGCTGTAAATAATGACGCTGGTTGCTTGTTGATACGTTTAGATATGACGGTTATGCTTATTTTACGACTATTTATTACAATCTTAATTAAGCCTTTAGGTGATAGGACCTAATGCCTTAATTTAAGCAACAATTGTCCGATAATTCTCCAAATTATAATTTTAAATTAAAATATTAATGCAAACTAATTATTGAAAGTAAAGAATTATAATTAAAAAATTTTTAAATAAAAAAAATCATTTTTCAATATTAGTGTTCATATTTATAATGTTTACTACAATTTAATTACGCAAAATCGGGATAATTTTATTAAATCATTAGTTTTAATATTAAAAAAAAATTAAAAAGAAAAATTTCCAAATTAAAACACATTAATCCACAAAATTTTATAAGAAAAAATCCCTGCTTTATTAATTTCAGTAAAACTTTTGATGTGACTGACCCCCTTTTTCTTATTCGAAATATCCATTCGTTTTTCCAATATAATGATTTACACATGTAAGTAATACGAAAATATATGTACATATTTTACTTTTATTGCGGTACAAGTAAGTAAATAAATAAGTATAATATTCATAATTTATCAATACAAATGTAAAATAAAAAGAAAAAATAAAAAACTGTTCTAAGAAGAATATTTTCGCCTACGCTGTCTGGTATCTGAATAAATATTATAAGAAATAATAATATCGGCAAGTGAAGATACACCAATATAAAATATACTGATATAACATACACTTTGCGTATACGCAAATATGTTTATATACATATGTATATACATATATCTAGATATACCCAAATTTTGTATCCACACGTATTCATTTTTCTTAAATATGTACATACATACATATATCTAAATCATTAGTGAATACCTACACGCTTAAATATTTTATATCAAATATATATATATATATATATATATATATATATTTATTTGCTTTACATTCTTATAACTGTTTAGGGTAAATTTTGCATATTTAAATATAAAATAACTGTATATTTCCATACTTACATACATACATACATACATTAAAATTTTTCATGAAACCAAAAATATAATATTCGTCGATTGAATTAAAGAGCAAATTATAAGAAAAATAAGCAAAAGAAACTTTGCAAGCCAAAAAAAAAACATAAAAACAAATATAACACTAAAAAGAGAGAGAGTTAAGAGAGAGTCTTTAATTTTTAGACATTTTTAGTTGGAAATTTTGTGAAAAGTTTTTCAATTTTACCCCGAAATGAATTTTTGGCAATTCTGTTAAATCGAAAAAGAAATTGGAATTTTTCTTTTTCACTTTGTACTTATGCTATGTTATAAGTTTAGTAGGTTAGAATTTATTTTTATAATATTATTGTACTGATAGACTGTTATACTAGTTTTTAATTTCAAAAAAAAAAAAAACAATTCGATTTCTGCAGATTAATAAATTCAAAATAAAGATTTTAATTTGGGTGATTGCAGTTTCCAAAACTTCAATTTTAAATTTTATGGCTATAAAGTTGTGTACACTTATATTCAATTAAATAAAATTAAACAATTACTTATATTTACTTAATAGAAATTAAATTTTCCAAAATTTTGAAGAAAGTCTAAAATTCTGATCCGAACGACTTTAAAATATGTATCTACAATGCGTGTTTCCTACTGAATTATTCCGAATTCGGAGTAATTTTATTACACTTGCAAAAATATTAAACGTCATATATGTATAACAAAACTATTATGTATAACTATAATACTCTAAAAACTAATAACATTTTACACTGCTATTTGCTTTCTGGACGAAAAATTTGATTAAGTTGATGAAAAAGTAGTAACTGTTATACTAAAATAAGAAGAAATAAACTTGTAATTAATTGCATATTTAAGTAACGTTGTTTTTCAACTCGTAATTAAGACAATTGAAGATTTTTATTTTCAGGCTTGAATCATGTAAGCATTAATCAAAATATTATTTTAATTTACTTTAATACTTAAGTACTGTTAAGTAATTGATTTTAAAGAAGAATAAGTAGAAATCTAAATGGGATTTTTGTTAATATTCTAACCGGTTTTGCTTAAATATCAGTAATTAATTAAGGTATTTGTTTTGCGTTTTCAAAAATTATAAATAAAAAATTTTGTGCATATATGCAAAATTCAGATGATATGCAAAATTCTTGATTTAATTTTAATTTTCTGTAATTATTCTGTATTTACTCTTTGATTCGCGAACCATTTCCCGTTTCTTAAACAGAAATCAATTCAATTTTAAATCACTGAAATTTGTAAAAAAAAGCAGATCTTAAATAAATTCTGGGGACTTAATGAATGCCTAATTGAAAACGAAAAGCAATTTAAAGGTAAGTATAAGTAAATAAAAATTACTTAAAAAATTGTTATTTTGGATTTCTCACGGAAAAAAGTTTTGTGAATTTATAAATTGAAATAAGTATCTAAATACCCTGTTTTAAGTGAGTATGTAATTATAAAAATTTTTTTCATATACTGGTAAAATAGGTTTTTTTGTATGAAAGATTTTTACATAAAAAATTTTTTACAATTATTTACATAAAATGGAAGACATATAAAAAAAATAAAAAAAAAAATACTTTAATTCTCACAATTTTCACGACGTCGGCACGATTTTTCAATTTCCTTCGTAATTCAATGTTTTACCATTAAAACTGTTCGAAATTTTTAATTTTTTGTACATTTTTACAAGCAATGACGAACTATAGTGACAAGCTAATAAACGAAACTACTAATTTGACAGTTTAAGAAAATAATTTGACAGATGAAGAAAATAGTGTGACAGATAATTTTTGCTTATTTCTGATCATTTTTGGTTTTTTTTTTTTGGTTTGCGAGCAGAATTTGATTTTTTTTTAAATTTAATATATTTAAAGTTTTAATAACTACTCACACTTATGAAAACCCATTCCACAACGCATGCCAGTGACGTCACAAAGAAAGTTATTTGACAGTTCGCTCTACCATAACAATATTAATAAGTAGTATTTTTAAAGTGTCATTAGTATAACAATTAACTAGATTTTGTGCTTGTATTAGAAATTGTATTAAAAAATTTTAACAAAATTTAATTAAAAAAAATAATTATCAAAAATTTTCTTCGAAAATAACTATTAACTTTCATATAGAAAAGAATTGCACTTTTCATTTTATAAATTTATTTGTGCACTCAGTTACTTTTTGCATTTTTCGTTAAAATATCATGAATTTGTTTTTTCTTTTGCATTTTATTTCCTATATTGCACATTAAGTATAAAATATTATTTTTAATAAATTCATGCTCCAACTATTCTGTATGGTTAGTTTTTTTTTGAAGTGAAAAAAATTTCTTATTCATGAAAATTATTTATATTTGTTTTAAAAATAAATAAGAAAAATAATAACTTTATATATGAAATTATGAACATGACAATAAAAACTGGTTATTTACCATATTTACGGAAAAGCGAATATTGGTATAAGTATGTATTTATATGTAAATATGTATATATAAAATAAATATTCTTATAAAATCATAAATTAGAAAAAGCTGTGAATGTTATTCAGAAAAAAAATGCAGTTTCGTATACAACATAGAGTAAATAACAGTACAAGAGAGAGAATACCATAAAGCAAAAACGGTATAAGAGGAAATATTTCATTATTCATATGCATAATGCACATTCTTTTTAGGAGAATTTTTCTCTTATTAAAAATTTTTCAAATAAGTATTTATAAATTATTGGTTTTAAAAATCAAAATTTTTTTTTTCTATGTTTCTCTCGTGACTCTAGTTGTCGCTTCTAAAAATAATAAAAAAATAATTTTCGCTCTACTTATTCCGTCGAAACATATAGTGTACTCTAAAACACAGAGTGACAGGTTTCTAGGTATATCAGGAAATGTTATTAAACACTTAAACTGGCGTATCTAACCGAAAAAATTAATTGTATCAAACTAAATGATTTGAAAAAAAACATGTTATAATTACCCTAAATATAGTTTAAGGGAAAATAATATACTTTTATAATTCATGGTTTTGCTAATTTTATTATTTTTTTTTTGTAAATTAAATATTTATCAAAAAAATAATATTATAGTCATTTTATAAATTTTTAAATAAAAACGAATATTTTTATAACAACTGAATTTTTCTCTTTAACTTCTTTTATACAGAATATTAATTAGAAATTTTAAATGTTATAATAAAAAATAATAACATTAAGTAATTTACATGTATACCTAATAACTAAGTATCTATAACATTAAGTATAAGTAATAAATAAATAATATGGAAAATAAAATCAACGTAGCCAAAAACTGAAAACACAAAATCAACAACAACTATAACATACATAATACCACCTTATAAATTTTACAACACGTTGTTGTAACGTAAAAAACGTTAAAAGAATTTATTACATATAAGTATATATACATAAAAATACCTATAATATATAATTTAACTTATGCATCAAAGTATATAAATATGAATAAACCAGTACCTACTTATATATTATGTATAATAAATATATAAAACCAGAAAAATGTATTAACTAGGCCAAGGCTGTTGTAAATATATGTTACTACTTTACTAGTAAATACATAACTATATTCATATACATAAATCATATTATATATATATATATATAAATACCGTAAATTGAAGTATGCACATTATACTTATAAATATCTATATCAAATGTATAAAATGTATATGGACATACATACATATCCGTTTATTTATTATGTATATAAAAGTAATGCTTGAGAAATCAATTTTTAATAAAAAAAAAAAAATATGTAAAAGGAAAAAAGAGAATTTAGAGAATTAAGTTAACCTAAAAATAAAAAAAAAAACGCACAATGAAATAGAAAAATACTTGTATACATTGTACATACATATGTAGGTATATAATTTAGAAATAAAGGTAAAATTTAAGTATATAAATAGAGGTATGCTTGCATGGCTACATTTTTTTTTTTCATAGAATACTTACTTATATGGAAAAACTGAATTATTGTGAATAAGTTTTAAAGGCACAAAAAAAAAAAAATAAAATTCTCAATTATTTGAAGAATTTTATTTTGAGATAAAATAGCTTTTTTAATAAAAATGTACTTATTAGGTGCATTGTAAGTATAAATTAATTAGCATTTTAAAAATTAAATTAAATAAACTATTATAAATACGTAATTATTTAATCAATAAATATAAATTACTAAAATTATTGTAGAATAAGAATTAGAATATTTATAGGAGCTAAAATTGCCAATATGAATAAGATCATTATAGCGAAAACTGAATTTATAATGTACTTAAGTTATTGAAATCATTGGGAAAAGTTTTCTAAAATTTTTATTACAATGAAATATTAAAACAGAATGTACGTAATTTAATATTCACTAGCACCCCTTAAAAATATAATTCGTTGTGTAATTACAAATATAACCCTATATTCATAATGATATTAGATTATTTTATTATGATTAAGTTTATTTATATATTATATGATTAAGTGTTTTATATAGTAATACAATATATTAGTTTATATGTTTTGCATATAATTATACTGAAAAAAAACTTATGATTTTAGATTTATTTTTCATTTTTCTTATGATTTGCTAATTTGAAAAATCCTGCCTTATAATAAATAACCAAAAAAATTAATAACTCATTGGTAGTAAAAAACTACTTAGTGTTCAGAGCTGGAGACTATCATGAGAAATATTACTGAATTAAAAATGTATTCATTGTAAAATTTTGTTCATTACATTAGAAAAAATGTAATAAATTTGAATAAAAAAATATTATATCTTACATGAGTAAAATTTAATTCTACAATTACTCTTAAGTATATTAATCAAAATTTTATTAAAATTTCCAACTATATTCATTAAAATACATTTGAAAAATAAAAGTAACTATATGAACAAATGTTAAAATAAAATTCATTCTTAAAGTATATAAAAATATGAGAGAAGCTTACACAAAATCTATTCTTATGTGAGTTTACGAGTATTATGAATTTCTCCAATAATACTACATAATTACAAAAAATTTTCATTTTTCAAATTTTTCGATTTTATTTGTTCTGTTGTGTACTAAGTAATTCATTTTATTTTTCAAACACAATTAATGTAATAACCTCTACAAAATAATTTTAATTGTAATATTGGCTTCAATATAACAATTATTATTATCAATATAATAATAATTGAACACAAAATACTTAGTCTACATAAGCTTTTTATATTCGACATACATAAGTAATGTACATTTAAACTATACTTGTGAAAAATTGTTATACGTAAACTATAAAATATTCATTCAAAATAATATAATGTTTACCTACATACATATATGCATTCAAATTTAATAATTTTGCATATTTTCAGAAATAAATTATTTTACTGATCTTTTCTTAATATACGATATGGTTACTATGATAATTGAATTAAATGAGATAATTTTTTGTATAAAATTTTTCAACTGTTTATGATATACTATTTAAATTACATAATATACCTAAAATAAATACTATTTTTTAAATAAAAAAATATATACATATATTTTATATTGAATTGCAATAACGAAATAATTATTATTAATTTTCTATTTTACTATTCTAAAGTAGTTGTAATAATTACACTGCATAATACTCTAGTAAAATTTTATTATTCTATGAATATAAATGTATTATATATGTATATGCTACACTATTTTTATAATAATATCCATGTAATAAAATAAATTCCATAATAAATAACTATATATACCTTTGTATATAAAATATATGTACGTATACACATCATTTATGTCAGTTGTCTAACCTACTTTATTTTATATATAATTTTTTTTTTTTTTTATATTATTGTCTTCTCTTATTTGTTTTCTTTTCTTCTTATTATTTATACTTTTACTATTTCAATTTACTAATACATTTCCAAATTATTATATAAGTAAATATTACTTATATATATTACAATTTTTTTTTTTTATTATGTACATATATGAGCATATTATATAAAAATTTCGAATTAAAGAAATAAAATAATATTTTGTATCTATTTTATTTTATCATACAAAAATTTTTCATTCAGTAAAATTACAAAAAAAAAAAAAAACAAATAAAAACAAAAATAATAGTGAGAGATAAATTCTATAACTAGTTTTATAATGTATATACATAAATACATTTATAAATATGTATATATATAATGGCACATTCCCTCCTTATAAAGTTATAATGCGCACCTACATAATAGCAATTAAAAATATGTAATATAAATAATAAAAAAAACGAAAAGAGAAAAATGAAGAAACAAGAAAATCATAGAAAAAAAAATAATATGCAAGTATGTACGTTCGTATGTATATGACAATGTTCGTAAAATTGCAACTACGTTGCACATAATTTTTTTTTTTAATTTTTTTAATTCATTTTATAAGTATATATGTATGTATGTCTATTATATATGATTTTATGTGTATTTTGTAAATCAACTTTTAAAGAATAGTTTTTTTTTTGAACACTACTTTTAATTAAAAAGAAAAAATAAATTTTACACTTCGTAACAATTTTTAAATACTAATGTAAACGAAAATATAAAAATTTTTTATAATCAGCTGATTTTTTAATTTCAAATACAATATGAATGCATTTGAATTTAATCTTGCAATAACCAATCTCAATAACCATTGTGAATTAAATTTTTTTCTTTTTTAAGTTTGAAAATGTAAAAAATAATTTTTTAAATTGGTGTATATAGTATGCGCATGTATGACTCATAATTAATTTATTACCATAATTTTTTTTAGTAATTTACATTATTTCAATATATATGTATATAGCTTAAGATTGATTAAGATGAGAAATCAAATGCTATGCTCCTTTAACTTTAATTTAGTCACGACTTTTAGAATAAACCGACAAAATGCAAGTCTATAATTATAAATGCATGTATGGAACAATTAAAACGTAGCAAATTTTATTCAAGATGGAACAACACAAAATTCTAAAAGTTGGCAGAGTAGAAGCATGAAATTCTTATTAAAATTAGAGTATAGAATTAAGTATTCTCAGTTATACTCTGAGATTGCTAGAAAAACTGCATGAAGTTTCAAATTTGAAAAATTTTCCAATGAGAAAAAAGCGTACTTATATATATATATATGTATAACGTTTATAACAACTAAATAAGTGTAAAATTATAGCAATTTTTGGTTCTTAATTGTATAAAATTTAGGATGGAAAGGTGCAAGTTCCTACATTGGATATTAAATTAATAATAAATATTATGTAACAGAATTATTCTTAATAATTATTTCAAAATGAACATGAACAAATGCACCTTGTTTGTAGTAGATACTTATTTCAACAATGACTGTAATTTTTAATTAATGTCTTTTGCAATTATTTACTATAAATCTCGCAGATATTTTTTATTAAAATACAAGTATATTTTAAAATACAAGTACTTATGTTGTTTTTTTAAACATTTCAAATTAATGAAAAATACTCTTAATCAGTAATTAATACTCGTATTAAAGTAAAAAAAAAAAAACTATTTTTTTTTTAATAGACACTCAATTATTTATTATTAATATCAGTGAAGATCTTATAATTTAATGCAATGTCATAAAAGTAATTAAATATTTTAGTACTTTTTAAGTAAGTAACTTCAAATATGTATTTAATTCAAATATTAAATTTTTTCTGTTCAACTTGGCCAAAAAAAAAACAATTCACAATCCATATTTTTGCCTGAGTATAGAAATTTGATTTTAAAATTAAGTACATATGTATAATTAAATTTTGAAATAAAAATATTTAATATATAAGTACATACATGATAAAGTGTAGATATCTGAGATCTTAAGTACCTGAATATCCTAAATCTTGAATGTACTATCTATATACCAAAAATAATAAATTTTATAATTATTTTTACTAAACAATAGTGATCCTTTCAAAATTAATATTAGAAATAACTAAATAATCAGGTACATATTTCTAGCATTAACCTACTTTTCAACGATTTTCTTAAATTCTAAGAAGTTATTCTTTAAAAATTCTTGGAATTTGCCTTATATTAAAAATTACATTTTCATAAATTACTAAAATATTAAGCTATTAAAACAATTAAACTCAATTAATTTTACATTAAATTTAAGATAATCAGCCGGTACTAATTATCTGGATTCTTTAAATATTATTAAATTATTCTCAAGAACTCTCATATGTCGTTTTCATACTCTAACTCCCGTCTTGCTAACACAATAAATGTAGTTTCTTAAATGGCTTTGTAAGATTTTAAATATTAATTATGGAGTCGAAAATACATGCAACAAAAAAAATGCCTCCGTGCAACAACAAACAAGGGTTAATAAATGCAAGGATATGAAATTGAGCAAAAAAAAATAAAATAAAGGGGTAGAAAATCAGAGAAATTTAAAAAATTTTAAATTAAATAAGAGTGCATAAAATATCTTGTAAATATAGGCATAGTTGTATGTATATATGCCTGTATAATAATATTGTATAAGTATTTTATATAAGCACAATACGGAAAAAGTACAGGAATATTTCAGAATTTTAATCAAAATGCTGTATTTGAATGATGCTGTAATTCGAAAATTTAATAATAAAAAAAAAAAACCAAAAAATTTTCTTTTCGTCTTGTTCTGAATTCAATAAATTCTTCCCTCTTGTATTTTATTTTCTGATGTTTTTTGATTGTCCCCTTTGTAAAAGTATTTTGTATGGTTGTATTTGTGTGTAAAAACTTTTTAGTGATACATCGAATTTGAATGTCATTCACTCCATGTTCCTTTATGTCTTTTACAAAATTTTTTTTTTTTTTTTTTTTTTTTTATTGTATTATAAGTTTTTTACTTGTGCACATCATTTTACAAATGACATACATTCGATTATGAGTAACAAATTTTCATTTAATGTTCAATAAACAGAATTAAGAACAGAAAAAAAAAAGAACAGCAAAATAATAATAACAAAAGAATAAAAGAAAATTTCTATAAAAAGGACATTGAACTTTATATTTTACGTACATTATTCGTGTGTATGTGTTTGTGTGTATAAAAGGAGGCATTTATACAAATGCAAAATTAAGTTAAGAAGAAGAATATTTTTTTTTTGTAGAATTTTTTTTTTTACTTGTAGCTGGGCTATTTTCATGTACAGTACAAAAACATAATAATAATGTCTAACTCAATAAATATTTTTGTATTATTTCATAGGGTATACATTTTATTTTATTTTATTTTGTACTTAATAATAAATAATAATGTCGAAATTAATATTTGTATGTTAGTATGTACCATATATGAATTTTTTTTTATATTATAATTATTGCATATCTTTTTATCCTATTCAATATTTTTTCTTTATAGAAACATACACAAGTAAACTTATGCAAATATGTAAGAATATTTATACTTACAGACATGTTTCTTACTAACATATAAGTAATATTTTATAAGTAGTTTATGCGAAAATGACAAAAAAATTAATTCAATAATAAAGATAATTTATAATATGTATAAACTAAACTGCAATAATAAAAATATGAAATTATTTAGATCATGACGAATTGAAAAAAAAAATTGTTTTTTTTGTTGCTCTTTTCATAAATAAATAAATTGCAGATTTGAGAATAAAATATTTAAGTATTTAAAAGAATATGAGTATAGTATAGCTATATTAAATATGAAATTAAATTAAGAATTAATATTTTATTTATAATTATTTTAATATTAATAAAAAATCATAAACCTAATTTAATATAAAATTAGTTATAGTAGCTCTAGGCTCATGTATTTTTAAGTATATATATGTGAATGACATACAAATTATCATTATAGCATAAAATTTGAGGTACCTACTTATAAACTAATAAATATTTTTCTTTTGTAATGCAGACACTTTTAATATTACCTTAATGAAAAATAATACCATATTAATCAAATATGTACAAGACTTCAATAAAAATTCTTGCAAATTTAGACAAAATTCAATAAACTATACAAGTGTTTTTTTATAAACATTCTCATTTTGTATGTATAGTACCTACATATATGATCGACTAAAAATATTTTTGCCAACTCTTAAAAATTTACATAAGTTTAAGCATAAATTAAAGATAACATATAAAGCATGGGCAGAAATAAAGAGACTCGCCCAATACAGAGAAAGTTGGTGAGGCTATGTTGAAGCCTTTGTTCCCCTTGCGGAATAATACAGTGAAAAAAAAAGCATGAATTACATACACTACACTTGAAGGTTAAATGAAGTTTTATATATGTACCTACTTATTATATGACTTTATTATGACAAATTTTTCTTATTTTAAATAACTTACTCATTAAAAAACAAAAACAAAAATATTTTCAATTTAAATGAATTTTTATTTTTAATTTTCTTATACATAATGTAGCTTTAATTTCAAAAAAACCATTAATTATTAAAAGACTTTGTTTGAATTACGTATACCTAGTTTAGTCACATATTGGGGTAGGTAGATAATAAATAGGTAGAGAAATGTCTAGTCTATCAGAAAAAGTATAGGAGTAAGAACACACACAAAAAAAAAAAAAACGTTTTCTTACAACAAAAATGTATAGATATATTTCATACGTCTACACATATAGACTACATTGATTGTATTCTTCTCAAAATTGATATTGTAATTTTTTCCAAAAATATTTAATTAATAACAAATTTAAATATACTTACATCATCTAATTCAATGATGTCGTCATCAGAATCTCTTGGATTCTGATCTTCATGTCCTAATTCTAAATCAAAAAGATCTGCCATTGCCATTGCAAAAAAAAAAAAAAAATTAAACAAAAACAGAAAAAAAAAATTGAATTTCAAACTTAAAACAAAAAATTGTTTTCGTTTTTTTAACTAGTTTTATTTTTTTAATTATTTAATTCTGTCGTTAATTATTTTAGTTAACAATATTTCAATTTTCAATTTAAAGAAAACTATTTTGGTTTCAATGTAAGATACAAAAAACAATTTGTAAAACGTAGGTAGATAGATAGGTACAATAATTATTATTTTATTAATAATTTTTTTTTTTTGTTTTTTTTTTTTTTTTCACAATAAACAAAACTTTTTTACTATTCAATTTACTATTTATTGGTTATTTTCTTTTTTATTTTCTAATGGCGGAAATTCTATATAAACTTATCTCATAAGTTTTATTTTGAGACTAGAGCAAGCAAGGCTATTATTATTATTATAAAAAAAAAATTATTATTTCCAATACAAATTTATAAACATTCAAGCAGACACTTAAATTTCTTTTATTTTTATTATTTTTTTCTTTTTTTTTTTGTTTGTTTGTAGTATTTTATATAAGAATTAATTTTTATAATTCATAAATTACATATTTAGATTTTTTCGTTTTTTTTTTTTCTTTTTTTATTGTAAATATTTAGGTATTTTTATTATTTTATAAGAATATTTTGTTAAAACAATTTTCAAAATCATAGAACAAGAATAAGGTAAATATTTTGAATTTTATAATTCTATCAAAAAAATTTTCAAATGACAAGTGTTTCTACCAACACATACGCATGTCAAATTATTGTATTTCTTGGAATTTGAAATTCTACAAACCAACACAATAATAAAACCACGCCAAAAACCTTTCCATATAAAACAAAAAGGCAAAAAATAAAATAAAAATCTTTGATTGGTATTTTTTTAAATAAATTTCAATAACTTTTAGAAAATTTTTCAATATTATCAAACGTAATTAACTATTTTTACACTTTTTCTTTATTTCCTTTTGTTTTTGTGAAAACGACGTCGCTTATTATTTTCTTTTTGAATATTCAAGCAAAAATCACTTAGTTAAGAATCATCATCATAAAAAAAAAAAAATCTTTTACTTTTTCTATCAAGCGAAAATTATTGTATGAAAAATCGTGCTTGTAGATTTTTTTTTTATTTTTTTTTTTTTTTTGATTCACTGTCATCCAACCAAACAAAATAATAAATACACACTCATTTAATTTTTAAAATTAGTTTTTTTTTTTATATTTTTCTATTTAACCGGCATTTTGAACAAAAATTTCGTATTATTAAAATGCTAAAAATATTTTTCATTAATTTTATTTTTATTAAATTTACACCAAATCACTTTTATTTTATAATAAAATTTTCAAAAAGCAAAATTTTTTTTTATTTTAGGAATTTTTAATTTTTTTTTTTTTATTAATTTACAACGCATTAAAATCACTTCTACTGAAACGTCCAATGGTTCTTTGCAAACTATTCAATTCAGATTTTTTAACAAATGTACCACATTTTTTTTTGTAATGTTGGCAGCATTTTAATTTTTAAATATTGCCAATTTACTACCGCGTTAAAATAAAATGCGAAGAGGAAATGCGGCGCTGTAGCGATATACTTTTGTTGTTTTTTTGAAGCCCTATTAAAATGATCGTTTACACTTTTTATTTTTATTAGAGTAATATTTTTATGTGTGACACGGTTAGTGTTAATACTTAAGTTCATTTTATATTATTAAAAATCAGTTTCTTTAGTTCCAGTTTTTAAAAGTAATTTACAAATATTTCTTATATATAAATTAGAAATTTGTTTGTAAAAGTAATTTAGTTTTCAGGATTTAGGCTGACTTTTATGAAAGTAAAAAAAGAACCAGAGTGATTTTCAACGGCGAAATGTCAAATATTACATTGAATGCACATAATATTGGACTGGATAAGGCGGTTAAAAAGCCTAAATAAAATCTTATTTCACCGTTGGTGGTTTGTTTTATTGACATCATTTGTTGACGACAGATGTGAAATGAATTTTGACATTTGCCGCGGGAAATTACTTTTGCTCTGTACTTGACATATATCAATCGAAGAACGAAAAATTTTTGAATTTTCTAAAATATAAGTTCTTCGGAGTAAGTATAAAGAGTAGATATGAAAAGCAGATATAACTATTTATGGTTTGACTCGCATATATGTATACATACCAGAATTCATACATACACTTCGTTTATATGGCAAATCGAGTATTTGACTTGAAATCTCAATCTGCCTTTATTATGTACAGATTGAAATAATGCTGCTTGAAATCGACTTGATTTGATACTAGCTGACAAGCATTCCACGTAATAATAGTATGTTTTTTTCAATTTTTCAAACCGCGTATATGAAGTGGATTTTCAAACCAAGCTTATAATTTTATCGGATCGACTTCATATTTCTGTACCTATGTAGCTTTCATATTAGATCGAACTCAAGCTGCATTATAAGCGCCTTAATAGTTTTATCATTTTCAATATTCTTTTACAATACATGGAAAGAACATTAAAATATAATACTAATGATAATTCAATTAAAATTGAAAAAAAAAGAATAATAGATTTCAAAATTGTCTTTGGCGAAAAATGAATTTTCTCAATTTGTTCGATCAATTTTCTGGATGACAATTTAAGGTAAACTTAAAAAAGTGCCGAATACATCACTTTTATACTTACGTATAACGATATTACATAATTCTAAATAAATAATCTGTTAGAGTACTTCTTTTAATAAAATCATGAAAAACAATTCAATAAAAAAGTACAAAATACTTAATTTAAGTTTAACTTAATTGATTTTTATTTTATTTTCTTTTTTCATTTAAATAAACAAAATATAGGAAATATTTTATTATATAGATTTGAGTATTATTACAACATTAAAAAAGGAAACATAACATTTTAGGCAAGTTATCTATTATTTATTTTATATATGTATGTATGTTTATATATATGTATATATACTTATTTATTTTTATGTTTAATATTTTTTTTTTCAAATAAATGAACTAATTCTTAATGTACCTATCTTTTTGTTTTTTATTATTATTTTCATACATTTATTTTTCATTCGATAATTTCGAATTTTATTATGAGTTTTTTAAGAGAACAAAATTAAAATTTTTTATTTTAATTAGTGATCCTTTTTTTTTTGTTTACACTTTAATGTTTTAAGTATGTATGAATTTTGGGTATAATAAATAACTTTAAATTTAAAATTTCACTCACACACATTTTACACATTTCATTTATACCGTTATGTGAGTAGAAAATTTTTTAATAAAAACAATACTTTTAACAAATTTGAAAGAAGAAAATGGCAATAGCAATTATAATTAAATTATACATATTATTTAAAACAAATTACATTTACTTTTCTACAAGTTAAAATTTTATTTTGTTTATTATAAATACCTAGTAGGACAATTACACAAAAAATTCAAACTTAGCGTAGCGACAATTCAAAATAAGTTCGAATTTGTTCAATTGAATTTTTTGTTTTTTAATATTTTGTTTTACTTGCTCTGTTGGTAAAATTTTTAAAAATATTATATTATAAGTATATTAAACTAAAACATATTTCGAAATTAAGACATATTGAAAATGAAAAGAACTAGTTTCTAGGACTATTGATATGATAATTCGTATAATTATTTGTTTTTAAACGTAGAACAGACCATTAAATAATTAAACTACATTAAAGAATAAAAATAATGCACAGTTCTATAAACATAGAATAAAAGAACATATTTAAGTAACTCATAATTTAAAAATTAAAACATTTTTCTATTATTAAAAATATAAATTTTTTTTTTAAAATCCTGGATTCATCATTAATCTTTTGCTATAGTTGAATTTTCCATTATTAATTTTGTGAACACCTTTAATTTAAATATTTTTTACTCTTAAGATCGACAGCAATATTAGTTTTTAGGTTTTGATTTTTTCGGTTAATTCTGTGTACAAATTTGTGTTTTGTAACTAAAATCCATTGTTATTCTCTCGAAAATGATTTTTATTTAAAACTGGAGCGCGTTCATATAAAGTTGCGTTTCTAAATTAATTAAACTTTAACACATAATTGATATTAAAAATAACTTGTTAGGCCAATTCAATTTCCCGTAAATTCAGAAGAAAAAATCAGCTAAAAATAATTTGAAGTATTTTGATTTAGATAAAGTAAATAAGTATAAGATGAAATAAGCTAGCGACTCGTTTTATTAATTTGGTAAGAATTTTTCTAACAATATCTATTATATATGTAGTTAGGTATATTTTGTAGTAAGCTTAATATTTACATTCATTATGTACTCATTTAATTTTTTAATATTTTCTTATATAAAAGTTTTTACTTTAATTTTCTACATAATATTGTATATATGTATTTCTCAAATAGCAATTCGCATATCTAATAGAAAACAAATTTGTGTGGAAATCTAAATCTGCGTGCTTTATACATACTTATTGTATATTACGAAACTAAGAAGCAAAAATTCGAACTTTAGCCCGTATCTAGAACAATATTTTCTGAGAAATTGTTTTCAAAACGTATAATAATTTTTTGATCCTTTTTTGTATATAAAATTCAAGTATCCGAACACTTACAACAAATATCTTTCCAAATTTTTGATTATCAGAAAATTTAATTTTGAAATTTTTATTATTTAATTAAATAAAAGATACATAGATGTAATCGGATATTGGCGTCAATAGTAAAGTATGTTATAAATTAATTTATTTAAAAACAAAAGAGAAAACAAATATGTAGATCATTTCCCAAAATATGAAATATTCTATAGATCTGATCATAGTTGAAAAATTGTATGTTTAATAACAAAACATTTATATGCACATAAATTACATATTATGTACATATTAAAATAAATTTGTATGAATATAAATTTTTAATAATGAAATTTATGATAAATATTTTTGTTTAACAATTTTTTTGAATATCTTGATTCATAAAATTTTTATGTTATTTAAGACTGGTAAAACTCAAAGCGCTTTGTAATATAGGACGATCTCTTTTTAAATCAACACTATTATTACGAATATTATTATGAGGTTGATATTTTGCTGGTAGCTTTGGTGAAGCTTCCATTTGTTGTTTTGCTGTCGAGTTCTTATCCTGTTAACGGGAAAAATATATATATACATATACAAAAAGAGATATTCAAAAACAAATATGTCAAAAATATTACAAAATATGATGTGCAACCAAAAAAATATTTATGAAAATAAAAAGTACTTCAACTATTATTTATTTAAATATTTATATTTAATTGTTAAAAGAAAAGGAATTTAAAATTCATATAGGAGCTCTAGTATTGTGATGGATACATCTATACTCTTTGTTTTTCATTGTAGATTTTGAAAAACTAATAAGTTTCAAAGCTTGTCAGTCTTCCATTATGCATTTACATGTGAATTAATAATAAATAAACATTTTTAATATTTTTTAAAATATGCAAAATAATAGTTGAAAATATTTTTCCAAATTTATAGTTGGAAGTCCAAGGAAATTATTTTTCAGTGGGCTACCAACTTTTTCATTCCGAAAATAATATTTTTTTTAAATGCATATAACAATATGTATATTAACGTTCAGGTAGCGTGTATGTACGGTATTTAGTCTATATAAAATAATAAATAAATAAATAAAACTTTGGTCAAACAAAAAATTTTTTTTTATTTCAAACAAAAATAACATAAACTTAAATTCAAAACAGAAAAGCTTGGTAAGAACAAAAAGCTATAAGGCACAAATTATAAAAAAAAAAAATTAAAATTAATATTTAATATCAATTTATTATTTCCTAAACTAACACATAAATTAAAGAGATACATATTCTTAAATTATACCTGACTTCCTGCATTATCGAGGTTTTGATTATGCGACGAGTTTGTATATGACTGGAATGTTGGAGTATCGCGTCGTGTTGTCGTAACTTTTTCTTGAATTGTGTTAATAGTTTTTGATAACCACGGTTGCCAGCTGTTTCTATTACTTTGCATTTCAGTTAAAGTTGTATTTAATTGGTGATTTAATTCTTGATTCTCACATTCAGCTTCAACTTTTGCTAATTTAACTGCTGCTAATTCTAATTCCAATTCACGAACACGTTGTTGAGCTAAGTGTAATGGGTCTAAGGGACCTAATGGCATTTCAACTTTTTTAGTGTTTTCCTCCAAAGCAGTTTTAAAATCTTTATTAATTTTTGTATCACCTTGATGTATACAAGTTGAACAAGACTGACATGTAGACACAGTTCTCTGAACAAAATTAAAATAAGTAATTAATAAAATACTTTTCTAATTATTTTATATTGAATTTCTTACCGTAATATCCTCCAACATACAATTTAATTTGGTTATTTGTTGTTCTTGCCTATTTATTATTTGTTTATAGTCTTCAACTATATTTGAATGACGTTTTTCATTTTGATTAATTTTTTCATTTGCATCATCAAATTTTTTTTGCAAATCTTTAATTTCTGCATGAAATTTTTTACGTTCCTCACCAAATTTTGCTTCATAAATTTGTGCTTCTTTTTCAAGAAGTTCTTCATTTCGTTTTCTTATTATGAATTCTTCTTCATATTGTTTTAATTTTTTAATTTTTCGATCACAAGCCATTTTCAAAACCCGATCAGCTTCACGTTCTTTACGACATTTTCTGGGTAAAGATACTCGAAAATATTTTAGAATACCCTCAAAATCTAATTGTCTTAATTCGTTTTCACAAATTTGTAATAAGGTTATAGCTACTTGAAATAATATTGTCATGCCATCTAAAAGAAATATATCCAAAACATGGAATACAAAATAGAGAGGAAATCTTGCATTGAACAATGTCAGAAACCATTGTGAAGCGAACATGTGAGTTTCGATACCATTTCGTTCGAAATGTTCGTATAATTTTGGTAGTAAATCTTTAATTAAGCGATTTAACTGATACAAATGCAAATAAAGTGTTTCGAATCCTTGTTTATAGAGCTCACGTAAACCGTATTCATACATGATTGATACCAGAACCGAAAATGAATCTTCTTCAGGCATCTAAAAACAAAATTTCTTAGTTTCAACTCTAACTTATATTAAAATGTTACATGTAAGAGAAGGCTCGCTGCAATGAAGCTTAGTCCTTGGCAATAACCGACTTCCATATCGTAAACGGCGTATGCTTTTGATACTTTGAATAATGAATCTTGCCCTAAAAAAATATATTCTTATAAAGTACTATTTTATGTAAGTTTCATTTGTTACTTACCAGTTCCACCATTTTCTCTAAAGTACTTATGTGCTGGAAAAGTTCGATTTATATCTTTCGTTATCATAGCTTCACATTTAGTTTCCTGCAAAGGTTATAGTATTTAAATACATTATTCAAATTTTTTTCGAGAATGCTTACTTTGGTTATTAAAATTCTGTATGTATCAGTCATGTCTTTATTTTCAACATTTGCCAGCTTTTGCCAAATTTTACCCCGAAGTGCTTCAGGGATACCACATCTTACAAGGGCCGCTAATGCTTTTGGACGTTTTTCATTGTCCCATTCTTTTAGAACAGGATTCCATTCATGTAATAAATCTGGAGAACAATCTTTTGATACTTCTCCAGTTCCGCTTAGTAATGGTTCATCACCGTCAGAACTACATTCAGATGGACAATCATCTTCAACGTCGTCCATTATACTTGAAGATTTAACTATTTTTGATAAATTGTTAAAGAATGTAGAGGCGCCAACGTGGTGTGTGGTTGAAGATTGTTCTATAATTTCTTCAGACGGATCAATAGAATTTACTTCCCACAATTCATCGTCGCTTCGTTTTAGCTGAAGATAAAATCTTAAAGACATCGAACTTTTTGAAATTAAGTTATTTAACCGATCCATTATTCGAATTTCATGCAATGGCTGTATTGAAACAGCTGTTTCAATAACGAAACGAACTGGTTCTTGTATTCCTTTAATAACTAAATCAACAGCGACGGTCAAAAATGTTTTTGAAGATTCAAAATTTAACTGCTTAAATGCTTTTTCTTTTGCTTTACATTCAGCTCTAATACGATAAGGGCAAAGTGCTTGGGATGCAACGGTTTCAGACCTTTGATATCCCATTGATACCATGTCTAAAAGTTGCATATCAGCTTGTCGAATTAGTTTTCCAGGACTTAACAAAACTCCAAAACAACGTTCAATGAATAATGGCTGTAATACGTCGGATGGAGTTTGTTTAACAATTATTGTTACTTCTTTATCTGTATTACAATGTAATTTAAAACATCCCTTATCACGTGTTACAGGACTGTATGTTTTTTTGTCTATTTTTTCACTAAATGAAAGGGTTACGATGAAATCATAACTAGCTGTATTCAAAGGATTCCCACTTTGATCAGATGTTATAGATGCCATCATAACACTATTATTATCTACAGCCGATGTAACACTTCCAGTTAAACTAACAGGTGGAACAAATGCTTTTGTGAAGCAAGCTAGATCATAGATTAAGAAATTTATTTTAAATTTTACAATAAAAAACATAGAATGAACAAAAATTACCGCTTATTTGAGTAATTGCTTCAGGAGTATGACATCTAAAAACATGACATTTATGCATTGCTGTATCGTAAGATTCGCCGTGACTCCATGTAAAAGCAAAACATGCTTGATCCGGACTATTTGGAGGACCATGAGTATAAAAGACTATTCTTTGAATTTCAAAACTATAAACTATTACATCAGTTTCAGCATCATACAAACTGCAAAACATCAAAACAAATCATTTTATTTAATATTTAATGAAATTTTTATATAATAACTTACACAATAGACCCGTCTGAATTATTAGGAATTCTGACTGAAACGATATGACCAGCTGAAGTTGTGCTACTATTTAATTCTGATATTCTCATTTGAACTTCTGGACCAGAAGCTGGTGAATTGATGTTTACAGCTCCCAAATGTACTATTCCAGAGAATGTTGTATAGCCACGATCAAAATTAGATGCTAAAATATCAAAAATATTTTATTTTAATATAAACAATAAAAAATTATTTTATTTTTTATTCAACTTACAATCCTCTTCAGAATCTGATTTCTCTGGTTTATCTTGCTTTTCGACACCATTTGCAGGTAAAATTGATAATGGACTAGTATCGATGCAATCGTAAAAAACTGAATGACCAACACGATTAATGTCAGGAGTTGATAAATCACTCTTAGGTGATAATAATTCATCTGATTGAGTTATAACTTTTTGTATTGATAATACTGTAGGAGATACCTTAATTGGTACTGGCTCAGTTTTCTCCTTTGAAATTGATTCAACCAATGGTAATGTCATCGATTTATTTGTATTTTTCGGTGGTGCTACATAAAATTATTAATATTAAATTTAATATTAATTAATTTATTTCTGTATAATTATGTACGCATAAAGTCAAAAAAGAAAAATTTTCAAAAATCAGCAACAATTTTATATATTTATTTTAAATATCTACATACTTGTATAAGAAATATTAAATGAATGACGATGTCTTATCAATGAAAAAATAAAAAAATTAAACAAAAATAAAGGGGTGGAATCTTCAATAAAAAACAAATAATAATATCAATTTTTTTAATAAAAATTAATTAAAAGAATTTAATTTTTTTCTCAATACGTTTTGTTGTTGTTTTTAATATTAAAACTCTTTTATACAGAATATTATTCTCTTTTAGCATTTCTGATCAAGCTTTTATACACACAAATTTACCCTGATATTTTCTTTTTTTTAAACAACCAAACATCATTTTCGTTGCTGTATTTTAAAATTTGTCTGTTTATTTACTCTATATTTTGAGTGTAATTAAAAAAAAAAAAATTGTTGAAATATTTTTTTCCAAATTTTAAATAATAGTTCAGTCTCTGTTCATTTTTATTTCACATCATTTCTCATTTACATCTTTATCATTACTGACTTTATTTTGAAATTTTGGATGGCATGCGTAGATAAATAGGTACCTATTATTGGTGAACATTAATAATTATTGAGAATAATTATATGATCAATATTTTTATTGTGAAATTATAGTATTGTCTTGCTACAATTCTTTAGTTTGACATAATTACGAATTAGTTTAAATTTAATTAAAAATATATTAAGTGAAGTAAATATGAAATTATGAATAAAATAGTGAGAGTCAACTTAAATTTTGTTTAATTTAATTTTGTATCTAAAATCAAACTGTATGAAATGTGTTTGCTTTATACCGAGAAATGTAAAGCAGTATGACATGAGTAATCGTTTTCAGTTTTATAAAAGAAAGCAATACAAACTAATAGAAAAATCAAATTGAATAAATCAATTTCAGTTCCATTTTAATTTTTCAATAACTTTGTCTCATCTCAAACAAAATAAATATTGACCAAACAACACGATCACACTCAAAATGTAGAACTATATGTATTATATAAGCACAATTCAGGTGTGTTAACTTCACAATCATACGTATACACTAATGTAATATAAATATAAACTAAATAGAAATAGAAAAAGCATGTACATAATAATTATTTTGATAACTATTACATTTAAGACTCCACTTTATGCTAAATTATAGACATTATATATTTTTTTTTTATTTTAGATCACCATATTGATCGGCATCTGTTAAATAATAAACGAATGTAAGTATAAGTATACATATATGTCGTAGCACCGCATGTTATTGTGTACAACATTTTCATTAAGTAAATAATTTTTTTGTTTTGTAATTTATTTGAACAAATGGTGTAGAACGATAAACGAATTAAATAAAACAAAATTTTAAAAGTTTCTTATTAAAAATTGGTTATACGTTTCAGATGCTCGTAATTTAAAAAAAAAATATTGGCCTAGAAAATATTAATCGTTTAAATTCGGAAAAATAATAAATTCAATTTTACTTGTTTATTAAAATGTAAAACATAAAATACAATTTTGTATGACGGTTTGTTCTTTTATCGTTATAACACAAAATTAGATTTCATGAACGTGGACTTATATTTAGAAATTTCATATTTGTAATTTTTTAATTTAACAATTTAATATTTATATTAATATTTAAATATTTTTATACTTGTAATTGAAATTAAAGCACATACACTTAAACAGTATAACAATATTAATTTTTCTTTAATAGAAAGCTTACACAAATATTTAAAAAAAAAAATTATGAAAACAATAAGTTCTTATATCTATGATTCCAGGTATTGATTTAAGTTACATTTCTTTATACAAAAATAATTTATACTCCAAAATTAATTACTTATAGTTTATTTAATTTCTTATTGAATTTTCGTTATCAAAAGCAAACAAAACATTCCCATGTTATTGTATTTATATAATTCTATAAATGCCAAATTTTTAAGATAAACAGTATCAAAAAAAAGATAAAATTAGATTATACTTTATTTCGACAAAATTGTAAATAAATTCCATGAGCAATAACGTTGAAAACAATTAAAACTTTCGGCCAAATAGATAATATTAACAGATTTACTTGTGCAAGTTTCATACAAAATAAATAGTATTTAATGAACTGTATAAAGAGTAAGTGATTTTTAATATTAAAGCCAAATGAAAATTATATTTATAAGATAAGAAAATAAAAACATATGATTTAAATGTAAAATATTTAAATTTAAAACAAAAACAGAAACAAGAAATTTGATTAATTATAAAATATCACAATAACCTGTAATTATAAATTAACATAATTTCTGAAATTTATGATTTCTTTATGTAAAATACATTGAAGAATGAAAATTCAAATTTTCTAATAGAGTTTGTTGGATTTTTTTGATTATAAATCATCGAAAAACATTCTAAAGTTCATCTACAAATCGTTCTACTTTTAACTTTAAGCCCAAACATATTGCAAAAAGCAGGATTGCAAGGACAGGATTGAAATAATTTTTATTTTAAGAAGGAAATTCAAAAATTTTTTGAAAAAGAAATAATTAAAGATGTTTTCCGTGTCAACTATAAAATTCTACATGTCTTTTATTTATTTATTTACTTATTCTTTTTATCTACAAAAATTAAAAAACTCCACGTTTTCACTTCCTAAATCTTAAAAACATTTGAATTGATGCTTGGAATTTCATTTTTGTAAGTTGGATCCTTCTTCTAATATTTTTTTGTAAATTATAAAATTTAATATAAAAGATTTCTGATTTCAAACTTTATTTAAAAGTAAGTCTTGAAAGTTATTTTCTACAATTTAATAAAAAATTTATTGTACTTAACTATAATCGATTAGAAATATGAATATTGATATAAATTGCAAATTTTTAAATTACACTTTTAAGAATATGTAAATATGAATGAGAAAATGAAATAATATTGATGCATGTATATTAAATATTTAATTAATATTTTAATTGTTTAATAAATTCAATTCTTTTTGATAGATATGAATATAAAATTTGGTAATGAAGATGAACGATTATAGCAAAATCAATTAAACATATTTCATTTAAAATAAAAAAAAGCCTTTTTTTTATTATTATTAAAATGAATCACCTTCAAATTTGTTTGAACCTTCTATGGTTGCATCCATTATTTCAGCCTTTAAAACAAATAAATCTAAAATTGGTGATTCTATAATTGGCATGATTTCGATTGAGCCATTAAGTAATGATTCAAAATTTGAATTGTTCTCGATATATTCTAAAGAAGACAGAGTATTAAAAGAATTTACAAACGAAATAAAAGAATTTAATTTAATGTTTTATTTTTTTTTTCTCGAAAATGTCGTAAAACTTTAATTCCCCTTTAAAATTTGTTTTTTGTTTTTGTGTAATTTTCCAAAATTAAAAACCAAATTATAAAATATAAGTTAACCAAATGAATAATTGCAATGCTTATTTTAGACAAATGTTGATTATACAAAAAAATGTGTTAATTACAGAAATTCATAATTTTATATTCACAGAATGAATTTGTTTAATTTGATTAGTTCTATTGAGAGTTACATTATTTCATATTAATTTATTTTTTAATAATTTAGCAATCAATGTAATATTAATATCAAAATTTTTATGCTGTTCTACAAAATCTTCAAAATAATAGTAATGATGAGCTACAGGTCAAAAATATTTCTTATAAGTTATGGGGGATGTTATAAAATCTAAAAATTATGAAAAGGATAGTGTCTCTATTTACATTTTATTTTACAATGTGTGATATCTCAAAGTTCTCAAAAGAAATTCAATATAAAATGTTTGTTCAAACGAATATACTAATTAACTATTAACAAAAAAATAAAAAAATTTATGTATCCCGGTACATGTATATACCGCCCATTATATGATAAGTCAATAATAGTGTTATAAGTTACTGCGGAAGAAGTGGAAAATAGATGTTCTCGAACAAAGTAAAAATTTGGCGATTTTTTAAGTTAAAACATAAGTAATTTTATTTTAAAATGAAATCATTCAATTCGAATAATTTTTATAAAAAAATATATACATAGATGTATATGTATGTATGTTTATCTAAAATGAATATACCAATATTTCAAAAATAAAGCTTTCCATTTACATTATAAAAATTACTATGATTACCCAATCTTACGATACTTTTTTTATATGTTTAATTTTAAATAACTTAAAACTTGAAAAAGAAAATTCCTTGTCTACATAATATTTTTCATGAAATTGTATTAGCATAGGTACACATACGTTTATATGTACATACATATATTAACTTACCTAATGACTTTTCCGTGTCCAATTCTTTAATAACTTCATTCATATCTTTTTCTAATGCTGAAAAATCACCATTATTTGCAATATTAAGAGTTGGAGATCTTGTGGTTTTCTTTTCATTTTTCGGAAATACTGAACAATCCTTCGAGACAATATTATTTGTTATATCTGTTATTGTTGTTGTATTTAATATAGGAGCTTCTGGTACTATTTCATATTCTCCACTTGTGCTTAATGAATCTGAAGATTTTGTGCTTAAATTATCTTCCATTTTCAAATTTTAATTATTCTTTTAATCAATAAGAGGCTTATGTTAATTTTTATGAAATAATTACTTATTTTAATTTTATTTCATTCTATTTTATTCAATGCCTTCGAAAAATAAACAAAATACTGTTGAAGTTTTCAAGTCATTCAAATGAATCATTTCTAAAATGAAACAAAATAAATTACAATATGTTAGATAAAAGTTTATGATAGATATATGTAAGTTAGATCAAACCAGGTTGCGAATATGCTTTAGAATTAATTCTTTTTTTATTCTGGACAGTTAGGAGAAAATGTACACTTTTAACTATTTAACTTTATTTAAAGTTTAATTATCATTAATATAAAAAAAAAATTAATTATATAATTAGGAACACTTAGATTTTAAATATTAAGTACGTACCTACATCAAATACTAAACAATAAATTCAGAAATTTCAATGTAAAATCTAAAAGGTTAAATATGTGGTTTTATCAAAAGTTTGTTTCTCAAAGTTTGATAGCAATCAACATTGCAATACAAAAGAAATAAGTGCACAAGTTTTGAGCTTTAATTTTGATTTCTCATTTAATAAAATATTTTTACAATTGTTACAGGAATTTTGATAACAGAAATAGGTTGGTATAATTACCTAACTAAGTACATATATATGCATAATTATAATGTTATTATTGAAAATAATTGAGAAAATTTTAATTCATTGTAAACATTGTATATGATTACAGGGTTAAATTTACGAATCTACATAATTATTTATTTAGGTCTAACAACCCAGTTTCTTATAATATATATACATTATGTACATATGGTACAACTATACAATATGTATACGAATGCATGTGTACATCAGATTTCCTTTTGTATAAAAAACATTGCGCAGCATACTTTTATTAAGCCGAAAACACGTTCATATATACTTCTACGAGTATTTGAGTACTCTTCTATTTATGTATTTTCTTCGACATGATTGTATGTGCATCTTTTGAACTGCAAAATTCATAGTAATATAATGGATGCGTAATAAAATTGAAAAATATATTTCTGTTTTATACGAATTGTAATTAACTGTACAATTATATTGTAATATAACAATTACAAAAATTGGTTCTAAATATAAATTTCTATCCTTCTAATGAGAATGTGCATGTACCTATATACTTACATGCATTCATATATTTACCTATGTTACCATGTTATAAGTAACTATGTACCTGTATACATTAAAATTTTATTATTCATAGAAAAAATTGTTATTTTTTTTTTTAATTCTAATTTTACACTAGATTTTATGATATGCTATAGTTTAGGAAATTTTACCTATTATTTTGTTATACCAACATTTTTAAGATTAAAATTTGTTTGTTAGAAAATCTAACATTATTTTGGGAAGTGCCATATATGTTCCACCCAATTTTGTTTTTGTTAAAATCGATTTTTTTCTTCTTGTTTATGAATATTTTTACATTTTGAACAAAAAATCTCAGTACTTTATATTAATTAAATAATAAATATTACCTAATAATTTAGTTAAACTTTTTCAAGAGTATTATAAGGTTGATTACAAAAAAAAAAAATAATTTTTATTTTTTTCTTTCAAAATTTGTACAGAACTTTGTAAAAATAAACCCCCCACAATAAAAGTTTTTACAAAATTTGAATTGTCAAATGTTAACATTTGTCAAATTAACAACCATGCAATTTCAGCTACCCTATAAACATTTTTAAAAAATAAAATGATGTTGCCGTTTACTTTAACACTCAGTGGATTTACCGTTAATGATTTTATTTTAATTAAAAAATTGCAAGAGTTCAAATTAAACGGTTACTATTTGAAAGAGTGAAATAGCTAATGACATGAATTATTTATGTTGACAAATTTAATTGTACAAGAAGTGATGTGTTGGCTCTTATTTGCATTTTACTACGTCTGGAAAAAATTGTGCTTGAAATATATTGATGCCGTAATAACGCGTTCAAAGGCTGACAATTCTGCTTATATTCCTGCAGTACAGTTATATTAAAACATTTCATGCAACAAAAATTTTGCAAAGACAGAAGAAGCATCATGTCCTTACAGAAGCACATTTTTACTTAATTGTAAAAAATAAAAATTGAAAGCAATTTATTTTGCAATATCTTTAATTTATTTCTGAATAACAATTTTGAAATTAAGGGTTAAGTCCGCATGAATTATTACATATGAAAGAACAAATTCCAAATCTGCAATCGAATGACATGAAAAGTGGACATCTGTTTTCTATTCCAATAAAATCACCATTTCGTTTTTTACATTGATAATAACTACAATAAAAAAATTTGTTATCATAAGTTATCATAAATATAAAAAGTTTATCCAATCAAAATCAACTTATTGTGTCAACAATTAGCGCGACTTAATTGATGAACTTAAAATTTACCTTCTACATGAGTTTGGTTTTGAAAACTTTCCAACGTATTGGATGCGTTGACAAAATAAAGTTGCTTCACTTGGTGGTGTTGTAGGTTTTAAAGTAGTTGTAGTTGTTGTAATCTCAGTTGTAGAAGATGTTTGTTCTTCTGTTGTGTTCCTTGCCGTAGTTGATGTTGTATTTTCTTCCTCCGGTGTAGAAGTACATCCTTCAGTTGTGGTTTCTTCTGTTGTGGTAGTTTGTTGTGTAGTTGTAGTTTCTGTAGGAGTAGATTGCATAGTTGTAGTTTCTTCTGAAGTAGATTGTGTGGTTGTTTCTTCTGTTGTAGACTGTGTGGTTGTTATTTCTGTAGTTGTGGATACCGTAGGTTCATTTGTACTACTTAATGTGGATGTTTCTCCATCCGTTGTTTTACTGGTAGTAATTTCCTCAGTAGTCGGTTTAAAAGTAGTTGTAGTTGATGTTATTTCTTCCGTTGTAGTTGTGCTCGTTGTTGATGTTACTTCTGCACTTTCTGTTACGGTCTCTTGCGTAGTTGTTATTGTTGTTTCTGGTTCTGTTGTAGTTGTCGGTAGTACAGTTGTGTTGCTTGTAGGTGGTGATGGTAAAGGACATGAAGATGTCTAAAAATAAGTTAAGCAGAATAATTTGTTTAATATATGTATGTGGCTAATAGTTAATTGATGTTAGAAAATGTGATGAAAATTTTATTTACTTCAGTATGAAGAAACTAAAATATTTGAATTCAAACTTATATCATTTTGAAATACATACATATGTATATTCTGCGCAATTACTGTTTATTTAATATTATTTGGAACATTGTTTCATATTCGTCTGGTCCGTTCTATTTATTGTTAATGTTATATTTTGTAAAATTACCTCTAACGGATTAACGCAAATCCTTTCAGTACTAGTATCGCAAACAAGACCATTTTCACATTTTCCAATTACATTAGATGGTTTCGAGTTTAAACAAATTGAAAATGTTTCGTGATTCAAACAAGCTATGTTAATTTTAGGGTTACAAGAACTGTCAAAAAAAAAAAAAATTTAAACACTTTGTAAACGCATAGGTTTTGAAAATATTTTTAACCAAAATTATTACTTTACCCACAATATCTGGCACAAGAGGGTTCTTTTGCTATTTCAACACATCTTTCTTCATCATCTATAAAATATATGAAGTCAATTTAGTATGAACTAGAAATTAAACTATTTGTAAATGTACCATGGTTGCACAGTAAATTGTTTGGGCAAGTAAAAGTTTGATCCAAAAATATTTCTCCTACAAAATTTTAATTATTCGAATATAAATTTTAAAACATAAAATTAAAATTTGATTCTGTACCATTAACACAGATTTTAAAACTAGTTGCATTGACACATGCAATATTTGCTGTTCCACAAACGTCACATTCACCATTAACTAACGCAAGTGTTTTGAAAAATAAAATTAAAACCTTAAATTAAAATATTTGTTAATAAATTTACAACAAGAATCTGGTATTTCCATTTACCGTTAATAGAATCTTCATCGTGTGTCAATTTCAAATATAAAATTTTAATATATTTTTATTTTTCTGTCTAGCTTTCCTTTATATACTATCATAATTATGAATTTTATGTAATAATCATTATTAATTCGAAAAAGATATTAATATTTAGTACGATTATTAAGAAATTTAAAAATCTTATCAGATTTCAGAAACCAAATTGTTTATTATTTTCTTTTGCAGTTGAATCGCACTATCATAAATGCATTCTCATTGTTTTCTTTTTGCATTTAAATTGTATAGATATCTAACATTCGTATGAAATTTACATGTATGTGTGTATACGTTCATGTTTATAGGAGACTTTTAACTTGATTAGTTTACTATTTTATTAAAGTGATTGCTGTGCCTAAACGTGATTTATCGTATGCATTAAAAGGTCAAGGGATAACTGTTCCTCTTTCAGAAGGCTTATCATAAATTATAATTTCTTTACAACATATTTGATTTCACATTAATACAATACATGTAAGTCAATAATAAAGTGTGTGTTGGTAATTTGCAGTACATTTCAGTAACTGGCATAAAACATAGAAAAAGAGGTGCCTCAAAACACATTTTTATACCGGTAACTTAACTTGCAAACTGCGTTTACGAAAACTTATATGTATTTATAAAATATTAACTTATTTAGAGCATGAAAAAACAAACTCTCAATCGTTTTTCACCTTAACCAATCTCTGTGAGCAAGAAAAAAAATCGAAATTCAGACGTCTTGTCAAGTCAGTTTAATCGAGTGGTTTGTTTTTTCATTGAGAGTAAAATTGCATAGGACATATGTATATCATTCCAAAAATTGGTAAATAATTACAAATATAACACTGAAACAACAGTCCGCTACAACAATCCATACAGAGAAGTTTGAAGTTATTCTGGTAAATTTTTACATTCAATACCCATATTTGATTTAATATTTAAGTTTTGTGTATTAGATTTTATTTTTATGTATGTATGTCATCAAATATTTCGATATTCATAGTAAATCTACTGTAGCTACTGTAAGTAATACGGTTTCTATTGTCTTGCTTATAAGAATTTAATTAATAAATGTTATTGAGAGCAGTATATTCTCAATACTATATAAAGCATGTATAATGACAAATTTTTAATAGGAGCATGACAAAACAATGCAAAATTTAATTCTTAAAATTTCGAATAAAATGGAAGCGTACATAGTTTTATTGTAAATATTTTCTTATAATTTGCAATAATAGAATTTATCTCAAGAAAATTATCATTTATCTCTCAAAAAAAATTCATCATAAATCATATTATAAATTAAACATTATTTAATGATAAGATTAATATTATTTCTCAAAATATATACACTATTTCTACCATATAGAGTCTATATGCAAAAATGTAGGTATATTCGTAGCATCACAAAACTACAATTTATAAGAAAGTCAAGAAAAATAAATAAATATTTTTTATCTATAATTTTATTAAAAATCTCATACTCGTATTGTTGCAATTCAGAAATTATGTAAGATCAAGTAAATATTATAATCTCTTAAATGCAATTATAGTGTTTTATAATTTCGAGCAACTTTATTTTACTAGTGAAATTTAGTTTCTGAAGTGCAACCACCGCAAATTTAATCAAATTCTTTCAGTATATTGTAGAATTCCAAAGTAATAAAAGTTTATGAAATATTTTTATTTGATTTTTATGAGTGCAATGATCCTCTTATATTTGAAACAGTATTTTATAAAATAAATAAACCCAAATCTATAATAAATTAATTAAAAAATTGACTTGAAATGTAAATCTGTCGATTGATGTCTTTAGTTATAACAGAATTATATATGTATGGGATTTAAATCGTAGAATTTTTACGAAATAGAAAGTGCTATTGTTAAATTACAAATAAATTGCAGCCTGAGATCACATATATAAAATGAAGAATTTCAAATCCTCACTAAATAAAAAAGTGTAAGATCTTTATAACGTAATTTATGTATAGCCTCCACTTTTTTTTTTATATAAATATCCAAAAAAAGCTTAAAATTATTTTAGTTAATGAAAATATTTTAGGCTTTTTACAGTTTGATATTTTTTTTTTACAAAAACATGAAATCATATTCAAAAATTTATTTTACGGTAAGGGAAAAAAAGGAATATACGATAAATCAGAATAATATAAACTGGAGAAAAAACTATGCATTAAAGGCTAATTTATTATTTAATAAAAATGGAATTGTAGGATTAATTATGGGATATAGTGTTTTGTACATGCCATTTAATAATATTTAAAAGATCATAATAATTGTGTTTACGTGATAGTGCAAAGTCATCGCTCACGATAAGGATTGTGATAAAATTTGTGTGTTTACATAACCTCATTATATTTTTATAGTTATGATTAGAAAAGAGTACCAGTAATTTATTTTTTATTAAATATTTTTTTGTAAAATATTACGAAAAATTTTTTAGGAAAGTACCTAGTTTAAGCATCCTGGGAGTAAATTGCTAACTTTCATACTTTCATGGCCATAGTTGTGAAATCTAAATTATATATGTTCATGTAATAGAACAATTTTTTGTGTTAATTGAACTATAAATGTATATTACCTTAACCCACTCGCTGCCAAGGACGAGTATACTCAACTAGACAATGGGAATGACTATAGATAATTTAGGCTTGTCAGCGAATGGGTGATAATTAATTGACATGTCAAACTGATTCTCTTGAAGTAAATAAATATAAAATTTAGCGTTTTAGGCAGTCGTTTTTAAAAATGTTAAGTGAGGCCTCAAAATTACAATGGTACGATATATTAACTCACATTTCATATAATAAATTTTAATAGCTGAATTGTGTAAGAATACAATATTGCTGCAATTTTCAAGCCATATGGCAAGTTACTGCTTCAGCTTATGTACATTTGATAGGCGAAAATATTCAAAACTGAATTTTTAAATTTGAAATCTCAAAATTAGTTTAAAATATTTTTATTTTAATTCAATTTATTTTATTTTTAAATAGAATTATTTTAAAACGATTATTTTCCATTAAAAATGTTTGCTTATTTTCAAGGTCCTATTCGTTGTTATTAGATTTCAAGGAATCTTTACTCAATGTACAGCACCAACACAATGTATAAAAGATTTACATCATGTATGCAATGGAGAACATTCATTTTTATATTGTAATAAACCTGGTGGTAAATTATAACAAAAAATTATAGCAAAATATCTTATACATAACTACAAAATTAAAAATATTTTTTAAATAGATATACCAGTAGAAGGAAATTTATATTGCCCACAGGGTAGTTATTGTGTTCATTCTCCAGAAATATGTTCGACACGTGAACCACCAGCATGTGAATCAAAATGTTCTATATGTGATAAAGGTAAGAATATAGCATGTATAAGTAAAACACAATTTGCATTCTGTTTACGTGATGAAGTTAATTACTCATTAAATCGCACATGTCCCAAAAATCAAGTATGTGCATTGGGAATTAATGGAATATGTAGTAATTCTAATGTAAGTTTATATTTAAAAAAAATTTATACAATATAATTTTTAAATTAATATTAATTTGTCTATTGTATAACATTTTAAATTATTTTTTAGATGTATCTTTGTGAAAAAGATAAACCGGAAAAACCTACTCCTCCAACAAATTTACCATCAAAAGATGAAGTTATTAAAAGATGTAATGCTGCACAAAAAATTGGTAAATTTGCAACAAATGATTGTAAAAAATATATATATTGTTTTATAAGAGCTGGAGGTTTTAGTGGAAATGTATATCCTTGCCCGGGCGACACTTTATTTAATTGTAAAACACAACAATGTGATACAATTTGTAATAATTCATGTCCTGAAAGGGTTTGAATTCAATTTTTTTTATTTTCAAATTTATTAAACACTAAAATTTTATATTTAAATTTAAAATAATTTTTAAAGTGTCATCATACCTCATAAATAGATAAATAATTAGTTTAAGAAACAACTACAAGATAGCTTATAAATAAAATATTTTTGCTTTAAAATTTTTGCCTTGTTACTATTGTTATACAAATTCAAAAGATGGTTTAATATCTTTAACTGACATCGAAATCATCTATGATCTTTTGGAACAGGTTTTTGCAAATAAAAATTATTTTATGTTCAGTTTTGTGAGAAGCTAGAACAGAAAATTTTGATTATATTCCAAATGTCGATTCTGTGATTGCAATTTCTCAAAATTAAGTATTAAAATCATATATCTCTTTTAGATACAAGTAATAACAACTTCATATATAGGTTTTATAGATTCTAATTTAGAAATTAAAGTCAAGAGAGTATTTTCGAAACAAAACCATATTTCAGTAATACGTGTACATATACATAATATAAGGATTCTCAATAATTCAGAAACATACAAATCTTTAAAAAATGTTTTAGAACTTTACAAGTGCTAAAATTTTTAAATAGGTTCTTCTATAGTAGAATTTTGATACAAAGATCTAAGTTAGAACTGATCCCCCTTATATTTTGAATTTAAGGTAAAAGGATAAAAGTTTATTATAAATTTGTATAACGCATTACTGCAAGAATATATTTTTATTTCAATATAGTTTACCGTCTTGAAATATTAGCTTTTAAGTATTTTAAAAGAAGCTTAGAAGTGGGGCCCAAGCCAAATTCCCAAATTGATTTATTGAAGAAATATCAAATTAATAAAACTATTTGCTATGTATTCTAATTTTTTTTTTAAATATCAGAGTTGCACGATCAGCATTATATCAGAGTGGCACGATTTGTTCAGAGTAAATAAATTACAACAGTAACAATGCTATTTACTGTTACCAGTCCGAAACTGTGCATGTAAAAACTTAAATAAAAACTAATTGAAAATGCAATTTATCTTTTCAAATTTCCAAAAAAAAAAATTAATACATTTATTTTTAATTATATATTTATAATGGTTTATTTTTTTTTTCTTTTTAAATTTTTTTTTTCTATTTTCTTCTTGATTTTCGTTTTTTTTTTTTCTTACTTTTGATTTACAAAGTTGATAATTTTTTTTTTTTAATTATTTATTTATTTAAATTATAATAATATTAATATACAAATATACGAGTATGTAATTTTATAAATTTTTAATATTAGTTTTTTTTTTCATTTTTTCAAATAGCTAGCATTACAAAACTTACATATTTTATTCTTCTTCTTTACTCTGATTTCTTCTTTAATTTCCTCATTTTATTTTACTTATTTTTAAATATATATAGTAAAAATAAAAATAATAATCATTAAATTTCATCAATAATTTGTTTTTTGTTTTGTTTTTTTTTTTTAAATAGTAAATAAATTTAAAAACAAAAAAAAAATACAAATATATGCATTTATATAAAGGTAATTTTATTTCTAAATAATTAAACATAAATTAAATATTTTATAAAACATATAAAATGTTGTAGACTTACACATAATTATATGTATGTTATTTTATTAGGTATAATAACTAAAAGTAAAATTAATAATATTTCATAATTTCAAGAATTACATTCTTTAAATTCAATAATAATAAAACAAAATTGTGTTTGATATTAACAAAAAAAAAAAAATAAAAAATAAAAATACAAGGATTTTATTAATATTAAGAAAATTAATCAATTTCATCTCTATTTAATATTCATTATGAAAATTTTTAATTTTTAAAGAAAATTACAAAAAATAAAAAAAAAAAATGCAATATTTTGTTTATTAAGGACGCTAATAAAATTTTCAAAAACGTTATACAAAAAAAAATTATGAAATGCAAGAAGGTAAAATTGATAAACTAAAATGCAAAATTAGCAAACTTAAAGTTATTTATAATTAAAATTTTATATTTTAAAAACAAAATATAAGAATAATACATAAACGGCATTTGTAAATATCAAACAGTTAATAAATATTTTAACATTTTGGAATTTGTGTTTTTTTATTGGCGAAAATATTTTATAGAAAATTTTTTAGGGGGGGTTTTCGTTTATACAAGCTACAACTTGAGAACTTTAATTTCTAAACTGCAATATCAAACAGTATATGCAAAACAAAAAATCCCCTTATTTTCATGGTTAATTTTATAAAAGTTTTGCGTGAAAATTTGCGGCAAGCATCAAAAACCATTTAATTAATAAAATTTTTCATAATGAATTAAGTATGTATGGACTTTTAAATCAATAAATGTAAAAAAAAATATTTTTCAAACAAAAAAATTTAGAAATGAGATATTATAAAAAAATTTATACATATATACAAAAGGTCTTATAAAAAAGCTCTCAATTATTATTACCCATTTGCAAAAATTTAATTTAGAAAAATTTTAAAATTCAATCCATTTATCATTACTTTTACTCTTTATTATTAGAAGAATAATTATTTTTTTTAAAAAAAAATCGTTTTTGATTTCTATTTTGGAAAAGAATTTATGCGAAATAAATTTATGGAAATAAAAAATATGAATAAATTTAAAAAAAAAAAAACAAATTTCCTTTGAAAATTATTAAAATTTGAAAATTATTTAAAAAAACATATTCGACACGGGAAATCAATTTTTTTTTTTAACTATTTATAATATTTATGAACATAAATTGAAACATTGAGATCTTTAATTTAATATTGTTAATTGAAAATTTGAAAATTGTTCATATTAATTTTAACTGAATGACTACTTTCATTTATATGAATAGAAAATTAATTACAAAAACGAAATTATGTAATTTATAAATATTTTACAATTTGTAATGGTAATTGTAAATAAATAAACATTAAATACAATATTGTTTTATAAAATTAAATATTAATTTTAATAAAATTTTATTAAGAATTGGGAATTTTTGATAATTTAGATATGCAGTAAAATTTCTAAATTAAATCTTTAAAGTCTTTTTGCATTTACTTACAAATTTTCAAATACTGAACATTTTTACTTTTGCAAATTTTATAACATACTCGGCTAATTCTTTAATATCCAAAATTTTTCTAATATGTTCTTCTTCCAATTTATAATATTTTTGCAGTAGTTATGAAAAATTTCTTAAGAACTTGAAACTACTTTAGCATATTTGAAAATGAGAGCGTTTGCAGTCTAGATTTATCTAATCTAGCTTTTTTATTAAAATAATATTAGAACTGAACTATCGTAAAACAATCTGAACTGAACTGTTATATAAAATAGAATCAAAATTTAATAATTTGATGATAATTTCAATTTAATTTTTATAAAGTTTTCTTAATTTTTCAGGATATAATGTTGATTAGCAAAACATATTATTTTGAATAATTTTGGAAATTGAAAAATATAAGAAATAAATAGTATTTAAATTAAAATTGTTTTTATGTATTTTATCATTTATTAATTATTTGTTTTGATTAAATTTCCTTAATTAATAAGAAATATTAAAAATATAAAATTTAAGATTTAAAAAAACTTTTTGATTGTTCAATAAATAAAATGTTGTAATAATAGGCAAAAAAAAATTGTAATAATAAAACTGTAATAAGAAAATTTTTTTAATACATAATTAAAAACTTACAAAAGGAGTAAAAAATTAAAAAACATAAAAAAATTCAAAAGATTTCTTAAAAAATATTTCCTTTGTTTTTCTACAGTTTATCTATTTTTTCATTTTTAATATTATTTTTTAATTTAATTTTTAAATTTTTAGTAACATATTTAACAATTGAATTGAAAATTTCTATAATTTTTTTATAAAAACTGAAAAATTATTTTCTTTTATAATAATTTTTAATTAATTTTTTCATGGTTTAATTATTATTTATTTTTTCTCCTTCTTTTTTTTAAATTAAAATTTAAATATATAATTTGAAAAATCTTATTAACAAAATTTTCACTATATTTCATTTTTTAATTTTCTCTCTTTTATTTTTGTTTTTTTTTTTTTTTTTTATTGTATTTCTAAAAAAGAACATCAATGAACAAAATTTTCTTATTCTTCTTAATTTAATTTTCTTTTTATTTTTTTTAATTAATAATAATTATTTAAATTATATATATATATATTTTTTTTAACAATTTCATTGTTCTAATAATATTTTAGTTTTTGTTTAATAAATTTTCACGCTATTTTATAAACATATTAATTTTTTTGTTAAATTAGTTTTGAGGTAATAATTAAATAAATGATTCGTAATTTTATTTTTGTATTCATATGAAATTTATGTGTGATATTTTTAAAAAATTTTTAATAAATTGTATTGTTTTTATAAATCGTTCGTTTCCACTTAATACTCGTAGTATTTTCTTGGAAATAAACATTGAAAATATCTATTAGTGGTTTATTTTTTTTTCTATTTTATTTTAAATACATAGAATAATTTAAAATAGCATTACATATATTTTTTTGTGATATTATTTAAATAATTAGAATTAAAAACAAAGTTATAATGATTAATCAAATTATTTTTTAATATAGCATTAGTAAAAATTAAAATTGTTTTATAAAAAAAAGTTTTTATTTTTTAATATATAAAAAATTCATATAGAATATTTTTGAATTATAGCATTATTTAAATAATTTATTGTGATATACAGAACACAATTTTTGTAATTACACAAGAGAACTACTTTTTTTTGAGTAGCGCTGTTTTAAATTAAAAAACTTAATAATTACTAGCGCCTCTCAAAAAAGAAGATTTTTGTGTAATTACAAAAATTGTCTTCTGCATAGGATTATAATTGTTATATAGTATAAAAAACATAAAATATAATATTAAAAAATTTCAAATCTTTTAAAAATTTAATGTGTATACATTCGTTATTATATTAAAATAAATATAAAATAAAATTATAAAAATTTATAATTATATTTTATATAAATTAATATTTTTGTAAATTTTTTTTTTCAATAACTTTGTTTTTTTAATGGATCGCATTAATTTCTACTACAATTAATATTATGTTAACAAGGAATCACTTATATGATCAAAACATTTATTTTACTAGTTTTTAATTATGTATTAATAATAATATGCAGTATAATAGCTTTTATTTTTTGTACATTTTTAATTTAAAAACCATTCGCATAATCATTTTTTTTTTTTTTTTTCTAAACTACATAATTATTTAAATATATTAATTATTAAATTCAATTGTTTTTAATTAAATTTTATTAAATTTTATATATGAGTTTTTTTGTTCATCTAATAATATATTAATATATTTATATGTAGAATATATAGGGGAATATAGAATTTTTAGTCTATTAAGATAAAATCAAAAATATATAATGAAACTTATTCTGGAGTATCGAATCACTAAATGATAGTAACATTTATCGTAAAAGCCTGAAAAATATTATTATAGACGTGAATCATTTATATTATTTGGTTTGTGTTTACAATAATAATGTCGAAATTTTTACGATATTTATCACTATCACTAAATATGTAATTTGATATTCAGAATAAGCTACAATGTTTGAAATAGAATTTAATAATTGTTTTTTTTTTTCACTTTATTTAATTATGATAATTTTTTATGTTCTATAGTAATTGCGATCTCATTTAATATATTTAAGTTTTTATATATTTTTAAGCTCTTTAATTAATTAATTAATGCTATTTTATGTCATTCACAAGTATTTAATTAACAATACATATTTAAAATTAATATCAAAACTAATTTTGTATTTCTATATATGTCTATTTTATTTATTTTTGATTTATTCATTTAACTACAATTATAGTGATTTTGATATTTCTGATTAAATATTATATTTAATAAAAAATATTAATCTCTTATTTCAATTGAAATTAAAAAAAATATATATATATATAAATATGTATATAATGTATATAATATGAAAGTTTGAAAAGAAAAAAATGAAACGGAAAACAAACAATTTTAAAAATCGTGTAAAAATTATAATTTAAAAACTATCTATGAAAAAAAAAAAAAATAATTAAAAATTAAGGAAATCTTCTTTAACTACAAAAGGATACAATGGTATTTATTATATAATATAATTTTTCATTTAGAAATTAATTTAAACATTACAATTAACATTTTTTTTTTTTGTTTTCAAGTGAAATTTTGCATTATTTTTTCTCTTGTTTTACATTGTGTAATTTATTATTAATATTAAAACTTTTTAAGTGTTTATTTACTTAATTTACTAATTACTCTTATTAGAGCGCCATTCTCTTCTTTAAGGCGTTGATTTTCGGTTTTAAGGAAATCCAATTGCTGAAATTAATTAAGAAAATAAAAATTAATTAGGAAAAATATAAAATTTTTTTTATTTTTTAAAAATTAAAAATTTATTAATGAAGCACTAAAACAAAGCTGGAAAAAATAAAAATATGATTAATTTTGTTTTGGGGGGGGGGGGGGGGGGAAATAAATGTTAAGTAACACATTATTTAATAAAAATGCCCACTCAAAACTTTTAAATTTTTTCGATTTTTTAAAGCACAAATAAAAATTTTGTTTTTAATGATCTGACAAACAATATATAGGTAGGTATAAGTCCTCATAGTAAATCGAGAAAACAATTAAAAAACATCAATAAAATATATATATTTTTTTTAAATATGCTTTGCTGAAAAAACAAGGTGGAAATATTTTGCATTTAAATTTTCTAAAAAAAAAACAATTAAACAAAGGTAAAAAAATTTGCTTTACAAAATAATAGATATGAGCATGATTTTATAATTAACAATATTTGTTCTAATTTTTTAATAAATGGTTCTCAAACTTAATTTCAGGTTTTGAGGACTACCGTATATTTACATTTAGAGATTAAAGGATTGCGAGATAAATTAAAAAATAATGAAAAATATTGCAGAATTTAGAAAATTGTTTGGTTGCATCAAGTAGAAACACAATAACTAACAAAAACAATTTTTTAGAAAAATCAATAATAATCTGTAATACTTGTTTTTGATGGGATTTCGATTCGAACGGAACGTTGATAAAACTCTATTTATCATATTCAGCGAATTGCTAATTTAAAGTGAATCAATTTTTTCTATATAACGTGTTAAACGAATAGGAAAATATGTTATTCGCCTATATAGTCTGAATATGGTAGGTTAGTATATCGTAATTTCTTTCATAAACACAGTATATCGTAATGTATAGCTAAAATTGCGCTATGTTTGTGTTAATAACCAAATGTTATTAACCTAATTTCTAATAATAATAATTTGTCTCAATACAGCGAAATTATTAGTATAACCATATGAACTGTTTTGATTTTGTAGAACAGTTAAAAATATATATATCATATTCATTACATTATGTTTTTGCAGTATTGCATTATGAAAATTTCTAGTATTAATTTTTTAATTTCAAATGAGAGCGGATTTGACTTATTTATTACAGAAGAGCGCGAATTTGACTCATTTATTACAGAAGACCGTGAATTTGACTTATTTATTACAGAAGAGCGCGAATTTGACTCATTTATTACAGAAGACCGCGAATTTGACTTATTTATTACAGAAGAGCGTAAATTTTACAAATTCGAAATAAATTTAGAACAAATTACAATAATAATATGCTCATAAATATTATATAATAAAAATAAGAACAAGTACAATATAACAACAACAATAAATAAAAATATTTTTTTAAAAAAAATATTTACAAATTTGATAATAAAATAATTTTTTAATATTTTAATTAACTTATTTAAAACATTCTATATATTATAAAGAACACACATTTATAATAAAATTTATATATATACATACAATGTATTTATGTATGTTTTTATATTAAAATATATATGAAAGAAAACTCAAGTATATATAAGCATTAGTGGCGAATATCAGGCAAGGATTTTAGATAGGGTTTGGATATATTTGTGGGGAAAAAAAATTCTAATTTCAATAAAAATTTTTCTTTTTTATAGCTTAATTTATTAACGTTGCTAAATTTTAATTAAAATTAAATCGCTCTTATCGAAATGTATTAACTATTGTTTTATTATACATAACCATAATAATTTTATATACAAAATATATATAGTAATTATTTGTAATAGAACACAATAACGGTATTATTAACGGCTAGTTAGTTTATTTATTTCATACCTTTTAATTTTTCTGTTTTTTAATAGGTAGTTTTTTTTTTTTTTAATTTAGCTTGGGCGTTTTTTTTTAAATTTTAATAAATTGCACACATTTTTTAGACATAGATATATTTTATTACAATTAATATTGACGACAAAACATTTATTATTATAAAATATTAAATTTTATTTTATTTTTGTTTATTTAATAAAACAAAAATAGTTTTTCGTTATTAAAATTATTTTAATTGCTTTCAAATTAGCATAATTTTGTTTTTATTAGTTTTGGTAACCAAAGTAGAATATTGAAAATATTTTATTACATTTTCAAATGGAGAAAAAATTAATTTTTTTAGTTAAAGTAAATTCAAACTTAATTAAAATAAATTTTGACAGAAATAGTAAATTATTTTTTAAACTGTGGTACGAAATAAGAAGTAAGCGGCAATATTGTGAAGTTTTTCATTTTTATAAACGACAATGTCACTGCTACAACACTTACACTGATATAACTCACAATTCACATTATTGAAAAAATCAAAATTTGTAGTTATAATTTTGGAGTTAATATTTTTTTCTCGTTATAGCATTCTCTTTAAAATATATTGTAAGCGACAATTTGTAAGGTTGACAAAATTGGCATTTTTGCAAAAAAAAAAATGTTTTGAGTGATAACAATAATAATAATAATTCAGATACCGTATTTTTTTGAGTTAGGTCACTCTTGTAACAAATGAGCAAAATAATTTTACTGGTTGCTTTCTCTCTCGAGTATAACGATTGACATTTCATTTTTATTTCAAATTTAGTCCTGTTCGATCACGTTAGCAAATAACAATATAAATTTTACAGAATAAAAATTTTTAATATTTTTAAATTATTTTGGGAAAAAGGTGTGAAGAAACTTTTTTTTTCATTAAATTAAATATTCATGATGACCATTATAATTTTTTTTTTATTATTACAGTATGTATGTGGGTGCTTGTAAAATTTCTTTTCTACAAAGATACAATATGAGGACTAATTATGAGGAGAATTGAAACATTTGGAGTACATAATTCAAAATTGATAATCTAAAAAAATCATATTAACAATATTGGTGCTCTTTGGTTTAATATTGGTAATTTGTAGATGAAAATTAATGCAATATTGTAACACTAAATTATGTATGTGATGTGAAAAAGTGCAATATGCATACTTAATTAATTTATTTTTCTTTTATTTTAGATTACTTTTGCTCTTATCACATGGATATAGAAAATATTTTGCTAATATATGAAATATTAAATTACAACACTAATATAATGAAGTTTGTATACCTTGGTTACCACTTAAGTGCAATTAAAATTTCATTCAGACAGTAAAAAGAAAACAAAAATCGCAAAACAATTATTTTAAATATAATTATGTACGAATATAATGCTGTCCATCCAATATTTAACTTGGCTTCTCATCACGTTGAATACATAGCAAATTTTCAACACGTTAAATCATTAATGGACTGATCAACCATTTGATGGTTGAAACTTGGTTGAAGATACTATTAAAAAATTTTAATTTTTGGCGGCATTACTTTGTATGTTGTATAAAAGTAAACTTGTAGTTTTAAAGAAATTGGAATAATGTGGAATCAACGTGTTGAACGACCAACTTGAATAATGGATGGGAGGCATAAATTATAGAAAACAAATTTAGTTTAATTATTCTTCATTTCACAATAAGTATGAGTAAACAAAAGGAAGAGATATCAAAATATAGATAAAATTTTTGTAAATATTTTCATCCATACTTACAAAAATTAATAGAAAATCTATGAATTGAATAATTGAAAAAAAAATCGATTAAGGATTTTTAATATTTTAAAAACCAAAGAAAATTAAAACAACATTTATATAAACATGAAACACGTTTATGAAATTAATTTTGATTAGAATTGAAAAATTTTGTTCTAATTAAGAAGATAATTAAGAAGTATTTAGCTAGTAAGATTTAAGTGAAAATAGAGAATTATGAAACAAAACTTCAAAAACAACATTTAAACAAAAAGAAAAAAAAAACAATTAATTCTTTTTTAATTAGAAAAATATAAAAATAAAAGAATTTAATTATATAATAAATAGGCAACAAAGTGTTATATAAAGTAACGTCATTCATACCGGAACCTTATTTACCAAAAACGAAAACTCAGACCTCCCGATTCAAAAAAGGATTATGTAACATTAGATTTTTTTATTATTTTTATTCATTTAAATTAATTTTTAACTTTTTTTTTTTAGAGTTTTTCACATCCAGAGAAGAATAGAGAGAAATTGTTCTACAATGTTATATTTTATATATAACTTTAATTTACTAATATAAATTATGTTTTATATTTTAATATGCCATTATTTTTAAGTTTAAAAAATTTTTATGTATAATTTATAAAATTAAAATATTAATTATATTTTATTCGTTTGTTTTTTTCCCGTAACTTTTATAATAATTCAGATAAATATTGTAATTTTTTTTGTATATTTTAATATAAGAAGTATTTTTTTTTTTGTAATTTTAATTAATAAACACTGTATGAAAATTCATTTTTTTTTTATTTTAAGAAATTTTATTGTAAATTTTTAATTAATTATCATCATCATATTTACTAATTTATGAATAATGTTAAATTTATAGAAAATATTTGTATATTATGTAATATAATATAAATTTAATAAAATTATATGTAGTAATAGCAGTTTTCACGTGATATTTAAGTTTCGTTTTTAATATTTTCGATTATTATTATTATTTTTTTTTAATTTATATATAATATTTCCGATGTAAACTATTATATTTGTGTATGTAGATTATTAATTTAACGGTTTACATTTTTATAATAAATAATAGTATATAAATGTATATTGGTTATTTATATACCACATAGTTCTAAGTCAAATTTAAATATATACATATTTATATACATATATATATATATAAATTATTTATATGTGATTGTTAGCCAAACTAATAACGATTTTTTTTTTTCATTAAACAAATTCTAGTTTTTGATTATTTTCTTTTTTTATTGTTTTTTATTGTGAAGTTGATTTTGTGCTGATGTTGTAAGCTTTGATACAACACGAGTTAAAGCACGATTTTCGGCTCTTAAACGTTCATTTTCGGCCTTTAACTTCTGCATTAGCTAGATTGATGATTATATAATAAATATATAAAAGAAAAAAGAAAATAATAATAAAAAAATAAAAGAAAAAAAAAACAATGAAATTATGTATTTATTTTATTTATTTAATTTTTTTTTTTTTAATAATTTATTTTGTCAATTAAATTTTGTTTCAATGATTTTTTTTTTTTAATTTATTTAAATTTGTAAATTAAAATAATTAAAATTTTCGGTTTCACGAATGAAATGGATGATTTAAAATAAAAATTTAACAATAAAAATTTAAAAACAAACTAATAAAAAAATTGGCTAATGATTTTTAAATGAATGACTGATTGACTATGACTGACTGGCTGGCTGACGAATTGTGAAACATATGAGTGATGATGAATTGTGATTAATAATTGTCTGTTTTTTTTTTTATATATAAGTAATTATAAATTTAAAGGATGAACAAAAAATGTTTTTTGACTAATCACGACATAAAATTAAAATATAATATAATTTAATAATGAAATTTTTATAATGATAATTTTTATTGTATAATAAATGCATTTTTCTTGTTTATTTATGAATCAAATTTTAAAAATTTACAATGAAAATCAAATTTGATATATGATTTAAATTTCAGACAAAATAAATTTTTATTTTAGCTATTCATATGAATAGATCATTAATTAAAAGGTGTAATCGATAATGTCAAAAGGCGTTCGTTGCATTTGACGGTCCTCAACCGGTAATCGACAATATTTATGCAAACTTTCGTATACAACTTTTGCATGCAATCAACTGCTTTAGGGAAAAATTATTTTTGATTTGAATATTTCTAGAAGTAAATTTCATTGAATAAAATTATTGTCCTCTTCAAAATTTGCCAAGTTGCACAAAAATCAAAAACAGCAGTTGAATTTTTTTTTTTTATAAACATACCAAAAAATGTTAACAATACGACATATAATTGACATTATTAATTACGTAATATTTTTTGTTTTTTGCATTATCAGGTATACTAAAAATGTCTACAAACATCTGTTGACAACAAAAATTTTTTCGAAATAATTGATTTTGAACAATAATAAAAAAAACTTATTTTGTCTGCAATTCTTAATAAAAATTAATGAATTTACGGGTACAGTGAGAAAACAAAAAAAAAATGGTGGAAAAATATGTTTTAAATTAAAATTATTGTTGGTTTTCAATTCTGTTTTTTTAAAGATTGTAAAGCTTTGTTTTAAATTAATAGCATTAAAATTTTATAAATAAACAAATTGTTATTTACATTATCATTAATTTATTTACGGTATTTAGTTCGATATTCTTTTTCTTTTTCAAAGTAAATAATTGTAAAAATTGATCTATCACTTTTATTCCATTTAAAACATTGAATCTATGAATACTAATAATATTTGGATGAAAATTTTCAAATCGATATTTAAAAATAAAATATGAAACAAAGTTTTAAAACAATATGCGTTTTAATGAAATTGTGTGACGTGACTGTTTCATAAAATCTGACATAACAATTGTGCGATATGTATTTTATTGTCATATTGTATACAAATGAAGAAGTACCATACTTTCAGGATGTATCAGAATAACATTATGAAATTTTGATGATTTTAGATGAATTTTTTTATACATATTTATATTAATCATAAAATTTGAGAATTGATGGCCCCTGTCATCATTGTCATAAAATGAATGAAAAGAATAATTGGCGCAAACTACCTTTCACCAAGCGCAAAATGAATGAATGACAAACAGTTGTACCGACTATTTTTGACAGTTTATTTTTTAATAAATGACACCAAAAATGAATCAGAGATTTACTGAAAAGTGACTGATAAAAACAATAATGACAGGTCTCAAATGTTTTAATAATCAAATAATATGACATTTAATAAATTTGATATAACATGACAAAAAAAATCTTTTTTTTTTGTTTTAAATAAGTGTTATACATCGTATTTAAATCATTTTTCAATTTAATTACAATTGTATATGAAAAAATTAAAAAAAATTTTTATTAACGATTAGAATTGTAATTTAATTTCAAATGAATTTCGAATAAATTTCGAAAATGAAATTTCGAATATGAAATTTTGAATTTGAAATTTCGAATATGTTGTGTAAAATGATGGAAAAAATGTATTTTAAAGATTTCTTGTAATAAAAAATCCGCCAAAGAATTTGATTTTGTTCAAATCATCTATGAAAATTTGTAAAATATTAAATATATTGTAAAAATTAAGTTTTTTCTTTTTTCCTTGTGTTCAAACGTAAAAACAAAAATATAAATAAATGTTTTACGAGTATTCGATTTTTTTTATTGGTGTAAAATTTTATAAAATAGAACGAAAATTTATATTTGCTTGTTTTATTCTTGTAATTTTAAAATGCAAAAAAATAGTATTTTAAAATTATGGAAAAAAAAACAAAGTAAAAAAATGTGTGCAAATTATATTTTGTTGCATAAAATAAAATATAGAGAACAAGGGCACTTATTAGTTTAGTTTTATAAAAGTTTTCGTTGAATTAAAAATATTTCATCATATTGTTATTATTATTTTGAAACATTGTATAAAACAGCAACAATATAAATTTTGAATACAAAAATTCGGCTTGTGCACCACTAATTCTTATAATTAATAGCCCGGCCGAATCCTTTTAGACTTAAGAACAACAATAAAACAATAAGTTTCAGAAAGCTGGAAGCATTTCGTTAGAATTTAAATTTTATATTTAATTTATAATGGCAAAGATATAAATGTGCGTCTGGGTTGTAAATGGTTAATCTTAAAAGAGAAGTGGAAATGTCATTTTCGACTTAAATGCATAAGATTGGTATGGTGCGATATTGTGGGCCTAATTGTTTTATAGGACCCAAAACTATGCGAAAAATTCAAAATTGTCTATAAATTGCATAAGACATTTTAGTCTACTTCCTTTTTATCCAATAGTTGTTCATCTTAAAACAAAATAAATAAAATTTATTTAATTATTTAATTTAATACTTAACATTTAAAAAAAAATGTCAAAAATCCGGGAAAAATGCAGTATTTACATGAAAATTTAAAAACAAAACGCAATACATTATTATCATTTTAATTGCAACTGTCGTAGTCATATTTAAAGTCTACGAATATTAATAATTTTTAAGTTAAATCAGAAATCTAGAGCGTTCACATTAAATTTTTATTGAAAAATATTTAATTTTATATTTATTTTTTTGTTTGAAACTTCGTTGCTGTCTTATTGTGTTTCAAAAATTTATTTATTTATTCTTTAATTTTACTTGGTTATTCCAAATAAGTTTTAAAAGCATAAGGGAGCCTCAAAAACACAAAATATATTTGTTTTGTTTAATATTTATCAGTTAGTTAATGTTATGTATAAGTTTCAGCCCCTAGCACGTACATTGTTTCATTATTTGACACCTACTTTTGAATATTAAGTGATAAAACAAAACACTATAGTTTAAAAAATAATCGATTTCTAGGTCTAATATTGTCAAAAACTGAAATATTATAGAGTTTGAAAAACTCTATATTATTTCTTCCCTACTTTTTGACATTCTTTAATTGCGGAAAGAACTTTGCTTTGTTTACTTTCAGAATTAATATAAGTTTCTGAAAAATAAAAATTCAAGAAACAAAATAGTGAGAGCGATTTATTTCGTATGATAAAATTTTAATCCCGATATAAAAGTGAGTTGTTTTGTCAAAAACAAATGACGTTTTATAATTTTAGAAAATTACATTATTATTTTTCATTTGACTAAACTCGTACTAGGGGCTAAAACAAAAAAAAATAGACATATATATTAAAAAAAATTTTGTTATGCTATAAGGAATCAAAAAACAAAGAAATTTTTTACAGAGTTGAGTTCAAAAGCTTTCGTCGAGTAAAGAAATAAAAATGTGAATCAAAAAATTTTAATTTATTTCGGTATTTGAATAATATCAACAGCAGAAGTAATGAATAATAATATGCAGGGCAAAATATAACAGAGCAATATAACAGATTATTGAATTTGAAAAAAAAATATGAGCTCGATCTTGAACTCTAGGTTATCGCTATTTTTTAAGGCCTTAGTCCTTTTTTAAGTGTTGGTAGTAAATTTTGTGAGGAAGAACTAATATGAAAATCATTAGTTCAAACAAGAACTAATATTACAGTAATACGAAATATTTTGTTATTTCGGAATTTTTAATTGAAATAATCTAAGGAAGGGCTTTTCCAAGTACATTTATTTTAGGAAAACGTATTTTTGATTGTATTGTAGAATTGAAAAATAAAATTTTAGAATTTAGCAAATATTAAGAGTTTTCAATAGGGGGACTTAGACCTCTAAAATAAATTTTGATAATATTTTGTTCTGCTTTTGTTATGTTTTTTGTTTAAAGTTTATGGTTTATTACAGTTTTTAATTTTAAGTATCTGTGTATGATTCAATAAAATTCTTAAAAGAAAATTAAAAATGAAAAAAAAACATTAAAATAACAAACTTTTTTTTTTTAACTTGTGATCATAATTATATTGAACGTTATTTTAAAGCTTTGCTGGTAAATAAAATATAGAAATAAAATTAACTTTTAGCAGAAAATATTACTGAATTTAAAATAATTTAATTTTTTAAATAAATCGAAGAACAAACATCTTTTGTACGTAAAAAAAAATGCTTGTGAACGTGTTAAAAAACATTAAGGAACAAAAATAAATTAAGTTAAATAATAATTAAGAAAAATAAAAAATTTAAAACAGGAATTAATTTGTGATAAATTGGTGATTTTCTTCTGTTTTTTTTACACAAAAATCACTAAAATGGTTTTTGCTTGTTTTACCAAAACAAAAAAAAAGGAAGCTTTATTTTCTTTTTTTTTTCTTTGATTTTTTAGTATTTTCTTTACTTAAAGAGGCAGCAATATTTTAATTCTTACCTTAAGTTCCTCTTCCATTTCGGATATTTTACGCTCTAAAGCTCGTTTTTCACGTTTATCAAGTTCTGACAATTGAGTATTTTTCGATGCCTGCAATTAATATTTTATAATTACCAAAAAATTTAAATGTGATATATAAAATATTCTACGAAAGGATAATAGGAAAATTTATTTGAGAAGTGCATCATCATCGATCTCTTCCGTAAATTGAGCATTAAATTAATTTATCGTACAAACGAATCATATTTGTAGATTGGTTTGAGTCCATGATAATAATTTTTGTAAGAAATTTAAAAATAAATATTTTGTGGATAATGACGTACTTCTCTGAATAAACCTGTGAAATTTAAATGAGATAAGCAGATCAGCTATAATCCTCTCTAAGAGTACCAAACTTTTATGTCAAAATAAAATTAGGCAGTTTAGCTAATCTTGCCTTAATACCAAACTTTTCTTTATGTCAAAATAAAATTTTAATTAACTTAATTTATTGATAAAATATGTTAGGAAAAAACTTACCGAATTTGATTGCTTGTCTAAGGCTGTTTTGGTTGTATTTAATTCTTCAGATTTTGTTTTTAATTCTTTTCTAAGTTTATCGTTCTCTAACCTAAAAAATTTTTAATAATAAACATTATAAAAATGTTCAAGTTATTTTTATATTTTAAATTGTATTGTCAATTAATAAACATAAATTGTAGATGGTAATTAAAGGTAAACAATGCACCGCGACCTTAGGCAAGGATATCTTTTGATTTCTTATATACCATTTGACATATTTAATCTCCCGTGATAAAGTGAGGCCACATACAAGGCTTGACACACAATAACTCTCAAAATTCCACCGCAGATGCTCTTAAGTAACTGTACATTTGCGCTTAATTAGGGTGAATATAATTTACAATAACCGAAATTCTATGGACTGACAAACTGGCTTTGAGCTTATAAGGCTTCGACAATATTTTTATGAAAATTTTCCTGTTATTCCGTGCTATTCTCAATATTTTTTTCATTTTTGATTATTTAAAGGCCCCGCAAAGAATGCTGTAAACCGTTTCGTATAGTTATTTAAAAATTAAAGCTTACTTTTCAGCTTCCCATAATGCTTTATAGTCAATAATTTCACCATTCGAGTCCTTAGTTTTACTATCACCAGTTTCACTATCTGCTAAAGAATTTGTTGAATTTGTTAATCGAGAACGAGACGTCCTATCTGTACCGCTCTGAAAATTAAAAATTCACATAAGCATACAATAAAAATATAAATAAAAAGAAATTAAATATATAAAAAATCTTTTTTTTTAAATAAAGAATATAGCGTTTAAGGAACACAAAATTATAAGACTGTTCAAATTTCAAAGCACTTTCTTCAGATTTCTTACTTCATATCCTTCACTTTTTTCGGATGATGCACTTGTCGATCTTTGAGCTATAGTTCGTTGCCGTGTTCGAGTACGACTCTTACGTTCTTGATCACGTAATGAATGACTTCGATTAACAATTGATACAGAAGGTGTATTTGTTCCGACAGTCGATTTATTCGATCCATATGATGATGCTAATGATGTTGATGATGCCGATTGACTTAATGAATTTGTTGGATTTATACTACTTGTGCTAATACTATTACTACCATTATGTGATTTTGATGAATAACCTTTTAAACTTAAACCAGCTGTTGTAATACCATTTTCATAATTACTATATGGGCTTATATATCTATCACTTGTATATGAATTAGTACCACCATGATTATAGTAGCTACTGCTACTACTATTTGGATAATAACTATTTCTTAATGAATTTCCATATAAACTACTATTTGAACTATACATTCCAGCATAAGGGCTCTGATAGTATGATGAAGAGCTACCAGATGTTGAAGATGATGGATAATAATTTGAATACGATGATGGATAATATGATGATGGAGTTGTATAAGAATTTGATGTAGATGATGTACCAACTCTTGAACTAGATAATGATCGTCTTCTTGTTGGAGGGGCAATCGGTGCCGTCCGAGTACGTGCGCGGAACGACATTTTTATTCAATTTTTTTGGGTTTTAGTTCACTTTTTGTTTAAATATATCTAATAATTTTATTTTTAATTTTTTCTATTGTTCTGTATTTCGGAAAACTTTTTTGTTTTTATTAAAATTTTTATTACTGTAATTACGTCAATTCATTTATTATATAGGAGAGCAAATCAGAAAACAAAAATTAATTTTTTTAAATTGTATTCTAAAATGTTTGTACAGCGTTTTCTTATATGATGTTCTACAATCAACGGTTAACTAAATAATAATATTTATATTCTAAAAAATTTGTAGAATTCTCTTGCTGTTCAATTCAGCATATTATTGTGAATCGCATTGTATATGTATATAGGTACAGCTATACAATAAAACTAATTTACTCTTATACATAGAGAGCATTGAGAACTCAGAGCCAATGTACAAAGTGAGAAAATAAATTTGTTCCGCCGCCGTGACGTTCGCCCACTGATAATTTTAATTTTATTGTAAATAATATTTTTCTTTTAACAATCGTCTGTATTCAGATTTTCTTAAGTTCTATATTTCTAAAAATAAATTCTAAAAAACACTAAAATTTCTCGCAGATTTTCATAAATTAAATGTTAAATTATATTTTGTGTTTTCTATTATTTTTATTTTTTCCGAAAGACCTGCATATAAAATTAATGTCTAAAATTTATTGATGGTTGCGAAAATGCGGTTTTTAATGGACAACACTTGGTAGAGCATTATAGATATGGTTTTATTTTTTTGAGTAGGAAAATTTTTTTATGCGAAAAAAAAGTTATTTATGTTTACATATTACTCCCAACAATAATTTTGTACTTTACGTAAAATTTTTTTAATATGCAGCCGAGTAGAACTTAGGTACAAATTTGTTTTGCACGCAAAATGCAAAAAAAAAAAACATTAATCAATTATTGTGAATCTTTGTGATGAAGTCCATTTTCTTTGTTGAAATTATTGGCAGATATTCAAATATAATAAACACATTTTTTTTAGATTAATTTTGTTTTTTGACAGGCGATATTCATCATTGTCAAATATTCGAAAATATATTTATCTTATAATATTTTGTTTATAAAAGAAATTGTGTTAAAATGATGAGCAAATTTTGTGATATTCGTATAGGTGCAGATATATATGTATGTATGTAAATGTCTACAATAAAAAGTACATTGCGTTCGAAAATAATTTTTTTAAAATAATTATAACCTATAATAAGTTCAAATTTTGTGTAACATAGGTCATTAAACTTTAAAGAATTTACAACAGGACAAAAGTGTTAATGTAATATGAAAAGAAAATTTTATTAAACTCCCACAAACGAATAAAAAAATTTGTTAATTTTAGACAAAGTTGGAGACAATTTACATATATTGTTTGAGGAAAAAAAGAATCGTTTTGAGAAAAAAAAAGTTACTCAAGGTTGTATGATTCCATCTGTATACTTTCTTTGTCATGGAATTATGACGACAGGATATCTGTGCTATAATAGAGGTTCTGAAGGGTCATTGGCAAACATGCAAGTAGAATGGGCCGCCCCCCTTTAACGATTTCTGTAGAAGTTCCTGATTCAAATGAAGGAAAAAAGAGATCCGGGTACCATAACCTAAACTGGTTTCGTTAGAATTGAAATTACATTGCAACTCTAATCTAAATAGTAGTTTAAACAATCAGTATGACAAATATTAATTTCTGCAATAAGAGCGTCAGCTTCACTTAATATGTCAAATTTAGTTTTTTTTTTCAAAATAGAGATCTGCTGCAGTTATCTTTATCAAAAAAAATTTTATTTGCACTTATGTTAAAAAAAATTTACTTTCTTTTCGTTCAAACAAAAATTTTTATTAATTAATATTTTTAAAAATAATTTTCCAAAGAATTTTTTTAATATACATTATAAAAAGAAAACAAAACATATACCGGAAATAATTATGATTTAGTCATACTGGAAACTTTAGTATTTTCTTAATAGCGCAACAAATAAAATTATCTTTGTATTATGGTTTGTGTTATGATGTTTGATTGAAAAGTATGTTTGATTTATAAGAATGTTTGATTTTGTTTTCGTACTACATTAAAGTTTTAATGCTCATTTTCATACATATAATCCCGTAACCACAACTGTTATTACTGAAATTCTGAATTATGGATATCTTAAACGAGTCAAAGTGTTAATGAGAATTACGAAGACGAACATGTGTATAGTTAGATATATAATATTAAAGCCTATATAGAGAACATATAGGCTTCAATATTTTTTATTAAAAACAATAACTTGATAAATATAAGCAGTTGAATCTAAAGTGTATTCAATTAAGTATTAATATTCCAAAAAATTTTATTATAAAAATACCACAAATTAATTTTTATTTTCACGCTTTATTAATGTTATAAAAAATTTTCCGCATTCTATAAAACCAGAAAAAAATTACAAAAAAAAAAAAAAACAAATTTTACTTTGAAGAGTTTTACTTTTGCACTTTTCTTATAAAACTACATACTACATTAATAAATATTTTAAGGTATGTTTTATCTGGATTTCATCCAAATAACTTTAACAGCATCAAAAAGGAGAAAAAAAAATTAGAAAATTGCGGATAATTTCAAAGGTGCTGACAATTTAACATTATTTTCCGCGGTTTTTTTTGTTCGATGTAGTATTTTGTGGTAAAAGTTTAAATCAATTTTATGTCAATTAAAAAAAATCATAGACTTGAAAAGAATTACGATTTCTGTTCGAAACAAAATTAAATTAATTAAGCTTTTTCTTCTTGATTAAATAAAAATTTTGCAAATTTAAAATAATGTGCATTTTATTCTACCTTGGTTTTGCTTGGAATTATAAAAATGTTAGAACCATATGAAGGGCCCAGGTTGAATAAGAAACCTATTTCTTTATACAATTTAGAAGAAAATTATTTGTAAAAATTTTTTCTACCTCCTTTCTAGCGTATGCTTATTCGCTTCTCAAACTTAACAAAACTTCAATTTATGCGAACTTATTTTTCGAAAATTTAAACTTTTGCCAAATTTCTATCAAAGCTATATTAAAATTTATATATTTACATGTACTCAAATGTAATTAGAATATTATTAGAAATTAGTCATTTACTAGGTAAATTTTGAATTTCTATTTACGTCAGTGCATTTTATAAATTGTAAAATTTTTTAAAAATGCTAAGTAGTATTTTTAAAATTTAAAAATAATGCATGAGATAAATTTTTATTATTAAGGTGGGTGCATCAACTGGGTTATTATTTCAATATACTGTGAATACCTGTGCAATGTGCTCTATAACTACAATGTTGATTCAATTTAAATATTAAAAATCGTCTAGAATATAATTAGAATATAAATAAAAACAAAAATATATAGAGAAAATTATAAGGATGTAGTTTAAGAATGTTTAATTTTTTTTTTTTTTGAGTTTTATTTATAAAAAATTTTATCAGATTCACAATTAAAAATAATATTATAAAATTTTCGTATATATGATGATTTCTACAAAAAAAAAATAATAATAATTCTACAACAAATTAAATTGTTGTGTTTTAATAGAGAAAAATAAAATTATAAAAATAAATTAAATTAATTAGATTTTACATAATAATGAAATGAAAAATTTTGGTATATACGAAACTTGACTAATACATTTTATTAATGTTTTTGAATCTTTTTTTTTTTATGAAAATTATGTGTTACCTAAAGAATATTCTCGAGCTTTCTCTAATTATACCTATATACACACTGTACTAAATTAACTGGATTTGAATAAGTCGAATTTCGAGGAAGAGAAATTTCACACGAGATTTCTTACCCTAATGAGATGTAGTTTTAAATTTAGTTCGATAGTTCTTTGAATATTTTTTTATAACATTTGTAATAAAAACAAAATATTAAAAAAAAAAAATTTTTTTTTTTTTGATAGAAAGGCAAATTAGTTTAACATTGTTTGTTCACCCGTCCGTCCGTTCGTAGACGCGTTAACAAAACTTTCTACACCCTTTAAGATAAAAAGCTCAAATTTAAAATGTAAATAGAACTTTACTAGAAACTTATGTATGTATATCCATAGAAGAAAATTTTTAACAATTTCCTTTTCTTATGTTTTTCCGCCACCATTAAAAAATTGGTAAAAAAGTTAAAATCTCTCGAAATTGGTAAAATAGAGCATCTTTTATTTCAGAAACTTCAAGCTTTTCCAAATTTTTATAAATGCAGAAAACTGACGGTAAATACCATGCCATCAAAAAATTTAAATATTTATCTCAACTTAAGCAGTTAACCCTTAAATTCGTACATTATGTTCACTTTAAATTTTTTTTTACCTCATCCTAAATATATGCAATCTTTGAAATATTTTGGTATATAAGTGAAAGTAATTTTAACAGTGCAGTAGATTGTTTTTAAAAGCAGTATTTTCACTTGTTCAAGGAAAGAGTGGTAGTTTACAAACAATTAGTTTGACCCAACTTTATTTTTTTTTTCCATTATTTAAATTTTAAGAATACTAAAAAAATATACCTGCCAATTATAAATATGCGATAATATTGCTATATTAGGAAACAATAAAATTAAAAATTTCTGTGTCCTTGCATTTTTGTGTTATGCAATATACTCATAATAATTGTTAGGAATTATTATAAAAATAAAAACTACTTTTACAGTTAAAGTATCAAATAAGTTTTGTTAATAAATATAGTTGACTAATTGTTATTTTAACAGCTTAGCAATAAAAATAATACTTAATTTATGAAATTAAATATAGGTACTAATGCACTATTGTACTGCAACAGCAGTACTATTGTATTACTTTCATTAAAATCTCTCCTTTCACCTCACCCACTATACTTATTGATTGGTCATTTCTGATTTAATTTAAACATTAACTACTTATTTTATAACAAAAAAAAAATAATTTCCATTGCATTAAAAGCAAAAATGTATATATGATGTCATGTCATTTAATTTGGAATTTTATTATACAATATATCATGTACTATTGTACCATATTATGTACATATATGTACATACATAACATAATAATAAATTAAATTGCGAATGTTAAATCGATTATTATTAGATCAGTAAATTTTGATTTGCAATTTTTTAATAACTTAATTTCAATGATATTTTTGAGAAAACAAGGCAAAAAAGCATGTAATTGCCTTTTATAGTATTAAAATGCTAGTTAATTTTTGAAAAAAAAAAAGAAGTTTTTACTATATAAATATATAATAAATTTATGAACATATGTATGTGTGTGTATATTTTGATGAATATTTGACATTTGAGTTAATTTTTAGATTAAGGCATAATATTTTGGAGTTCCATATAAGTGCGGAGTGCGTACACTATACAAACATTTTATTATTGTTTTGAGTTTAAAATATTGTTATTGTTATTTTTTTCTTTTTCTTGTGTCACTTTTATGATTTCTTTGTTTCAATATAAATTTGAGCTAAAAATTTTTGAATTTAGAGCTAAAAACAAAAAAAAAATGATAATATTTTTAATTTTAAGCAAAAAGTGTAGTGAAATGAATCAGCACTAAAAATAATTTTCTCACGATTTAAATTTTTTGTTTTTTCTCTTTTATGATTTTTATAATTTTTTAATTAAAATTTTATTTGTTTTCTTTTTTTTTATATTAGACTTTATTTATTTAGTGAAAAAAAGAAGTTTTTTTTTATTTTGTTTTTAATTTCTTCCTTCACGTCTAGTTCATGCGATTGCTAATTTACGACTGATCAATTCAGTTAAGTAAATTTTCATAAATGTTTTTATTTTTGTTTTTTTTTCTCTCTACAAAATTTTCCTTTTCAATTCCAATATATTTTAAATATTAAAAGAGAAAAATGAATGTATACGATGCTGCCCGCCGCCTGACGAGCAAAATAATAACAGAAAAAGAAAACAATAGCAATAGAATATGAAAAAATAAGAAAAATTAAAAAACCATAAGGTAAAAAAATTTTTATACAATGGTAAAAGTCAGTAGTACTACACGCTATTTGTGCACAGTAGAAAAGTCAATTATAAAAGAAAAACTAAGAAAAGAGAAAATTAATTCAGGAAAAATGAGAAAAAGAAGAGGTAAAAGACGTCACGTTACAAATGATGCCGATCCTATTAAATTTTATATGTAGATATTGAGAAAAAAAAAATCAAAAACAAAAAAAAAAAAAGGAAAAAAATAAATATTTTTTATTGAAGCCTTTGAAAATTTTTGATAATAAGATCAAAAGGTAATGATGATCTCTTTTCTTTGCTATTAAAAATTTATAGCTTGTTCCATTGCTGCCAAACTGTAACAACTCAAAATTCGTTAATTTTCAAATAAAACAAAGTTTTGTGTTTTTTTTTTATTTTGACAAAATAATCAGAATTTGCGATTAAATAATTCTATATTATTCTTCATAAAAAAAAATCTTCATAAAATGTCGTATTTAACTAGAAAATGAAATTTTTGGAGTTGTTACACATTTGTAATGGAGCGATATTTTTCAAAATGCCTGTAATTTTATTGAATTATTGAATTTACGTAAATCAATACATGTATAAGCATTTTAATATTTTTTGAAAATAGAAATTTTTTCATAATTCTTGAACATTTTCTACATTCAAAAGCCAAATTGAATTGATTTAAGCCATTTAATTTTTGCAACAATTTACACTTGAGAGATAAGAGTACTAGAAACGTTAACTAATTTTTAATATAAAAATCATTTTCTTTTGTGAAAATGTTGCCGCAAAATAATTTTAGTAAAACAATGTTGCAAGATTGTTCATTTCTTATTACTTTTCTCCCCTATGTTCAATAAATATACTACAATATTAAAGATGGTACAGTAAGTGAAATATTTCAAAATTAGTTAGTACTTTGAAGTGATTTATGCTTTTTTTTCGTTAAAAATTGATTAGATATTAATAAATGATTAGATTGAGTGCTTACGTAGTGCACACTACTGGCTTCTATAAACTCACCCTTATGCGTCTCCATAATTTAATTTGAAATGATTAAATTACAAATTTTATAAAATATATTTGTAATAATACATAAAGCTCTTTTGTTGCAACTTCCTATTAACATATGTAAGTTTTAGTTTTTACCCCTAAATATATGCAATTTTGTAACTTGAAAAAAAAATCTTAAAAAATTAATATTTTTTTCCAATATTACTAATAGCCAATAACAAAATGTCAATCAATTTTTAATTGCCTCTATATTAAATGAACTAAATTACAATAAGCTATAGTACTATACGTACATATACTTATACATACATATGTCTCACGTTATTTTACATATGTCTCACACATTAATTTACTATTTACTCTTAATTTAAAATATTTTAAATTCACGTATACCGTTTTGAAAATATTTTAAAAATAAAAATTTTAAATTTTTACACAGAAATCCATAACATAAATAACATTACTAATTAGTACTTTAACACTATTTCAAAAATCAAAATAAATTTAGCACTTGTACTTAAAGACAAATTGTACCTAAAGACAAATTGTGCGGAAAAGTATTATTTTTAGCGGTGGTGTACTGATTATAGATTGTCAAAAAAAATTAAAGTGTATCTTTTAAAAGAGAGGCAAGCACCTCTCAGTTTAAATTTTAATTTAAACACCTCTCTTCGAAAGTTTTCTTAAATCGAAAGTTCTTTATGTGCAAATCTAAAGTCTAGGGTCGTCTAATACTTAAACTACATGAACATTGCAGTTGACATTTAAAAACTGTCAAATTTTAATTACATTATTTTTGTAAACAAAAGAAAATGATTAAATTGAATGACTGGAAATTGAATACCCTAACATCTCTTTTACGTATCAAAATTCATGACTTCCCAATAGTTGAAGGCGTATAATGAAAAGTCCTCAGTAGTGTGACAGTTGTTATTTTTCGGAAACAAAAAAAAATTTAATGAACTTTTTGTAAAAAAAAAAAATATTTTCTTTACCAATAAATTTCATTTATAATTTTTGTGGCGTTCGCCTCTTAATATTTTTTTTTTGTTTTCTTAAAGAAAAAGCGGAAAACTCTTAATTCAAATAATTCTGACGTTAAGTTTATTTTTTATAATACAAAACCAGAAACAACAAAATAAAAAATTAGAGAAGAAAACAAAGGTGAATTTTCATTTTTAAAAATAATTTTTTTTATTTTTTACAGAAAACACAAAAAAAAAAAACGTGAAAATTCGCCTTTGTTTTTTTTTTATGATAAATTACTGCGATTTATAATTCTTTAGACTCCTTCACTTTTAATCGTTCGAAATATTTCTTTATGTACAAAACAAAAATATATACCAAGAAAAATAAGGGAAAGTTGTCAATAAATCTGTTCAAAATTTATACAGGTGTAACAATTTTCATATACATATATATATACCTACATATATAACTAGTCGTGTGTGCTTGCATTGCAAGCCTTGCAAGTATGATGCCTGTAGTTTTGAAATTGTGTTCCATTCTGTGGCTGAGATATTTTAAGTTTACTTTATTTCTTCAAAAACACACCCATAATATACATATAGATATGTTTTTTCCTGATAAATAATAAGATAAAACTTAAAACTTAAAATAAAAAAGTTCTGAGAAATAATTACCCAAAAATACATAATTAAACAAATAATTAGTTCCTTTGAAATCTAATACCTTTTGAGTAATTTATTTTAAAACTTCACTTTGAGTTATGTCGCATAAAATCGTAAAATACCTTCTACAATAAACACTTTTAGCCATAAATTATTGTTAATTATAAACTACAATTCATGCACGTATGTATTTGGAGTTTATAATACATGCGAATAAAACGCGTGACTGTAGAATGAGTTAACACCAATACTAACGTATATAGGGTAATACGTATTGCATACGATTTCTATGCAAAAAGTCTCAGGTTCGAACCCTGCAAAATGCGATTTGCCAGATCAACTTTTTTTATTGATAATTTTATTTTTTTTTTAAATAAAATTAAAAAACCTTCACCCTTACCAAATCAATATCAGCGAGTTTCCGTTCTAAAACTTTTACCCTACTTGTAAAAAGTTTAATGCAATAGAATAACATTTTCTTATAAAATTTTACCCTAAAAATATATTGTCAAGGAGTTTAATGTAAACTTATGTTTTGCTTTCTAATACATGTTGCAACAGATCCCGAGAAGAATGCACAACTAAATTCATATGTACACACTTATTATAAAACAATGTAGATTTTATTAAAACAATTTTCTTAAGAAAGTTTTCATTTTTTGTTATAACTCACACTTCCAAAAATGAATTTATATACAATATTAATACTTCCAAAAGTAAGTAAAAAATTACCCCTACAGGATGTAAAACCATTTTGTAAAAAACGGTTACAAAACATCTTGGGAGGGGGTGAAGGGGGAGGGCGGGTGGAATTCTTGCTTTTTCTGGTACCCTAGAGGCAAAATTCTACCTAATGCCTTTTGTCCCATGTCTCTAGCCCTTCTAGAAGTACCCGTACTTTTTACCACCTGAGAAGTAGCTATATATATATAATGTAAAATATGATGGTTTTTGATGAGTTATACGATATATGAATAAAATGTAGAATTATTAAGGGAAATTCAAGGTACTGCGTAGCCTAGTGGTTAGCGTGGTAGTCTCATAGCCAGAAGGTTATTGGATCAATGCTTGCCTGGATTGTTGTATTTTTCTTTTTTTGGATTATTTTAAAAATTTTTTTTTTTATTTTGTTTAAATTTTGTGTTTTATTTTTTTTTAATATATAACTGATAAATGTTATATAAAAGTTTAAAGAAAATTTCCAAAAAAATATTCTTATAATAGTTTGGAAAAATTCGCAAAAATTTTAAGTACATAAATATGTATGTAGTATGTATATTTTTTTTAAAGCTTACTGAGTAATTTTTTTAAGCTTTCTATATGAATTTAATAATATTCAAAACTGTAGAATAAATAGAAATAAATTTTAAACGCATAATTATTATATCATGGGGGTAAACTTACAAAAATTAATTTCTCAAATAAAGAAAAGGTTTAGTCAAAAACAAAATAATAATTTATGTATGTAAAAATATGTGCATGAATGTATATATGAATATATGTGTGTATGTATGTATATATGAATGGATTAGAATTGAAGATTTTAAAATTTTTCGTTCCAACATATGAACGTATGTACATATGAATGTATTAGAATCGAAAATTTTGAAATTTTGCTGTTGGAAAAATTATAAATAAAATTATAAATGCAAATATACATAATTATGAATAGATACCTGTTTTTTTTAAACTGTGGGTAAACATATAGGATTGAATTTTAAACATAAAGAAAAGGTTTAGTCAAAAACAAAATAATAATTTATGTATGTAAAAATATGTGTATGAATGTATATATGAATATATGTGTGTATGTATGTATATATGAATGTATTGGAATTTAGCATTTTTTACAGGTTTTCGCTCGAACAATAAAAATAAAATTTTAGGTAGATACATACGTACATAAATTGTGTATGTATATTTTTTTAAAGCTTGCTGACGAAACATAATATTCAAAACAATAACAAATGAAGCATTAATATTCAGTTGCCACAAAACATCTGATGTCTTTTATAAAATCTGACATTTATTTAAGTTTATTTCGATTTTTCGAAATTAAAATATATGTGAGATCATTGCATTTTCAAATATTATTTATTTCTCGGTTTGTGTTTCTAATAATAAAAATAACGTAAAACGTATCATTTATTTCTTGGTTTGTGTTTCTAATTATAAAAAGTATAAAAGAAAAACGTGCTTTTGTTATACAAAAATTTTTTCAGAAAATCTTAAAATAGAGCTATTTCGGGGCTAAAAAGTTCCAATGTCAGATTTTTCTGGTACCCTAGAGGCAAAATTCTACCTAATGCCTTTTGTCCCATGTCTCTAGCCCTTCTAGAAGTACCCGTACTTTTTACCACCTGAGAAGTAGCTATATATATATAATGTAAAATATGATGGTTTTTGATGAGTTATACGATATATGAATAAAATGTAGAATTATTAAGGGAAATTCAAGGTACTGCGTAGCCTAGTGGTTAGCGTGGTAGTCTCATAGCCAGAAGGTTATTGGATCAATGCTTGCCTGGATTGTTGTATTTTTCTTTTTTTGGATTATTTTAAAAATTTTTTTTTTTATTTTGTTTAAATTTTGTGTTTTATTTTTTTTTAATATATAACTGATAAATGTTATATAAAAGTTTAAAGAAAATTTCCAAAAAAATATTCTTATAATAGTTTGGAAAAATTCGCAAAAATTTTAAGTACATAAATATGTATGTAGTATGTATATTTTTTTTAAAGCTTACTGAGTAATTTTTTTAAGCTTTCTATATGAATTTAATAATATTCAAAACTGTAGAATAAATAGAAATAAATTTTAAACGCATAATTATTATATCATGGGGGTAAACTTACAAAAATTAATTTCTCAAATAAAGAAAAGGTTTAGTCAAAAACAAAATAATAATTTATGTATGTAAAAATATGTGCATGAATGTATATATGAATATATGTGTGTATGTATGTATATATGAATGGATTAGAATTGAAGATTTTAAAATTTTTCGTTCCAACATATGAACGTATGTACATATGAATGTATTAGAATCGAAAATTTTGAAATTTTGCTGTTGGAAAAATTATAAATAAAATTATAAATGCAAATATACATAATTATGAATAGAAGTTAACGAGGGATCAAATAGCGGGCATGTTAAAACAAGTTCAAACATGTTTCATCAGACATATTTCATCGTGAGAATTCTTCTACGCTGAATATTAATATTAAAACATGTTCAAATACGTTTCCAGCAAACATCATATTTCAGCATGAGAATTTCTTAACGCAAAAATATGTTCCCACAAAAAGTGCTGACGACATGTCTACGCTGTACTGTGAGAAATTTTTAGTTAGGAAAATAACATAAAATTAAATTTGCTAAATAAGCAAATTTTATACTATAAATTAGGTAACATTTAGATTAAGAATTTAGTCTTAGATAGTCTTAGACATTAATTGAACTAAGCATTAAAGTCTTAGAATAGTCTTAAAATTTAATTGTAAAGTTATATTAAATTTTAACCTAGTGTTGTGAAATAAAACGTATTGTAAAAGTAATCTTAAAGAAATAAAACGTATTATAAAAGTAATTTTAAAATCGAAATAAAATTATTTTTTTTTTTAAACGAATTTTGACACAAAATTCGTAACTGGCGCCCGAGCAGCAGGGACAGGTCGTAACAATAAGGTTCTACAAGTGAAGACAAGGTTAAATAACCCGTCATAAGTGAGCGTAACTCGTACCGCAGTAGGCCGATAGTAAATCTCGAACACTAACAGCCAAAAAGGAACAATACGGTGCCTCCAGTAGAAATCTGCGACCTGCGAACAAAGCACAACACAATCATCTGAGACTCCTGAAGTAACCTTCAGTAACACGGGAACAATAGGACATGCGAACCCGCGCTTTAATAGTCCTCATAATACTAAAGTAAGAAAATTTTTTTAAAAAAAGGAAAATTAAACAATTTAAAAGAAAAACGATTAACAATTCTAATTTAAATAAAAATTAATTAAATATAAAAACCAATAAAAAATTGAAATAAACTTAATAATTAAAAATTAAAAACTTAAATAAAAGAAAAAAAAAAAAAAAAAAAAAAAAAATTTAAATTAAATAAAAAAAAACTTAACCAAAAATTAAACTAAAATTAAATTAATATAAATAACGGTGAATTAAATAAATTAAGAAATCAAAATTAATTTGACTACTAAAATTTAAAACGAAAACTAATAAACGAAAAAAGTAAAGGTAGCAATACCACCAATACACGTAAAACATAGAAACCCTATTACTGGAGAACGAGAGTTGATACGAATAATCAAAATCGAACTATTGTTCAATAAAAAAATTTTTAAATTCAAAGGCTTAAAAATAAAAAATATAAGAGTATAAAATGGAAGCTCTAACCACAGCAATCAATAATTTAACGGGAATAGTGAACCGGCAAATAGAACAAATCAAAAGTTTAGAACAACGTATCGTAAATCTGGAACATTCTGCAACGGGTAGTGACTTAACACAAGAGCAAGAAGGTTTTATGAAAAGGCTGGAGCAACGGATTCAACATTTAGAATTTTCTGGATCAAGTGGTAATCAAACACAAAGCCAACAAATTCTAGCAACGCCAAAAACCGTTGACGAACTCAAAGAAATAAGCAGACTCCCAGACAGAGTGAAGGAGCTCCAATATTTCGATGGTGATCCAGTACAATATATCTCTTGGGTGCACGCCGTAGAAGGCATACTAAAAGATTATGAAATCGTTAAAGAAAGACCCATATACCGGACTATTTTACAAAGCATCAGGCAGAAAATCGGAGGCAAGGCTGATCTGGCCTTGATATCGTATAACATCTATGACGAAGACTGGTTAACAATCAAGGAATGCTTGTCGATGCATTACGCCGATAAAAGAGATGTGCGTACCCTCGAGCACCAACTGTTCATGCTTAAACAAGGCAACTCTAGCATAGATTCATTTTACGCTACCGTCAATCATCAATTTTCACTCATCGTGAATAAATTAAAAACGGAAACCTACAATGCTGAAACAATTGCTGTGCTTGTCGAGACATACAGAAATAAAACATTGGACGTCTTTATACGAGGTTTAAATGGTGAATTAGCAAAAATGTTAATGATTCAGAGGCCTCAAACACTGCCAGAGGCGTATGCGTTTTGCCTGGAGATGCAGAATTTAAATCTTAGGAACATAACAGTGCACCAAAAAAATAACAATAATCGAGTTTCGGTACCTATCAATAACATAAGCAGCAAACCAAGAATCCCTATGCCGTTCAGACCATACCAAGATGGTTTACGTAATCCGTATCAGCAAAGTTTCCCACAACGTCACCCAATAGGTGGTAACCAACCCCAACAACAAAATTACCAACAAAATAATCGCTACGCACCTCCAAGACCAACATATCCGAAACCACCTACACCGATGGATGTTGATCCATCGCTACATAGCAAGAGAGTCAACTATATAAACCGGCCAAGAAACAACGAGCCTGAATCCAAGCAACGGCTATTCAACCTGGAGCAGGAAGAAAATGACGATTCTAATCAAGAAACACCAGAAGTAGATGAATATCAGGAATATGAATTTGATGAAGAAAAAGAAGATGATCCGCAAGAGATAAATTTTACGAGCGGAGCCTCTCTAGCGTTCCTTACCTAGAGTACCATACCAGGAACAATGATATCCTAAAGTTCCTAGTTGATACGGGAGCCAATAAAAACTTCATCAGACCCGAGCTTGCTGTCGACACAAAACCAACCAACAAACCATTTAAAATTCGTTCTGCGGGAGGTGATGTTCAAATTACAGAAAAAATGAACGCCAAATTCTTCAAATGCATCGGTAATAATAGTACCTTGGAATTTTTCGTCCTGCCAGGATTAAAATCGTTCGACGGTATTTTGGGCGACGATACATTGAAAGCCTTGGAAGCCGTCATAGACAGAAAGAACAACCTAATTACGATAAAACCTGGTATTACTATACCTCTTAAGGAAAAAACATCAGTTCAAGTCAATAACATTGAAATCAAGGCAGACCATTTGTCTGAAGAACTAAAGGGACGAATCTCAGAAATTATCAGCAAGTATAGCAAGATTTTTGGGCCAATTAATGATAGCGAAATTATAGACACGGAAGTAAGGGCAGAGATCAAAACATCGAATGAAGAACCAATTTACACCAAACAATACCCGTATCCCAGCAACATGAGAGGAGAGGTCGAAGAGCAAATAGGGAATTTACTAAAAGATGGTATCATCCGACCATCAAAGAGTCCTTACAACTCTCCAATTTGGATAGTTTCCAAGAAACCAGATGCCTCAGGAACTAAGAAATACCGAATGGTGATCGACTTCAAAAGATTAAATGCTGTAACCATTCCAGACACGTACCCGATTCCCGATATCACCAACACGCTTTCAAGTTTGGGAAAAGCTAGGTTTTTTACAACTATTGACCTCACATCCGGGTTCCACCAAATCAAAATGTCGGAAAAAGATATACCCAAAACAGCATTCTCCACTATGAATGGGAAGTACGAGTTTACTCGACTACCCTTTGGCTTGAGGAATGCACCGGCCATATTCCAGCGAATGATAGACGACGTACTAGAGCAACACATAGGAAAGCGCTGCTACGTCTATATAGACGATGTCATCATTTTTGGAGAAACCGAAGAACAACATCTAACAAATATCGAGGAAGTGTTCTCTACATTGGAAAAGGCAAATCTAAGGGTTAACCTGGAAAAAACCCATTTTTTCAAGACAGAAGTGGAATTTTTGGGACACCTGATTACTCACGAAGGAATAAAACCGGATCCCAAAAAGGTCGAAGCCATCAGACAAATTAAACCACCAACAAATCTTAAAGAACTCAAGTCATTCCTAGGACTAACATCTTACTACAGGCGATTCATCAAAGATTTTGCCAAAATTGCGAAACCTCTAACGAACTTGACAAGAGGTAACAATGCGCAAATAAAAGCCAATCAGTCCAAACGGGTGATAGTAAAACTAAACCAAGCAGAACTAAAGGCATTTGATAATTTGAAAAAGCTACTAATGTCATCTGAAGTTCTCATCTTTCCGGATTTCGAGAGCACATTTATACTGACCACAGATGCGTCGAATCAAGCGATTGGTGCTGTCTTATCTCAAGGCGAGATAGGAAAGGATAGGCCTATTACGTACATCTCTAGATCGTTAAACAAGACAGAAGAAGGCTACGCTACTAATGAGAAGGAGATGCTAGCCATCGTATGGGCACTTGATAACCTGCGCAACTATCTGTATGGGGCAAGAAAAATCAAAATACTGACAGACCATCAGCCTCTCACATTTGCTCTAGGCAACCGCAATTACAATGCGAAGCTCAAAAGATGGAGGGCTCGAATTGAAGAATATAATCACGAGCTAGTCTACCGGCCTGGTAAGACCAATGTAGTGGCCGACGCTCTATCAAGGCTGCCGACTGAAATCAATTCACTATCAACTAGCTCCACAGAGACAGCCCATAGTTGTGACGAAGACAGTAGTGATCTTATTCCACATTGCGAAGCTCCGATTAACGTCTTTAAAACTCAAATAATCATCAAACGCAGCAAAGATATCACAGCCTATGAGGAACCTCATCCAGGATATCGAAGATTCACCATTGGAATGCCAAACATAACACGCCAGGAACTCATAACTGCGCTGAAACAAAGGCTCAATCCTACCATTATTAATGGGATCAAGATACCCGAAGAATATCTAAGTATGCTTAATGAAATTTACAAGGAATGCTTCAGTAATTTTAAGATTAGAATTACACAAAGAATGGTAGAAGATGTCGCGAACGAAGAAAGACGGCTCAACATAATTGAAAAAGAACACAAAAGAGCACATAGGAGTTCTGTAGAAAACCGGGAACAGATAATGGAAAAATATTACTTCCCTTCCATGAACAGACTCATCAGGGAGTATATCAAGGTGTGTGAAATATGCAACTGTAATAAATATGATAGACATCCACTCCGCCCACAGCTTCAACCCACGCCCATTCCTGAGTATCCTACGCAGATACTTCATTTAGACATAATGGAAATACAGGGTGAAAAGTATATCACTTGTATAGACAAATTCTCCAAGTTTGTCAAATTCTTTGGAATTAAAGATAAATCAGCATTACATCTCAGAGACAAACTCACAAAGGTACTTCATTATTTCACCGTACCGGAAATAATTGTCACAGATAATGAAGGCGGAATAATCAGTCCTATTGTGTCAACTTACATCAAGGCACTAGGAATAAAAATGTACAATACTCCATCTCAGAAGAGTGAAGTAAATGGAACTATTGAAAGAGCTCACTCAACGATTTTGGAAATCATTAGGTGTCTACGAAAAGAGCATCCCCAACTGTCACATAAGGAGCTAATTACAATTGCAGTAGATCGATACAACAACACATACCACTCAGTAACAAAGAAGAAACCTGCCGATATATTCTACGGAAGAACTTCTCGCGTCAACTATCAGAATTTACTCAATATCAGAGAAAAAATACATAGCGATCTTACGCAGCAAATCCAACGCTCGCAGCAAATAAAGCTCAATCGGGAGAACAAAAAAAGAAATGAACCCACTGACTACAAAAAGGGTCAAATGATCTATGTAAAAGATAAACAGATAAAATCTAAGCATAAACCTATATACAGAAAAGAAACAGTGTTGAAAAACAACAAAGCTACCATCACTACAATATCGGGAAAACGGATTCATAAATCCCACATCAAAAACACCCCTAACTAAAACCTTTTTATTTCAGATGTTATATGACGGCAGCCTCACTCAAAATTTTCGAGGTTACAGACACAATAGCCACACTTAAATTGGGAGAAGCCCGCATACTAAATGGAAGTTTTAACCTGATCCACACAATAAACCTCAAAAATTACGATGAAATATTGCGAGAATTAATACCATTGGTGAATAACGTCAATGATTCTAGCACCATCAAGCCACAGCTGCAATATCAAGTTGACCAGATAATGGAATCTATAGCCAGAATTCGAGGAACTAAAAGATCTCGGAGATCCATCAATTGGATTGGAACAGCCTGGAAATGGTTAGCAGGCACACCAGACGCCACTGACTGGGAAACTATACTCCAAAACCAGAATCAGCTGACCTATAATAGCAACCAACAGTACAGAATAAACAGTGAAATAATGTCAGTGACAAACAAACTCATGGAACGGTACAATAAGATACTAAAACAACTGGGCAATACCAATGATCATAGATTCGAACAGATGGTATTTAACAAGCTTGTAATCATCAAGGAAGCTATTAACGAAATCATCCTTGCAATTGAACTCGCGAAGCAAAAAATCGTCAATACAAACTTGCTGAGTAGTGATGAAATTCTTAACATACTGAAGGAGGTTAACACTCTACCATATTCTAACGACATTGAAGCAATCGAATACGCTGAACCAAAAGTAATAACTAATGGTCTTACAATCCTTTACGTAATTTCACTACCAAAAGCAGACGAGCGTTTATACGACCATATTTTGATCAAACCAACTATTAGAAACGAGAGTCAGGTATATCTAGAGTACGAAGAGCTGCTCGTTAACGAGGAAATCTATGGCGTAATAGGCAAGTGTGAAAACTTTAATGATGTTACCATTTGCAAGAAAAACAGACTGACAGCGTTGCAACCCGGACATTGCGTAACGCAACTCATCAGGGGATTTAATGCAAGATGTGATTTTCAATACAATGGGAAAGAAATAATAGAGGAAATTACCAAGAATATGATCTTCTTATCCAATTTCCATGGAGATGTTATAACCACCTCTACTGCGGGGAAGCTCTCAGGAAGTTTTCTCCTACAATATTCCAACGATACTATACGCATTAAGGGACTTACGTTCACCAACAACGAAGTAAGATCTCCAGAGGTACTACCAGCGTTCCTTCAAACAAATCTAACCCAGGCAAATAGGAAACTCAATTTGGAGTATCTTCATGATTTACAACAGAACAATATAAGAAAGGTGCAGCAACTAGCCACGTCAAACAATATCACAACATCAATCAACTCAGTTATCACCATTGCGGTAGTTCTAATTATAATAGCGATAATAATTTTCAAGAAGAAAAAGACACAAACAGAAAGGACATTCGTAGCAGAGATCACCCCTAAGGACTTAGCTACTAATCTTACCAAACTCAACGTTGATCTACGGGACGTAGATCTTTAGAGGGGGAAGAGTTAACGAGGGATCAAATAGCGGGCATGTTAAAACAAGTTCAAACATGTTTCATCAGACATATTTCATCGTGAGAATTCTTCTACGCTGAATATTAATATTAAAACATGTTCAAATACGTTTCCAGCAAACATCATATTTCAGCATGAGAATTTCTTAACGCAAAAATATGTTCCCACAAAAAGTGCTGACGACATGTCTACGCTGTACTGTGAGAAATTTTTAGTTAGGAAAATAACATAAAATTAAATTTGCTAAATAAGCAAATTTTATACTATAAATTAGGTAACATTTAGATTAAGAATTTAGTCTTAGATAGTCTTAGACATTAATTGAACTAAGCATTAAAGTCTTAGAATAGTCTTAAAATTTAATTGTAAAGTTATATTAAATTTTAACCTAGTGTTGTGAAATAAAACGTATTGTAAAAGTAATCTTAAAGAAATAAAACGTATTATAAAAGTAATTTTAAAATCGAAATAAAATTATTTTTTTTTTTAAACGAATTTTGACACAAAATTCGTAACTTAGATACCTGTTTTTTTTAAACTGTGGGTAAACATATAGGATTGAATTTTAAACATAAAGAAAAGGTTTAGTCAAAAACAAAATAATAATTTATGTATGTAAAAATATGTGTATGAATGTATATATGAATATATGTGTGTATGTATGTATATATGAATGTATTGGAATTTAGCATTTTTTACAGGTTTTCGCTCGAACAATAAAAATAAAATTTTAGGTAGATACATACGTACATAAATTGTGTATGTATATTTTTTTAAAGCTTGCTGACGAAACATAATATTCAAAACAATAACAAATGAAGCATTAATATTCAGTTGCCACAAAACATCTGATGTCTTTTATAAAATCTGACATTTATTTAAGTTTATTTCGATTTTTCGAAATTAAAATATATGTGAGATCATTGCATTTTCAAATATTATTTATTTCTCGGTTTGTGTTTCTAATAATAAAAATAACGTAAAACGTATCATTTATTTCTTGGTTTGTGTTTCTAATTATAAAAAGTATAAAAGAAAAACGTGCTTTTGTTATACAAAAATTTTTTCAGAAAATCTTAAAATAGAGCTATTTCGGGGCTAAAAAGTTCCAATGTCAGATTTTTCTGGTACCCTAGAGGCAAAATTCTACCTAATGCCTTTTGTCCCATGTCTCTAGCCCTTCTAGAAGTACCCGTACTTTTTACCACCTGAGAAGTAGCTATATATATATAATGTAAAATATGATGGTTTTTGATGAGTTATACGATATATGAATAAAATGTAGAATTATTAAGGGAAATTCAAGGTACTGCGTAGCCTAGTGGTTAGCGTGGTAGTCTCATAGCCAGAAGGTTATTGGATCAATGCTTGCCTGGATTGTTGTATTTTTCTTTTTTTGGATTATTTTAAAAATTTTTTTTTTTATTTTGTTTAAATTTTGTGTTTTATTTTTTTTTAATATATAACTGATAAATGTTATATAAAAGTTTAAAGAAAATTTCCAAAAAAATATTCTTATAATAGTTTGGAAAAATTCGCAAAAATTTTAAGTACATAAATATGTATGTAGTATGTATATTTTTTTTAAAGCTTACTGAGTAATTTTTTTAAGCTTTCTATATGAATTTAATAATATTCAAAACTGTAGAATAAATAGAAATAAATTTTAAACGCATAATTATTATATCATGGGGGTAAACTTACAAAAATTAATTTCTCAAATAAAGAAAAGGTTTAGTCAAAAACAAAATAATAATTTATGTATGTAAAAATATGTGCATGAATGTATATATGAATATATGTGTGTATGTATGTATATATGAATGGATTAGAATTGAAGATTTTAAAATTTTTCGTTCCAACATATGAACGTATGTACATATGAATGTATTAGAATCGAAAATTTTGAAATTTTGCTGTTGGAAAAATTATAAATAAAATTATAAATGCAAATATACATAATTATGAATAGATACCTGTTTTTTTTAAACTGTGGGTAAACATATAGGATTGAATTTTAAACATAAAGAAAAGGTTTAGTCAAAAACAAAATAATAATTTATGTATGTAAAAATATGTGTATGAATGTATATATGAATATATGTGTGTATGTATGTATATATGAATGTATTGGAATTTAGCATTTTTTACAGGTTTTCGCTCGAACAATAAAAATAAAATTTTAGGTAGATACATACGTACATAAATTGTGTATGTATATTTTTTTAAAGCTTGCTGACGAAACATAATATTCAAAACAATAACAAATGAAGCATTAATATTCAGTTGCCACAAAACATCTGATGTCTTTTATAAAATCTGACATTTATTTAAGTTTATTTCGATTTTTCGAAATTAAAATATATGTGAGATCATTGCATTTTCAAATATTATTTATTTCTCGGTTTGTGTTTCTAATAATAAAAATAACGTAAAACGTATCATTTATTTCTTGGTTTGTGTTTCTAATTATAAAAAGTATAAAAGAAAAACGTGCTTTTGTTATACAAAAATTTTTTCAGAAAATCTTAAAATAGAGCTATTTCGGGGCTAAAAAGTTCCAATGTCAGATTTTTCTGGTACCCTAGAGGCAAAATTCTACCTAATGCCTTTTGTCCCATGTCTCTAGCCCTTCTAGAAGTACCCGTACTTTTTACCACCTGAGAAGTAGCTATATATATATAATGTAAAATATGATGGTTTTTGATGAGTTATACGATATATGAATAAAATGTAGAATTATTAAGGGAAATTCAAGGTACTGCGTAGCCTAGTGGTTAGCGTGGTAGTCTCATAGCCAGAAGGTTATTGGATCAATGCTTGCCTGGATTGTTGTATTTTTCTTTTTTTGGATTATTTTAAAAATTTTTTTTTTTATTTTGTTTAAATTTTGTGTTTTATTTTTTTTTAATATATAACTGATAAATGTTATATAAAAGTTTAAAGAAAATTTCCAAAAAAATATTCTTATAATAGTTTGGAAAAATTCGCAAAAATTTTAAGTACATAAATATGTATGTAGTATGTATATTTTTTTTAAAGCTTACTGAGTAATTTTTTTAAGCTTTCTATATGAATTTAATAATATTCAAAACTGTAGAATAAATAGAAATAAATTTTAAACGCATAATTATTATATCATGGGGGTAAACTTACAAAAATTAATTTCTCAAATAAAGAAAAGGTTTAGTCAAAAACAAAATAATAATTTATGTATGTAAAAATATGTGCATGAATGTATATATGAATATATGTGTGTATGTATGTATATATGAATGGATTAGAATTGAAGATTTTAAAATTTTTCGTTCCAACATATGAACGTATGTACATATGAATGTATTAGAATCGAAAATTTTGAAATTTTGCTGTTGGAAAAATTATAAATAAAATTATAAATGCAAATATACATAATTATGAATAGATACCTGTTTTTTTTAAACTGTGGGTAAACATATAGGATTGAATTTTAAACATAAAGAAAAGGTTTAGTCAAAAACAAAATAATAATTTATGTATGTAAAAATATGTGTATGAATGTATATATGAATATATGTGTGTATGTATGTATATATGAATGTATTGGAATTTAGCATTTTTTACAGGTTTTCGCTCGAACAATAAAAATAAAATTTTAGGTAGATACATACGTACATAAATTGTGTATGTATATTTTTTTAAAGCTTGCTGACGAAACATAATATTCAAAACAATAACAAATGAAGCATTAATATTCAGTTGCCACAAAACATCTGATGTCTTTTATAAAATCTGACATTTATTTAAGTTTATTTCGATTTTTCGAAATTAAAATATATGTGAGATCATTGCATTTTCAAATATTATTTATTTCTCGGTTTGTGTTTCTAATAATAAAAATAACGTAAAACGTATCATTTATTTCTTGGTTTGTGTTTCTAATTATAAAAAGTATAAAAGAAAAACGTGCTTTTGTTATACAAAAATTTTTTCAGAAAATCTTAAAATAGAGCTATTTCGGGGCTAAAAAGTTCCAATGTCAGATTTTTCTGGTACCCTAGAGGCAAAATTCTACCTAATGCCTTTTGTCCCATGTCTCTAGCCCTTCTAGAAGTACCCGTACTTTTTACCACCTGAGAAGTAGCTATATATATATAATGTAAAATATGATGGTTTTTGATGAGTTATACGATATATGAATAAAATGTAGAATTATTAAGGGAAATTCAAGGTACTGCGTAGCCTAGTGGTTAGCGTGGTAGTCTCATAGCCAGAAGGTTATTGGATCAATGCTTGCCTGGATTGTTGTATTTTTCTTTTTTTGGATTATTTTAAAAATTTTTTTTTTTATTTTGTTTAAATTTTGTGTTTTATTTTTTTTTAATATATAACTGATAAATGTTATATAAAAGTTTAAAGAAAATTTCCAAAAAAATATTCTTATAATAGTTTGGAAAAATTCGCAAAAATTTTAAGTACATAAATATGTATGTAGTATGTATATTTTTTTTAAAGCTTACTGAGTAATTTTTTTAAGCTTTCTATATGAATTTAATAATATTCAAAACTGTAGAATAAATAGAAATAAATTTTAAACGCATAATTATTATATCATGGGGGTAAACTTACAAAAATTAATTTCTCAAATAAAGAAAAGGTTTAGTCAAAAACAAAATAATAATTTATGTATGTAAAAATATGTGCATGAATGTATATATGAATATATGTGTGTATGTATGTATATATGAATGGATTAGAATTGAAGATTTTAAAATTTTTCGTTCCAACATATGAACGTATGTACATATGAATGTATTAGAATCGAAAATTTTGAAATTTTGCTGTTGGAAAAATTATAAATAAAATTATAAATGCAAATATACATAATTATGAATAGATACCTGTTTTTTTTAAACTGTGGGTAAACATATAGGATTGAATTTTAAACATAAAGAAAAGGTTTAGTCAAAAACAAAATAATAATTTATGTATGTAAAAATATGTGTATGAATGTATATATGAATATATGTGTGTATGTATGTATATATGAATGTATTGGAATTTAGCATTTTTTACAGGTTTTCGCTCGAACAATAAAAATAAAATTTTAGGTAGATACATACGTACATAAATTGTGTATGTATATTTTTTTAAAGCTTGCTGACGAAACATAATATTCAAAACAATAACAAATGAAGCATTAATATTCAGTTGCCACAAAACATCTGATGTCTTTTATAAAATCTGACATTTATTTAAGTTTATTTCGATTTTTCGAAATTAAAATATATGTGAGATCATTGCATTTTCAAATATTATTTATTTCTCGGTTTGTGTTTCTAATAATAAAAATAACGTAAAACGTATCATTTATTTCTTGGTTTGTGTTTCTAATTATAAAAAGTATAAAAGAAAAACGTGCTTTTGTTATACAAAAATTTTTTCAGAAAATCTTAAAATAGAGCTATTTCGGGGCTAAAAAGTTCCAATGTCAGATTTTTCTGGTACCCTAGAGGCAAAATTCTACCTAATGCCTTTTGTCCCATGTCTCTAGCCCTTCTAGAAGTACCCGTACTTTTTACCACCTGAGAAGTAGCTATATATATATAATGTATTCTATATGAATGACACGTTTGAAAGTTAAACAAAGAATGAGTGGTAAATTTTAAAGAAAAACTGTCAAAGAGAGTAACAGCGTTGATGACGCAATATATTGAAAATTTTCCTTTCCAATAAAATTAAATGAAAATAAAATTTAGTTAATGGAAAAATAAAAGAAAAATAAGAGCTATTGTTTTATTTTTACGTATAAGTAATTTTGACAATTTAGTTTTTGACAATATTAAAATTATAAGCAACAGAAGTTTACGTCATAATGTAATTCAGTAAATAAGTTGCAAATTATGCAGATGTGACATTTATGATTTAGAAATGCTAAATATAGCAATTTCGGAAAAATTAACTAAAGTGAGTGTTAAAATACTTATTTCAAAGAGAATTAAAAATATTGAATAATGTAGAAAAATAGTAGAAAATTGCATTGAAATAAAATTCAACTTTTCTTAGTAGACAGCTAAAATTAAACAGTTATAATTTCTCAATGTTAATTTTGACATTATTTTGTGTAAATTATTGCGGCATACAAATTTCGGGAATTTCGACAAAATGAATTGAAACTAAAGTGATTATATTTATTAAATCGGTAAGAGTTGACATAAAAACTTAATATGCAATTGGATTTGGAAATAATTTTGAAAAGAATATTAAGGTTCTTCTTATATACTTTTTGTTTTAATTGTTTATCATTAAAATTAGAAGATAAAATTAAGCCTTTAAATTTCATTAGAACTAGAATTTTTCGAAACAAAACCTCCTTACAGGCAAATTTGTGAAAAATTTAAATAGGGAATCATATCGTTATTCTTACTAGCTTAAGTATATCGTAAAATTTTTACGGGATTGCATATTAAAATGTTAGAAACTAGAATCTATATCGTTTTTTAAATATAATAGCGATTAATATGACAAAATATTGTTTACGCATTTAAAAAATTAAAATATTTGCCAGATAGAAACCTCATAATAGAAATGATGAGGTTATTTTATATCCTGCTATATACATACACATATGCATATACTGATTTTTAATATAATTTTTTGAATTTTAAAATTAAACAAAAACCAATCAATTCGATAAAATCCATAAATGTTTTACGTAAATCGCAAGTAGAAGTAAACAATTTTTTATTACGATTTTCCTTAATTTTTCTGCTTTTTTTCTTATATTTTACTTTGAATTGAAAACATTTTTCAATTTGCAAATTACCAAAATAAGAACAAGAAAAAAAATATATATTTGAATTAAAAATTTATTTTAATAAGTTTAGAAAATAAACATGACCTGCGAATTTAATACACAATATTTTATTTTTATATTTAAAATTAAACTGGACAATTTCAAATCATAAAAAAATTGCGCATTAATATTGAAAATATTGAAACGAGCAACCGCATCGTATATTTTTTCGAAAAATATTTAAAAATATGTAATCATAAATCGAGAGAAAAACTTACACAAGACACCGAAAATTTTTTATGTAAACTCATTTTAGTTTTCAACAAAAAATTTGTAACTTTATTTTTTGTCAATTCATTGTTTCAACAGCTCTTTAAAGGCAAAGCTATGCGGCTATCGGTAATAATGTGTCGTTTACTTGTAAGAGTAAAATAAATAATGTTGTAGTAGATCTGGTGGATTTCGATTCAAATATTTTGCGCAGTTGGTTTTATAAAAATAAGAATTTAATTAGTACCAAAACTGAATATATGAATTTCAATATCTATTTTCCTCCAGTTTTTGATTATAAGTTGATGTTCCATTCAAACAGTTTGATTTCTGATGCTTCTTCTAATTCATTACCTTGTGACATTAATTTGTTTAAGAATTTGAAGAGTTGATTCATCTTTATCACATCAGTTTATATAGTTAACATAATGTCACCTATTATTCAATTTTTGATTCTAAATTGCAATATGGAATTGCTTGTTGGAGAGCTCTTATTCTAATTTTCTGAAGTCACTTTTTATAAGTCAAAAAATGCAGTTAGACTGATTCATGGAAAACTTCATATTACTTCAAACTCTAAATTATTTTTAGAATGACAAATTGTACTTTTTTAAGTTTTTAAAAATTTTTTTTTTTAAATGTGAAAAGACTTTCGTTAATTTCAAAATGATAGATTTGCTGTGATAACAATACCTCTTAAATTCAATTCGGTCTATTTAAAGTTGTATATGTAAACGATTTGTGAAAAAATCTACCACATGTTGGGTATTACTTCATTCTTTCTTTTAGAAAAAAAAAAATGGATAGTTCTTTAAAAAAAAATTAATGACATTTTTATTAGCTATTCACAAAATTATAATCTAAAATATGAAAGTGATTGGACCACACTTATAAAACTGTTAAAACAATTATGGTATAAAGTAAAGGGACAATATTTGAAAATTATTTTCGGCACAATTTAATTTAAATTTAGAAGAAACAAATTTAGCACCCAATAATTCCAAAGCAATATCTTCATTTCATTTGTTGGAAAAAAAACGCACTCATGTTTCGTTTATAAATTTGAATTATATAGATGTAATTTATAATGACTTAATTTATAATTAGCCGAATTATCCGAATTATTCCGATCGCTAATTAGCTGTTCACAATTAACTTTTTCTTTTTCCATGAAAAATAACAGATATTAACAGATACATATTTAAATATACAAAATTTGAGTAATTTGAAACAACTTTTTAAAAAATATTTTTGTAAATTAAAAAAAATTGGCATTCTACGTAACGTAGCTATTTAAAATTTTAACATCAAATGTCTAACAAATTTTAAAACGTAAAACATTTAATCTCATAACCTGATTCTTTCAAACTTTTTTAAACTTAAATAATATGTTTTGTATATAATACGAGTATACAACATAATTTTGTAAAACAAATGCTTTTAATTAATTTTCAAAAGAAATCTGTTCTAATTTTTACGACCTTTAATGTATTGTAATCTAGTTCTATTAAAAATGTCCATGGAAAATATGTTACGCAGTGATGAAATAATGCAATTCTTATGAATTTTTTTCATACTTCATATTATATATGTGTGTGTGTTAATATGTCAGTGTGGTATTTTTTCCGCGGTTTCTTCATATTTTATTTATAAGAGAAGCACGATGATCACCTATTTTTATTTCAAAATTTTACAGATTTGTGCCAAAATTTTGATTTTTCCTTTGTTTCTTTTTTTTTCTTTTAATACTTTTCGTTTTGTCTTTTTACATGAGGGCAGTAAACTTCTGATTCTATTATAACTAATTAATGTTAAAATAGTTTTTTTTTTCTTTTATTTTTTTTTTTATAAAAATAAAAATTAATTTACAAAATTATTAATAAATTCTTGATTATAAATTTAAATTATGTAGGTAAGTAAATTCTTTAAAATTTTAATATATATTAATTTGTAAAATATTTAAGCTGAAAAACGTGATGTAAAATAAAATTAAATAAATTTTAAATGTCTAAAAGATTATGGCAATTAATAATATTAATGAGTTAATATTCAAGCAGCAAAATTCTTAAAAGTGTGGCAAGTTCAATACAAAATGTTTTTGTATGATACACGAGCAAAAACAAACTTTGGTTTGATCTCTGTTTTGAAATATTTGGAAAGATTGTGAGTTATTTATGAGAGTCCTATACCACTAATTTTTTAAATTTAAAAATTACTTGAAAACCACTACAAAATTGATCAAATCTTTAAAAATCACACTACCAACATCAACAATGAAATTGTGATAAAATCGAAAAATTAATCATGGGGAGCATCTCATAAAAAAATTTCACGATTTTATGATTTAGTTGAGAGCATTAAACTTAAAATATTCTCTTCTTGTTCTCTAACCCAACCATTTTTGACTTACAATATAATAACAATGGGTGGAAAAGCATTTACCCGAAGAATGTTTGCTGCTTCAAAAATTGTAATTAAAATTTTAAACAAATTAATTGCTTTAAAATTAAAATTAATTAAATTATTTATTTTACACTGTTTACAAAAATTTATTTTTAAAATATATTTTGATTAAATAATAAATATATGCTAAAAAAAGGTTTCTCTATTTACCCTGATGGTTCTAAGACATCAAGTGGATTTGGGGCAGGAGTATTCTGTGAGAAAATTGGACTCGCGATATCTGTTAGGCTGCCGGACTATAATAGTGTACTTTAGGCCGGGGTTCTTGCGGAGGCCAGAGCCGCTGAGTTGGCGGTGCAAGGCGCAAATTAGGCTGAAGTCTCTACTATTTGTTTGAACAACAGGGCTTTTTGGGGAGCTGGGTTTCTGCATCGTTAAATCAAAAATGGTGGAAATATCTAAAAAAGATCGAGGTCGAAATTACGGCAATAGGCTGTTCAATGCTGTCACCCTTGGAGGAGTTTAAAAATGAGGAAATTGAGGAAACTAGAAGACATGGGAATTTGTTTTGGGATGGCGGGCGAATCGTGCGAAGACTGTGCTTGCATTTTTTCAAACAACTTCTTAATTTTTTATTATTTTCCATTTAAGATAATAAAATTTAAAATATAAAACAATTTTGTAATTTAAATTAGATAAAAGTATAAGATCCTGAATAATTTAATCTTACAATTTATAATTATAAAAAAAAAATATTCTCCTATAATATTTGAAATCCTCACGTTAATAATATTTTAGCCAACTGTCAATTGTGTCAAAGTAAATTTAATTTACTATCAAAACTAAATTTATTTTATAACCAAAATTTTCATTATTTATTTTCATGAGACACGGCTATGTTGTACGAATATATATGTACATACATTTAAATTAGATCATGAAATTAAAAAAGAATAATTATTAGTATATATTTAAATTATAATATTTTATTAAGACGTTCGAAAATAGTATAGAACATTGGAAGCAAAGAATCTAGAACGATTGGCATTAAAATATAGAAAACATTTAATAATAAATTATTATACGGTCTTAAAATTTACAATAACAATGCAACAATATTAATTGCAAATTTATTTTATATTTAATTATAATTAATAAACTTTTAATTTTTATTATTCCAATGAAAAAAAAATTGTTTGTATATTTTTAGTAACTTAAATAGAATTTTTAAAGAAATTTTCTTATTTCTTCAAATTTTCGTTCTGTTTCTTTTTGTTTATTTTACTTCTCTCTGGATCCCATCCAAAATTTGTTTATTACCTATTTGCTAAATTGTTTTAAACATTAAACATGCATATATACAGAATGTAAATGTTTCAATTATTTAATTTTATTATTACGAAGAAATCTTAAAATTTTATTGCAATTATAATTTATGTATGTACAAGCATATATATGTATGTATGTTAATATTACATAAAATATATGTGTGTAAATATACTTGACAATATGAGCTACTTTATTTGCAAAGCAAATAATAGTTAAAAATAATTGACATTAGTATGACTGCGTACAGCCGGCTTATGTGATTACAGCACTACCTTTTAAACTGCATTAAAATTATTTTAAGTTATGTAAAAAGTACTTAATTTTAAAATATTTACTTGTACTGGTTGATAAATTCTGTGTTTAAAACGGAATGTCATAAATGTCAACAATGCCAAAAATTGCAAATGTCATAAATGTCAAAGATTTCACAATGTTGTTAATACTACAATCAAATTTTTAAAAACATTTTGTGAATTTCAAAACTTCGTAATCTTGCTGACCTTTAAAAATTTCAAAATATTTCAGTTAGATGGGGTTACGGTTTCAATTATTGATTAAAATGACAATTTTTTTATTATCAATTCATCTGACAATGATATTTGACTTGATTAATCTTTCAAAATCTAAATAATAAGAATTAATGTTACTAAAAATTTATAAAATTTTGTCACTATAAAATTCTTTGCAATTGGAAATTTAATTGCGATGGAGGTTAATGCCAAAGTTCTACAGATATGAAGAAAAACAAAAAAAGAAATAATGTTGGTAATTTTTGTTCCGAGGTCAAAATAATTATAAAAAGTTATCAAAAATTTCACAAATCCTCATAAAGTTATTTAATTAAGAGGAAAAAAACAAAAAACTATTTTTAAATTTGTTTTTATATTTTCAGAGTTGTTCAATTAAAGAAAAGCCAATTTTCATGGACACTTTTTTTTTATATATTCAACACGAGCACAATTTCTATTCAACAGGTTGATTTGAATTTTATTCTGCTATTTTTTTTCCAATTTATAAAAATTTGAGGTTTTTAATTTACTTGAAAATGTATTTTACATTAAATGACGTCATCAATCGAAAAAAAGAGAAAAAAAATTTCAATGGTTTTCTTTATTGTTTACTTTGGGATTTTCATATTAAAACTCTTAAATCAACTAAAACAAATACATAATTTTTCGGAAAATGTTTTGTAATCAAAATATTTATAAAAAAAAAATATGAAAGAAATAGAAAATTTTCAGCAGTTTTTCTTTAAAGAAGACATTCTGTTCAATCAATAGGTTTTTGTAGTTTATTTTTAAACAATTTGAAGATAAAAAACATAATAAAAAAATTTCCCGGAAGTTTACATAAACACACACATAAAATTTATTCCTTTATAGTTTTACAGATGTTATTATAGCGAGGGAACATGCAATAATGCAAATTATTTTTCGATGAAAGTGTGTCACGCCGAATATATATTAAGTATGTAAATTTACATATAATGAAATTATATAATTGAAGATTTTTTATAATTGAGAAAACAAAAGTGAATTAGTGTAAAATAAGGTATTTTTAGATATCTACGTCAACTGTTAAAATTTGAGACTGATAGGAATAATTTTTCTTTTACACGAATTTCTGTTCCTAGCACAAAATCGGTTTGAGTCCACGATTATTATGAATGACCAATTCGACATCTTAACAATTTGTTTTTAATTTTATAATAAAAATTCTGATGATTCAGCGCTTAAAGAATATGTAAATAAGTCTTTGGTCGGACACGGCATCTGGTTAAAATTCACTTTAAATTTTTTAAATTGTACAGTTCAGAATTTTTGTAATCAGGGGCAAAAACCGTACACTCAGGGAAATTACTGAATTTTTCTTTAAAACTTATTAAAAAAAACGCTACAAAAAGAGTTTTTGAAAAAAATTACTAAAAAATGTTAAATGAAAATGTTCTTAAAATTCTGTTTCAAAGCATCTCTTGCTTTTTTTCTATCATTGCTGTTGTCACTATATATCTATTCTCATAATATCTATTATTATATTTATCTTACAATATTTCACTTTATAAATATCTTAAAATAAAAAATTATTATTTTTTTTTTCGTATTTTCACTCATGGCTATTATTATAATATTTCATTAAAAGTATGATAAATGAATTTTGCGGGACGTTCACCTGATGATGATGATGATTGTATTAAATTTTTGGTTCCAGTTCACAAACGATTAATTTACCGGAAAAACAAATACGTGTATATCGTATTATGTTTTGAAAATTGTCCTCTCAATTTCAAGAAATATGAACGAGGACAGTTAAATTGAATATTACGTTTAGTCAACAATAGAACGAATTATTGATGTAAAAAATAATAAGTGTCATAATATAATTTTTAAAAGCTATAACAACAGGATGCGTTACTAAAACACCGTATTATCAGACTGGAATCTCATTCTTATTTTTTGGTTTATTATCAGTTATATGAGAGAAAACGGTTTAATTTTATTTTGGAACTTAAGTAAAATTTAAAAAAAAATTTAGCGCAGGTTTTGTAAATTGCTGACGAATTTTTTGTATTTCAAATTTTAAAAAAATTCAATAACAAATTAGTTTGTTTTTATTTTTTTTTTTTTTTAGAAAAATACCTTAAAAAATTATATTCTTTTCTTGTATGCATTCTTATATACAAGTAGATGAATTTTAGTGCCGGAAAACTTTCAATTTTATTGCAATTAAAAATTTTAAAACAATTAAAATTCTTTAAAATTGAATTTTTTTTTCAAATTTGATGAGATATTATAAAAATGATTGACTCATGGCCAAATAACTACGTCCTTGAATATATTTATATTTAATTAGGTTATCTTACACTTAAGGCAAAAATTAAATGTTTCTTTTCTTTTCAATTTTAATTTAAATATTTAAATGAAATTTTAATTAAAAGAAAAATCACTCATTCATGCTTATTGTAGCCTATATGTTACATGACCGTGTCATAATGTCAATGACATTAATATTGAATTTACATATTTGTCAAAAAATTGTTACAAAATTAATTGAAATAATTGAAAGATTTTCTTAAATTGGTATAAGAGGGAAATTAATTACATCGGAAAGTCGATAATTAAATAATTTTAATGAAATTTGCTAATTCTATTCTAAAGGAATTTTAAATTCGAATTTATTCTTTGACATGACAGACAAAGTGAATATAATTTCGATTTAATTTCGTAAGTACAAATTTCATTTTTTTCTTTTTTTTTGACCAATTACACAAATTTTAATATAAAAATAAACTCAATATATCGTAAGTGTTCTAATCAAATTATTTTGATCGTAAATCCATCACTTTTGACTCTAATATTATTTTAAAAATGTTTTTTGATTTATGAATATTTTCCAAGAAAAAAAAATTTGAAAACATGTTGTGTTTCATTTTAATTTTTTTTTATGTTTTAAATTTGGCAAAATATTTTTAAAATTAGTTATAACCATAATTACGTGTATAATAGCGTTTTTAATAAAAAAAAAAAAAATAATAAATATCGATAATTTTCTTTGACATTGAAATTAATTTTTCTTGTCAAACGTCAAAAAAAATTTTATATCTTAATATTTTTATACAGAAATATGTATGCATGTATGTACATATTAATAATATAATTTCTGATTTTGTGTTTTAATTTGAACTTGTCATATAATTTTTACAAAAAATATAAAACTTATTTGGTTTGTTTAACCGACAAAGAGCTATAAAAATTCTTTTACAAGAGCGGAGCTGAATTTTATTAAAAATGCGACAAATCGTTTATGTCAGATGTCATTTATATACGAAAAACATTTGATCGTGACATTTTATATCATTATTATTCATTTTTTTTCAGTTGTCTGTTTACAAGCACATCAACACACATCTGTTTAACATACTTCTGAGTTAAGAGTGTCATATTTTCCAACTGAGTGCTATTCACCGAAAGTATGGAATTTCACCGAAAGGTAGGAAAATATTCCCTCCCGTCCCACTTCTATTTTTGGGAACGAGAATGGAAACGGAATTACATATATTTGTTTTTCTTTCTCCTGATGTTGCTCAATCTTGAACAGAAGTTTGTAATCAAATACCTGTTATAATTATAGTTGTTTTTTATCGTAGTTTCTAAAGTTGTTTAATAATATCTATGTAAAGTGCATTTTAAATAATTTTATGTTCCTTAACATTTATAAAAATGTACTATTTATGCAATATAACAATATATGATATAATAACACAGATTTGATTTTTAAACAATAGAATACAATAGAGTTGCAAAATTATTTTATCAGATATTAAAATTGTACCAATGTTGATTTTCTTACAAATAATATTCGTTTCGATATACCAATCTTTTAAGTTTATTTTAATCTAGGGGTCTGAATTAGAAGTTTATTACAAAATTAACTTTAAAATTAACTTAAAATTCAATGTAAAATTGTAAATTTTAATTAAATTTTGAAATATCAAAGGTTAACATACAAAACTGACAAATGCAAGATGCCAGAAAAAATAAAAATTTAGTTATCAGTTGTCACTATTTCTACTATTTTATTTGAAACAAGAATTTAAGAATAAAATTTGTTCGTTAATTTCTCTATACTATCGAAATATTGCAACACTATTGAAATTTTAATAATTACATTAATCTTATTCATTTTAATTTTATAAAAAATATTTAATACTTACTTCTTTCTCTTCATTATCACCAGGTGAGTCCTGTTTATCTGGATCAATATCCTGCAAATTAATAAAAATAATAATTAAAACAAACAAACATTTAAATAAATTTTAAAATTTCGAAAAATATACACTTTAAATATAAAATTAGTATGTAAAAAATAAATTTAAAAAAATTGTACACAAAAAAAAAAACGCATGCAAAAAATTAACACAAGAAATAAACAAAAATATTGATGAAGTACAAAAAAAAACAAAAACAAAAGAATAACATTATCCTTTTTAAGAAACAAAAAAAAAATTTTCTTTTATTTCATGATTTCATTTTTGTCCTAGAAAACGAATCTTAAGAAATACGATTTCTTCTTTTTTTTGAAAACTCACATCCATATCCACGTGTACTACACCAGTTGACCTTCTTTTATGTTTTCTTCTTCGCTGTATTACAGCTTGATTTGATTGACCACTACGACTATCATTCTCTTTGTCATTTTCTAAAATATTTATTAAAAATATTTTTAATAAATTTTATATATGTTAAAAAATATTGAAAAATTTATAATTTTTTACCTTTATCTTCATCTCTATTGTTATTATCACTACGAATTCTTTCATTAGTATTATTATCAGTATTCGATTGTGTAATGGGTGGTGCTGAAATAGGTCTTGCTGGCTGCTGACTTGATTGATTTACTGTGCTTACTATAAAAAAAATTTTTTTTTCATTATTATAACTCAGTCAATATTAATTCAAATTTATATAATATTATTATATTAATATTACTTGGATTACTTCGTCGTTGATTTGCAGCTGCCATAACAGCTGGTGCACTTGTAATTATTGTATTATTGCTAGGAGGATATGTTGAAGTTGCATCTTCAAGTTTAAACTACAAAATATCACAAAACAAAAAAAAAAAAAAAGAGAATATAATAATAAAACTAAATAATTATTGAAATCAACAATTAATTTAACAATGTTTCTAAGTTACTTAAAATCTTAAAATGTAAAAGTATAGTTTAAGAAAACTTAGTAATTATTCAACGTCGTGAAAAGAATAATATGATTTGTGAAAAAGGCAAATAAAGAACAAAAAATAGTATATGTTTTTAAAAAATTGACAAAATTGTCGCAGTATTGCACTGATTTTCATTCAAAATATTGCAAATCTTTGCAATTATTCATGATTAATGTTATCTTTTATCTTAAAAATTCTTTAAAAACAGTCACAATAAAAGCTAAAGAGTGTAGTATTTGCAAGCTATTTTTAAAGATAAAGTGTAAATAAGGATTTGAAGTATAAGAAATACTTTTACATGTACGTACCTATGTATGTATGTATTTAAATTTTACAGAATTTCAGGTTTTCAATTTATTGATTAAGGATATGTTAAGTTTTTTTTTATGCGATGAAAATTTTTTATTAACGTGTAAAAATTTCATTTACTATTACAAGTTTTAGAAAACAAAATTCTAGTCATTCTTTTATTTATCCCTAAATTCAGACAGCGTGCGGTTTAAACAAAAAAAATTGTTATATTTTATATTAGCAATGAAATGATCAATTCGAACTGTGCTTTGTTGGAACTAAGCACTGTTTTCTATTATTTCTTTGTTTGATTTTTTATGCAAACGTCAGAGTACATTTATAAGAACGAATAAATTTCACCGCACTAAGAAATACAGGGGCGGAAATATAGAATTTTCGATAACGAAATATCGTATACCAGGTGTATGTGACGGCCCGAAATTTAATTTATGATGTAACTTAAAAATATGTTCTAGCTCAATTAGCCGATTATAGGATAAAAATTTCATTTGAAGTGTGGAAACAACTATCATTGTTTCGATATATCATGTTTTTTTTACTACTATAAATATATTACCCTTTATTTTAATAACGAATAGAACTAAAATAAGTTCAAACTTTTTGAAATTACTTAAAATTACTGTATTAAAAGAGTTGACAGTGTTAAGAGCACTTTGGAGATTTGAAATATCTACTACATTTGAAAAAATTTAGTGCAAAATAGTAAGTTATTGGAAAATTGAAAAACTTTATTTGTCCTATTCTGCTGGGCCCCAGTTATTTCAAAAATAGGTATAATGTTAACTTATATTTAACAACATTTGAGATTACTTAAATATTCCGGACTAAATTTCTGAACCAATTTTAAACTTTTTTAAAATAATTTTTTATCCGAACTAAAATTATATTTAAACCTAAAGAAAATTTTCATAATTATTTTATCACATATTTTTAATATAAAATTTAAACAATAAAAATATATATCTGACCCATTTATTTTATAAATAAATATATATATGTATGAATATATACAAGATTAAATATAAAAACCAATAATTATATAAAATAGAAGAAGAAATTATAGCATATTTACAAGATTAATAATTAAAACACCAATTATTAAATTAAGTTAAAGAGTATAAATTGTTAAGAAAGAGTACATAACCTTAGTTAAGCTAGAAGAGTTATATATTTTTCATTTATTAAATTAAATTCCAAAATTATTTCATTAAAAATCTTTCGTGTCTGGATCAACACAAAAAAAAAAAAAAATATTATTTTTTATGAATCTTACAATAAAATACAAGAATTTAGATTATTTTATTTTTTTTTTATTATTATTATTTGCAATCCCTTGCTGCAAGAGAAAATTGTGTGTGCAAAGTGGTTCTGTAAATATTTAGAGTGTGCATTTTTTATGTTCACAGTTATTTCGTTTAAGTTATACAAGATTATGTGTGTATTTTGTTTCTTTAATGCGACATCATACAAAAATAGCGAAAAAGTAAAGACAAGACAGACAAAAAAAACCAAATATTGAACGAAATACAAAATAATTGTTGAAAGAAAATAAAATGAAATTCAATGAAACGTTTAACATTTAAATTATAAATAAAGAATTCTAAAAGTTATTTTATATTTTTTTGTATTTTAAAATATAAGAATCTATCCTACATTTATTTTCTAAAATCTGTTTTAGAGTTTCTTATTGAAACTGTCATTTATTACCTTATTTCCACTATCAAATTTAAGACGCCAAGACGGCCTACGGTCTGAACCAGTACCAATGCCACCTCCACTGCCAGGTACCGGTGATGGTGACATAGAATCAGATTTTCGATTATTTAATAAATTATTAATTGTTGAATCTTCTAAATTATTTAATGTTCCAGTTGTTTTATTGTTACCTATTATTGATCTGGCAGTGGTTGTTGTTGGTGATGTTATTGTTGTATTTGAACCAATATTTCCACTATCATCTGTATATTTATTAGCTTCATTTCTTAATTTATCAGCTAATGTTAATGAATTTGCATTATCAATATCAAAAAGTGATCGTTTCTCTCTTAATCTAACTGTCGTTGTTAATGTGGTATCTTGTTGATGTTGTTGATCAGAATTTTGTTGTTGATCACTAATATTTGCTGAATTTATATGATTTATAGTTTTTATATTCATATTATCAGTCTTTTTACTATTATTATTATTATTATTATTATTAGGCACATTAATTACAGTTGAAGATGTTATAATATCATCTTTCATTGATTTTCTGTCATTTAATGTTGAAGATGATGTAGTTACTGAATCTGATATTGGTATCGAAGAAATAGATTTCGATGGTGATTCTATATTTAATGATGTTCCTAATGTTGTTTTATTATTTTGTAAATTATTATCATCGTTCTTATCAAAATTACCAGAATTTCTATTTTCTCTAAGTTTAATTGTATACGGTGAGGTTGTTGTTGTATAAGTTGTTGTAATTTCTTTTTTATCTGAAGTAGTTGTATCAATTGTAGGAGGTGGTTGAATTACAGGTATTACAACAGATATATCACTAGTTGCTGTACTTGGTACTCGATCATTAATTCCACCCGTTCCTAATAAACTTGTTGTTGTTGTGGTCACTGTCGAAACTGTGGGATTACTTGACGATATAGTTGAAGTTGTCGTAGTTGTAGTTTGGGATTGACTCTGTTAATTATTTTTTTTTTTTATTTTTAAATAACTTAATTTTCTTTTATCATTAAATCAGAATAAAATTATCATTTTGTATTTATATTTATATATATGAATATTTATATTTATATATCCTTTCAATAAAAATTATAACTATTATCGAATAACATTTTATTTAGAATTTAATTTAAAATTGAGTTTAAAAATAGTTTTTATATCAAAATAAATTTAAAAGAAAAAAAAAAAGAAAAGAGCAACACAAAATGGATTTCGAAACAATTTTTGATAAAGCGTTTTTAAATAAAAAAATATTATTTTGGTTTTAAAAAAGCTAAACTGATTTGAAATGATTCGTGACTTTTATATATTTTAAAAATTGTAGTTAATTTTTAAAAAAATTGTATACATCATGCAACTTCTTTTTTATAAAAAAGTATGATAAAATTCATTCAAATTTCAAAATATTTAAAACAACATTAAAAGATTTCAAATAAATGTACTATTTCTGTATAGAATTGTATAAATAAAATTTGATAATATTTATTTTTAAAAATAAAAAAAAGAATTGCAGTTCCTAAAAGTAGCAATTTAAAATTCTGTAGAAATATTTTTGAAAACAGTTGTAATTGAAATATGAAGTTCAATTCATTACAGTATACTACCGCTGAGACTTGGAACTTTAATCGTTGAAAGGGTTTTATTTTGAAAATATTGAAATATATTTACAAATATAAATCTAATTATTTATCTCCATATCATTGTTTTTGTTTAATTAAAATATTTTTGTATAGAATGTAAGAAATATGAGATACTTTTAAAACAATATTATAAGATAAACAAAATATTTCAAACAATTTTCTATATCTAGTAATTTAGCGGCAAATTTGCTAACTTAATTCATTTTTATTTCTATAATAACTTTTAAATTTTCTTTATTTATTTATAATTTAGTTGAATTTCAACAATGAACTAAAAATATTATTTTTGATTTTATGATTTTAATGATTATAATATTCACATTAAATTAAATAACAAAGTTGTGTACATATCAAAATGAAAATGCGAATGAATATGAAAAAAACTAATAAGAAAAAAAAAAAGGAATTTAATTTTCTTATTCAATTAGTATTTTGAAATGTACTATACATGTATAATTTCATTTAATATTAGAATTTAAATAAAAAATAATTTTAAAATATATTAGTGTTTACCAAAAAAAAAAAAAATATCACATAATGTAGCTTAATTAATAGCTATTTAATAGTTATTAGATAATATGATGGTACAATGTAACATAATTTTTATATATTTTTTTTATGAAACCATAAATAATGTAAACTAAATTCTGAATTAACATAAAATAATGACTTGATACCTGATGAATTTGTTTTTTTTTTATAATGAAACATAATTATTATAACAATACATTCAAAGATGAAATTTATTTTACAATTTTTTCAATAGGGGCCTGTTCACTTATAATTCGCATTAAAAATATAAAATTGTATTAAACATGAAGTTGTTGAAAAGATAAACCCAAAGTAGTTTACATAGCTGCTATTCACATTATAATTAAATTATATTATAAAACTATATATGTAAAAAATAATATTATATTATTATGTAAAAATACAAATATAATTCAAACCAAAAATTAAAAAAAAAAAAAAAATTCAAAAGAGAGTTTTTCATTTCAAAATTCTGTTTTTTGATTTTCATCTTCTTTTTGTAGCTTATTGGTTTTGTTAATTGGGAAAATTAACTCAGAAAATAAAAATAGTCACACAAAAAAAAAAAAATTGTCTTTTTTTTTTGTTTTTGAATGCATTAACAAACTTACGTTTGTTGAGTTATTGTTAGTGGTTGTTGTCACATTATTGCTATTTAAATTCTTCTTTTTAACAAGTTCTTCGGCACTTTTGATTTCATCTAGAGTAACACCTTGAGTTGAACGTCTTGTTTCACGAACACGTTTTGCATGTGCTTTACGTTGTGTTTCACTTTCTTCATCACGTACTGGTGGTACAAAAGATCTAAAAAGTAAATTTTAATGTTATTATTACGTTTATATATTACAAATGTTTTTGTTTTTTAAGTTAGAAAATAAAAAAAAAATTTTTTTAATTAAAAATTGTTAACAATTGAAACAGTTCTTTCAGATTACAACAAAAATTATTATATATATTTACATATATAGGTATATAATATATATGTGTTTTTGATTTGCATTTAATTAGATTTAGAAATATTTTTTCATAGTTTTTTAAAATTATTTTAAAGTTATTATGAAGCCTCACACTAATATTTGTATTATGTTTTGTAAAATATAAACATTAAAATATAAATTATTTAATTTATTGTAAATATCTATGTAAAAAAAAAATTGTTAACAAAATATTTATAAGTATTTTCTGTGATAATAAATATCTTGGAAATTCAATATTGCATTTTTTTTTTGTAGTTTCATAAATTTCAATTCATAAAGTGAAATACATTATTAGAAGATGACATAGATAACACAAAGGCACCCGGAAAAGGCGATCTTATATAAACATATAAAAAAAATTTATGAAGATTGTAGGTTTCTTAAATTTAAAAAGAACAGATGAATGTATACTAAACGATAATTAAAAAAAAAATCAAAAAAAAATTATTGTCCTTTAAAAATAAAAAATTTTTAAATGACAACGATGTCAGACCTGTGAAAAATCTTTACTTTTGAAATTAAAATTGAATAAATTAGTTATAAAAAATTTATAATTTCAATTCCATACATATTTTCACCAGATAATGCACGAATACTTTTATGTATAATAAATGTATTGTTCTAAAATTATCACATCCTTGCCCACATTGCAATGAACTGCTCACATCAAAATGAGCTGCTCACATAAACATTTAACAAAAAAAAATATATGTAGTCAGTAAAATATCGCACTTATGTTTTACAAACAATTGATTAAAATTTTTATCAAAATGTTTTTATATAAATTAATTATTTCTAATAATTTTAGTCGACAAAAATTACAAAACAACCTAAGTTTTACAAAAAAAAAAAAAGGAACAAAATAATATTAAAAGCCAATTAGTTAATGTATTCGGGGTTATTATTTCTTATTTAATTTTAAAAAAAGCAATTAGAAATTCAATTATTCGAATAACTTAAATTTAAATTAATAAACTAACATAAAAAAAACATTAGTTTTAACAAAAAAAATACAAAAATAAATTAAAAATACAAATTACAATAAAAAACAAAAATTAAAAAGAAAAAAAAAACCACTAAAGGAATATAGAGTTCTGCTTAGAACTTTTATAAACTAATTACTTGAAGAAGTTTTTGATCATTGTTCCTGGCGATATTTTAACACGGAAAGGATTCGTTGTTTCATTACTATTTACTTTCGTATCATTTGAATTCATATCATTTTTATGATTTTCCTCTACATGATTTTGATTTTGTGTATCATTTTGACTATAAAATTTTTAATATTTATGTATGTTTTGTTTTAGATTGTCGATTGTATAATTATAATATGGAATATTTTACAAATAAATCAAATTAATATAATTGTGTTTTTTTTTTTGTTAAAAATTTATAAATTATATCTATACTTTTAATAATATTACCGTTGATAGAAAAATCACATTTAATCATTTAAATAATAATTTAAATAATCATTTAAATTGTAATATTCACAAATAAAATGTATACAGATTATAAAATTTACTTTTAACAAATTTATACGTACAAAATACTTGTAACAAATCATTTTTGCGAATTTAAAATTGATTGATTTACTTTATTAAATTAATTATAATACATTTTCATTTGAAGTTAATTTTTTTATGAATTACATATTACTGCAGTTTAATTTCTAATATAATTTGAAAATTTGACTTATATACAATAATAAATTTTAAATTCTCGCAAAAATGGCAACAATTAATTAAATAATTTTAAAAGAAAATCGCAAAAATAGAAATTTCGCAAAGAAGATTATTAAAAAATTATTCACATATAATTAAAAATATTAAAATCAAATTAATATAAAAATCAAATTCTCAAGATTTAGAATTGTTTTACTTTATTTTTGAAATGTTAGATTTTACAAATTTAGATCATAATTTAGTTTTGTGAATAATTTTATTTGTCTTATAATTTAAATCTAAAATTATTAAAAAATTTGAGCTTAAATCCATTTTATGAAATTTAATAATTTAAAATTTCCTTCTTATAACAAAATTTCTTGTAAAACAAAACTTTAATTTTCTTATTTATGATGCAAATTATTAAAATTTTAAATTATTAAGTTAAATTTTACGGTATTCTCTTTTTTGCCTACTTGATAACCTTGATTTAAAAAATTATTTTGCGATTTTCTTTCATAAACACAATCTTAAAAAAAAAACAATTCTTATTATTCCTTTTATATACCTTCTAACAAGTGCTGTTGTATTAGTCTGTACTGGTGCTGCTGGTGCACTAGGACTGACCGGTGGTGATGTTGGTTTCCTAAAAGAATTTATTTTAAAAATTTTAATTTACAATTTCATTTTTAGATTTAAGATGATTTAAATATGAATTAATCGCAATAATAATTACATGTTTAAGTATGTTATTTAAATTAAAATTTAAATATGTGAATATAGATTTCATGCAAGAAAAAATAAAAATAATTATCATTAGATATTTTAAAAGAAACAAACAATTAAAAAAAAAAGACAATTCACAAACTAAAAATATTTATATGTACATTTTAAACTTATACATACTTTAATTTATTATGAACTTAAACTAATTTATTGCAATTAGTTAGTTGGAATATTGTGTTAAATTTTATGCTTCAATTAAATGGATGAAAATATGAATAAATGCTAATTGTTTTTACATTTCTATATCAAGTTTTTATTAAATAAAGTAGAAAAAGTGAAATAAATATTTTTGTTTTCAGTTAAGGTAAATAAAATTTATAAAAATTAAATATTTTTTTCTTAAAAAAATTTATAATATTAGCGATTTTATTTATTACATTTTTAATTATTTTTTCATATACGAACTAGAGTTTGAAATTGTGTCGAAATTTAATGTTAAAGTAATTTAAGTCATAGGATTAAGTCATATTGCTTTGGTTTTTTAATCGAAACAATAGTGAATTTTTTAATTAAAATGAACATGAAATTCTTTTTTCAATTAAAAAAAGGCAAAATCCTTATTCAACATAAATACACAAGACTGAATACAAAACAAATGCACATGTTTCTTATTAAAAAAAATCTTTTACAAAAAATAATCTTCCTTTTTCAACATCTTAGTGTAAAATAAATTTTATTTCACTATTTCTATTCATTTCAATTAGCACTACATAATATTTTTATTTTTTCTAATGAGTTATAGATGAATTAGAAATGTTTTACTTTTTTTTTTTTTTTTATTAAAGTGAATACCTGAAATTTCTATGATCTTTAAGTGAAGCTGATCTTTGAACGGAATAATTATTGTTTGATGAATTAACAGCACCTAAAACACCAGTTGTTTGTGTCGCTGGTAGAATCGGGCATGAGTTAGCTTTTATTCTAGCCCGAAGCTCATGATATTTTTGATAGAATCTTTTGTTTATTTTGTAAGTTTTTCAAATTTATTATTTTGTGTTATTGCAGATAAATTTTAAAATGTTCAATCAAAATGGTGTTTTTTTTTAATTCAATGTTGTAAATTTTAAATATTAATTTTTATTAATAGTTATTATTCAAAAAAAAAAAAATAAATGTTTCAATTAACATATTAAAATACGTGTTTTAAAAATAGCGGGCGAAAACAATGATGCAAATAATAACATAATAAAAAAAAAATAACGAAAACAAAAAGTTTTATTAATTATTTTAATAAAATTGGTGTAATTTGTGTTAAATATTATTATTTTATTATGAATTAGTATATTATTGTAATAGAGCTAAAACGACATTAGTATATCAAAGCGTTTTGTTTTAAAAAATAAAATTAGAATCTAAAGTTGTTGATCTTCCACTAAATATAAAACTAAGAAAATTATTTTATTTAGATTGTCTGTTATTATAAACTATTTACAGAATTTTTTTTAATTATTGAGAAGAGAAAATAATTGTGTATAATATATCTATTACAGAAATATAATTAAAATAATGTAGCTATGTACATAATTTAGAATAATTTTAGCATAAACAGAACAGAGAAATGTAAGATAAAAAACAAAATTTAATCAAAATCTTATTATTTTTAATTTTAAATGTATTTTTGATTTTAAAATTAATAAGTATAAAGAAAAGAAACCTTAATTATTCAAAAATGGTAGTCTTTTTTAAGATAACAATTATGCAGTTTCAAAAAAGACTTTTCTGTTTAAATTTCAGAAATGGTTTTAATTTTTCATAAAATGAATAACAAAAAAATTTTAAGATATATAAAATTTTGAATGAAATACATTTGATCAACAACTTAGTATTCTCTTCATCTTATTTAATTTAATTATGTATGATTGGTTTTTTTAAGTTATTTTAAAATATTTCAAACAAAAAAAAAAAAAACATATACATATTTAAAAAACACGTACTTCTGATCATTTTCAAAGCTTTGGGTTCGCCTTAAAATAACATCTGATTCAGATGATTTTACTTCCACTTCAGGAACTTCTAAAATTACAAAAAAAAAGAATTAATTTTTATTACAATTTAAGACAATATTTTTAAAATATGTGTATTACTTTCTTGAGTGTTATTGCGTGTTCGAGCACTATTCCTTCTCCATGGTGCATCTTCATCAACAATTTCGGACGCTGTTTTCTTTACTGGTTCACTTGGTGGTTTTGAAATTTCCTCTATAAAAATAAATAAGATATAAATTAATATTTAAGTCAAACTAAAAAAAAATTTTATCTAATTCAAAGTTTTATTAAACTAAATATAAATTCAAAAATAAATATAATATAATTGTATGAAAAAAAAAAACAATTAATTAAAATTAGTCATTCATGCTTTTCAGTGGAAAACTTTAATTTTAATGTATTTTAATATTCTTAACTGTTTTAAAATAAATTTACTTTTTAACAGTTTGCTATTCTTGTAATTTTATTAATTTAAAAATCAATTTTAATGTCAATCATAGAAATAACTATTCATAAAAATAAAATTTTTATTAACTATTTAATGAAAAAATATTTCAACAAAAATAATTTATATTAAATTTATATTATTTACTACACTATTCATCATACCTGAACGAATTCGAATGTAATATAATCAAAAATAATTTATAATGAGATCAAAAAATATTTTGTATTTCAGCGAAATTCATGAAAAAGTGTTCTGTGATTTTTAATTTATAAATTTTCGAAAATTTTATGGTAAAATTATTTATTCTGAATAAAAGTATGGAATTGGCTTTTTTTTTGTGTTGAATTTGAGAATATCTTAAAAGTTAAAATTTTAAATTATTGAAAATTTAAATATCAATAAAATCAGGCATTTAATGAGTGATGTAAATAATGTTATTCATTTTGTTATAAATATTATTATATTTATATATAGCTTTATTTAATATGATTATGCAATAATTAGCTTTCTCTGAAAAATAGATTTTTTAAAAAATAATCCTTAATATATTTTAATGAAACCTACGTTTTGTTTTTGATACTAATTAAACTAAATAAATTTAAAATGTGTCAAAAATGATAAACTATGATGATATTTATAAGAGAATTATTTTAATATTCGATATACATAAGTAATAATATTTCCAAAAAAAAATATTATAATTTTTTTAATAATGTACATAATATATACAAATTCATTTTTATAATATTCTTGAATTTTTGAAAAGCATCGCAACAGTTTATATAAAAGTTAATGCAATATTTTGTTAATTGTTACATTATCATTTAACTTATTTAAATTTTATAAATCACATATAAATTTTATTGTATATAATAATAAAAAAGTTAACAAAATATAACAAAAAAATTTAATTTACAATTAACCAAAAAAAAAAAAAAATTATAAACAAAAAATTAATTTTAATTGAAACGATTCACAATAAACGAAACAAATAAAATAAAACAACAGGGAAAACGAAACGAAACAAAGTATAATAATTAAAAACGGTTTTGTAATATTTTGAACTGAACGGAAATAAAACGAAATTATTTTGTTTTTTTTTTTTTTTGAGAGTGTACATAGAAATTAAAATAAGCAATTAACTTCCGATTTTCTATGTATGTAATACATTAAAATCTAGTACACGATACATTAATTTTATAATAAAATGTATTTAAATAAAATTGAATCAAAAGTAAAATTGTAATCTTTATATAAGTAATATGCAGTGAATGCATAAATTGTCATTATATTATTCAATAAGTCCAAAAAATAAGTTCATAATTTAATTTATAATAAATATTAAAATAAAGTATTTGATAATAAAATATTAGAATAAATTCTGTATCGTATACTAAATTTTGTTTTTTAGTCTGCTTCCATTTTTTGTTTTTTTTTTGTTTTGAATATTTAGGTACCTTCAGATTCCGAAACACTGGTTGAATGTGAACTTTCTGTTGAATCGCTCAAATCTGAATCGCTTTCACCCGATTCATTGCTTATTGGTTTAATAACATTATCATTTTCATTAACAACTACAGCCATTTCTTCACTTTCACTATCAATTTTAGTATTTTCTGTTGAATCTAGAAAATTTTTTAATTACCACGCGCGTCATTTGTTAAATTCAAATTATTTAATTGGAATCAAAATATTTTATTGAGCTCTCCCTTTTTGTTAGATTTTGATTAAATTTATGTTTCAAAAATATAAATAACTTAAAATTGATATTTAATTTGGAAAAGTTTTATACAACAAAAAAAAAAAAAATATATTTTTGAACCCTTTAAATATGTCTAACCTAAAATTTACAATAAGTTCCTACCAAATTCAATAACGAATAATATTTATAAATTCAAAATATTCAGTGCAAAATTAATTGATATTCCAAAAAATCTTTTTTAATCCATTGAATCTATTTATAATTTTGGACAAACTAAAAATTTTGAAATAATAAATTATTTATTTAACTTTCATATTCCCGCTTTTATCTACTGATAAGAAATTAAATTATTAAATCATACAAATTATCTAATCTTCTCAAAAATTTTCAAAGTCTACGTAAATGTGGTTTAAAACTAAGTAAATGCTAGATATGATAAAAATATTAACCAAATATATAACTAATGGTAATTTTTAAATTTTAATTTAAATAGACAGGAAATAATTTTGTTTTGTATTAAATTTTGGTAGAGACTTATTGAGTCATAATTTAGCTTCTATAAAAATTTTCTATTATTTTCTACACCTAATCGAAGGTAATAATAAAAAAATAGAACTTAATTAGATTATTACCATTGATTTTATCTTTAACTTCAACTGGTTTAACTTCAACGCGAACTTTCTTGAAATCAATTTGATTTTCAATACGATCAGAGTTTCTAAAAATAAAACAAAATATAAATAAATTTATGTATAATACAGAAAAAAAAACATTTAATTTTACCTAATTTGACTAGAAGGTCGTTTAAATACTTTACGATTTGCTTTTAATTCTTCCATAAACTTCCTCATTTTAGGTTCATCAGCTACATCAATACAATTTTGTCCTGAATAATTACGTATTTCCATATCAGCTTGTGCATCAACAAGCATTTCAACTGCTTCTCTTTGTCCCCAATGAGATGCAGCATGTAATGGAGTCCAACCGTCATTATCTTGTTTATCAATATTTGCTCGTCCCGCTAGTAATAAACTTAAGACCTTAAAAAAAAAAAAAGAATAATTATGTTTGTTTTTTTTAATTTTCATAAAATTCTTTTACTTTTGTATATCCTTTGGCTGCAGCAACATGTAAAGGTGTAGCTCCAGTTTTTGGATGTATTGCATCAGCTTCAGAAGCATCACTTCTTAACCATCTTTTAGCATCAGCTAACATTGTTTGTTCTTCTAATTGCCTACATTTTTCACAATCAATTTGATTTGATTCAAATAATTCTTGTAAATAATCGCTCATATTTGTATTTGGTGGAGCAATATCAACTGCTAAATCGCCATCATTGTTCACTATTGTTAAATCAGCTCCATGTTCAGCTAAATATCTTGCTATGCTTACAGATCTAAAATATAATTAAAAAAAAAATATATATATAATAAGTTAATTAATGGATCGTTGTTAAAACATTTAAAAAATATTTATTTTAAACATCTTTTTAGTTTGTTTAATTGAATTTTAAAAATTATATTACCCGCAAGATGCTGTTGCATGAAGTGGTGTCCATCCTTCATTATCTTGCCTATTAATATCTGCTCCATATTCTAATAAAAATTCAACCATTTCTAGGTTATCGTCAATGCATGCCTAAAATAAAAAATAAAATCGATTTTTAAGTAAAAGTTTTTAAAAATATTGGCAAAATTATAAAATATATAAGTATACTAAAAGTGATCAATTTTCATTTAATGTGCGGTTTTCGATCAATAATCAAAACAATCCGCTAGGCTAGATACTCAAAATTTCATTTTTCTTTTACTGTTTAAAATTGAATTTTAGATTTTTTATACGTCATTTAACATTATAAGACAAAAATAGATGGCGTCATTTGGTCTTATTATTTTTGCAACAAATTCATATATTTTGTTGCTTGAAAAAGGACAAAAATTTAGCAACATTATTTAGATACAATTTTTCTCTCTCTACTAGTTGCTCATTAAAATTATATTTTTTATGTCAGAAATTATTTAAATTTAATTAATCACAATTTAATTTTTGATCAGTTATTTGATTTCAAAGATTATTTTTTTCTCAGATTTACTGATAAAACAATATTTATTTAATAATTTTCATTATAAAGTCGACACTATGTATTAACCTTATTAGGAAATTTTAATAAATTTTCTTTTTCAATTATTCTACTTTATCAATTTTCATTGTAGTTCTACACTCTCTATCTTATCATAATTGAATTAACTCACTTGATGACTCAATTCACTTCACTTATAAATTTATTATCTATCATGTGGAGAATTAGTTATGTCAATACGATTATTATACTAATAAGTAGGCTCATAATAATATTCATGTATGTATGTGCATTGATAAAGAATAAATAAAATCTTCTGAATTAAAATACAAAATAATTTCCTACAACTGATTTTATTTAAGAAGTCAACCCCATAGGCCAATGACCTACAATAACATTTTTTTGTTAAATAATTTTACTATTTCATAATATACAAGTCATCCGGCTATATATATACAAGTAAATATTTCAAATAATTCTTATTATACAATTTTATAAAAATTAAAAAGATTTTGTTATACGCACTCTTATGTGTTATGTATGTATTCTATGTATATATACATACATATATTGTGTATTTTGTAACATTTTTTTTTAAAAAAAATTAAAATGAATTAAAAATTATGTCTGATTTACGCTATGCTCAAACAAAGTTCTAGGGTTCTTCTTATCAATTTGCTTCTCTGTATGCTCGTTTGCTTTGAAACTTGAATTTTTTTTTCTCTTTTTTTTTTTGTTTTGAAGAGTGACAAATATCAAAACCTGTGAATTACTTTATTTTTGATAATTTTCATTATTAAGGAATAAATAACAAGAAAATAATATTAATCTATTATTTTTACTATATATTTTATTATGAATAATGAAATTACTGTGGAAATTGAGGACAATATATCAAAATAAAAAAATATAAATTTCTTGTAAATATTATTTTAATAAAATTTAACAGAAAATAATATGCACTTTGACTTGACATTTAAATTGTATTAATATAATTTTATTACACAATTCAGAAATTAACACTCATACTCGTAATTTGAATTATGCAGCAATATTTTATTTTTTGCAATTTGAATGTCAGGGATATTTTAATAAATTTTTTGTATTTTGTGAATTGAAGATTGTGTATAGTTGTGAAATGTTTATAGTTTTTATAACACATTAAGTGTAAATAATCATAAATTTAGCGTAGTCTAATTTGGGAAGAAATACAAGTGAGAACGGATTTACAATAATAGTTATTGTATTATAATACAATTCAGCTTATAAGTTTTAATTGCTGCATATATACCTGTATGTAAGGAAGAATACAGGTATATTAACACAATTCTGAATGATTATCAAACTCTGTAAATTCATCAACTAAGAACATGTGAGAAATTAACATTCGACTCTCTTCTGAATAAAATGACAGAACTCTAATTTAACAGTTTAGCAAATTACCAGTTTAAATAATCACGTAAAACAAAATATCATCAATGTCGACTTGAAGAAGGTGCTAAAATTTTGTTCCGTCTGTTATTTACTTCTCATTTTCAGAATGAACACAAAAATAACACGGTTTACTTGTGTAATGAATTTTAACTGTAATAAAACATTTCAATTTATATTTACAAATTTTATATTTATTTTTTTTTTAATAGCTATTATATAATTATTTTTAAAAATCTGACAGTAAATTATTTAAAATTTATGGCATTTAACGTCATCAACCCAATATTGTATTAACAATAATATTGATTTTATATTTGTTATGTATATAAAAATAATGATTATAAACTCATTTTATACAATACAAAAATAATTAAAATTTCACATCTTTTAAATATTTATTTACATACATATGAGTATACGAGTACATATATGAGTATGAATTGTTATACTTAATTGGTATACGAGTATATGTGTGTGATATTGTGTACCGTATATATTTATAGATTAAGTGTAATCAAAAATTTAATTTAACTTAATTAAAATTTTAAATAAAATTTTCATACATACGGTATATATATGTTTGTACATATACATATATATATATATATAAGATAAATCCCCTTATATAATTAATCAGTAAACGTAACAAGTATAACATTATACGAATGAAATTACAAAACACTTTATGCATACAGTAAAATACCAAATTCAGTGAATAAATTTCAGTGATAAGTTGAATAAGAGTTAGTTATCACTGATAAAGTTCAGTGATAACTAACGGCTTGGCGGTATAGTAAACAAAATTGGCTTTACTTTCTTGGTATTTTAGAGAATATACCTAAAATTTATACTCTTCATCTAGGATATTGTATAAAAAAGTTTGATTCTAAAAGGTCAATTGATATTTTAGCATAGTTTTTCACTTATTGAGATTCGACTGTGAATAAAAACTGAAATTTAATTTAAACAAATTTTTCGAAAAAAAAAAATTTTTTTTTTTTTAATTTTTAAATTTTTATTGTTTGTTTTTATTTTTATTTTTTAATTCCAGACGCGAAAATCTATTTTTGGATATTGTATTGTTTATAAACGTTATTATAATTTCTATCTATAGAGCATGAGATCTTCCCAACTGGAAAACGGCAAAAGTTTTCTATTTATGTTTTAATGAAAATGTTAAAATTTTATTATTTTACTATTTTTGTTTTTTTTTCTTAAATTAGTATTCAAATTTATGTAAGATATAAGAAATAAGAATTTTTAAATGATTTTTCATTAAAAGCGTCTATCGAATATAGCAAACCTGGTTACCGAAACTTTTACAATATTGTATGACAGGTAGAATCCAATGGCAGCTTTGCCCTATTCAATTTAGGATAGGGCAAAGCTGTCAAAATATTGTGAAAGAGTGAAGATATCTCAATAATATATCAATTTATATTAGATCAGCATTATAGGGTTTTATTGTAAAAAGTCAATTTTTACTTAGATGTTTATTTAAAGAATAGCGTAGATTAACTATCTGAAGCAATAATTAGCTAATTTTCGAATAGCAATTACAAATGATTCAGCTTACGCTAATGCTCAAAATAAATTGATTACGACTGAAAAGTTTCGACACCCCTAGAGATATAAAGGGCGCCAAATAATTATAACACATGTAAATTTTAAAAATTTAAAATTGGCTGCTAACATCATTGAAAAAAAAGACAACAACAAATAAAATTAAAAATTTTCTAAAAATACAATGCAAAAAATAAGACAAAAATAATTTTAAAAATTAAAAATATTAATTTTTGTTTGTATATTTTTGTACAAAATTACATTTGACGTCTTATATACGAGTACATACTTTACTCAGAGACAATGAAATCATATGTTTTATATTAATTTCCTATAGTTATTTTACAACATAATGTACGTAAGTATGTGCACATATTACAACCACGTAATTTTTAAGAAATAGTAAAAATTAGAAATGCATTCATTCTTTTACATAAAAATATGAGATAAGAAATAAAAATAACTTGGCACAAAAACAAAATGACAGCTTCAGAAATGTTAATAATATAAAAAAAAGTTTAAAATTATGCTGCGATATTTTATATTAAGAGAAAAATTTTTAATTTTCTACTCTTATTAAAAATATGTTAAGATATGAAAATGTAAAGATAAGGTTGAATAAATTTTTTATTTTACAAAATGTCAACAAATTTTCTAGAACAAAATTTACGATAACAATTTGAAGGAATAGCTCAAGAATAAGTCAAATTTTTTCAAGGATTCAAAAAGCTCAAGAATAGCTCAAATTTTTTCGAGGGTTCAACAAGCTCAAGAATAGCTCAAATTTTTTCGAGGGTTCAACAAGCTCAAGAATAGCTCAAATTTTTTCAAGGGATCAACAAGCTCAAGAATAGCTCAAATTTTTTCAAGGGATCAACAAATTCAAGAATAGCTAAAATTTTTTCAGAGGATCAAGAAGCTCACGAACAACTCAATATTTCTTCATTTGGTGTTGTCATAAATGTTGATTTAAAAGTCTCCGGCTGAAAAATTTTGTAAACAGTTTTCCATTTCGAAAATATCAATGACAAATTCACGAATAAGTATTTTAATTTTTATTGACATTTTCAGAAATAAAACAAAATTATTCGGAAATTCCTTTCTAAATTTCATTTTCATTTCGTTCGTTTTCTAGAATGTATGCAAATTTTTTTTTTTTTTTGAAAAATCTCGTACATATTTAATACCGAAAACATTTTATTGAAGTTTAATAAAAATTATGAATTTTTATTATTTAATTTTTCTTTTTTCAATGGAATGTAATATGACGTCATTTGAAAAATTTCTTATAACAATAAAAAAAAAAAATAAAATAATTTTTTTTTGTTTTCAAAAATTTCAAAATTATTTTCTGACATCATTAGAAAAATATTGTTTCAAAATTATACATACACATAAATGTATATGAATGTTTGTGCATCTGTTAGAATTTCTAAGGAGAAAAATAGTTAGAAATAAGGAGAAAAATTTAAATTAAAAAAATATCAAAAAAAAAATTTCAAAAAATGTTCAAAAAAAAAGGTATTTTTTAATTTGAAAAACAATAAAAAAAATTTTTTTTTTTGAAAAATAAAAATTGATATTCATACATGAATAATTCTGAATTTATTCACTGGTGTCTCTAGTTATGCTTTATTATTGCATTCATTCCAATTTGTAAATTATAAAAATTTTATTTTTATTGCTAAGTACCAAGTTGAAAAGAAATTATTTTTGAAGTAATAAATATTATGTATAATAAAATTTGCGACGAATAATAATGGCTACAGTATTCCACACTTAATTTAGCAAAAATGGAAAAAATTAAATTAAAATTTTAATATATGAAAGCCTTATTTTCCAATAAAATAATATTTTATAGGAATTTCAAAAAAATCGCAAAATATTCTTAAATTTTTCATGTTTTTTTAACCCATGAGGTTTTTATAAGTTTTTGTATAACTTTTACAATAATGCAATAGTGGAATGTGTCAAGTGTCTGCTTTTACAATCTTTAGAAAGGGGTAAGTCTTAAAATTTTTAGTTAATTAAAATCTAAGAAAATTATCATAAAAAAACTCTCTTAAAATTTTATATTGGAGCTTTTTTTGTCAACGAAATTTCAAGGAGTGTCGAATTATAAAAGCCAAAGGTATACCTCTGCTTATTGCTTATTTTTAGGGGTTACCAAGTAGAAAATTTAATGATTTTCTTGATATTTTAAAAACTATGCAAAAAAATTAATAAAAATATATTATTTATTAAAATTTGTAAATGTTATCAAGAAAATACATAATATGCCGACCAAAACACGTCAAATTTTTGCTATTTACGGTCAACAGAAAATTAAGTAAGTATCAAGAAAAGTATAAAATAGAGGCTTACTTCAAATTTCGGAAAGCTTTTTCTTAAGAATTATTTAAAGCTGCCATATTCATGATTCCAAATATTTCTGTTGCAATTCTGTTAATAAAATAATTTTTTAAATCGCTTTATTAAAAAAAAACTCATGCTATTAAAACATTTTGTTTTTTAAATACAAGCTAATTATGTAATGTTTTATTATGATTATTTTCAAAATTTTATTATGTTAGATAATAAAATTTTCATTAACAAAAGATCTTAAAGGAAAAATTTTATTATACTAAAGGGCTAATAATTAATTCTTGAAAAAGATTAAATCAAATTTTTCAAATATAAAAATAAATACTTTAGAAATGTATGCATAAAATAGAATGATGAAAGCAAGTGTAAACCTTAAATCAAAAATTTGACTTAATTTTCTTTAAATGCTTAACATTAAAATTATTTTTAGAGTGGAGGAAAAATATTCCAAAACGTGTAAAACATATAAATTATTGTATATTTTTTTTTTTATTAGATTTTTAGCAAAATGCGAAGAGGTTTTATGGGTGTTTACACAAATTTATATTAAAATACTGAATTTCTAATAAAAGCAAAGATTAAAAATAATTTTATAATTAAAATTTATTTCCAACCAAATGAAAAAAAAAAAATTGTTTTTAATTCGAAATAATCATAAATATATACTTAAAAGTTATAATATATTCATAAAAAACAATAAACAAACAATTTGGTTAAGTATATGTGTGTAGAAATAAATTGTCACATGTTTTCGGTGACCCATGTTGTTTTACCAAATTGTGTATCAAATTTTTTCACACGTTTCGAATATTTTAATGCCGGAAACATTTTTATTTTTTTTTTTTGTGTTTTTGTTAATAGCAATTCATTGTTAACACAAATTATGTACTACAAAAAAATTCTAAGTTCTAATTTCAAATTTTACATTTCCTCAACAAGATTCTTTTAAAAAAAAAAAAAAATAATAATAATTTTCTTTTTTTCCTGAAATGTAAAAAGGAAAATGCTTTTAATATTAATAAATATTAAATTTCGTACAAATTCCTAGATCAAATTTTTAAGAATTCGAATCAAGGATGTAAACCATATTAATATTTGGTTTGTGTCCATAATAATATTTGTTGCAGTTTAATAACGTATAGTAAGATGCGTTTTAACTTGAAAAATTCGAAATTTTCTACTAAGCAGTACTGCCAAATAGTTTAAACCAAATATTTTCGTTTTTTTTAAATAAAATTTTCAATTTGTAAATTCGATAAAAAAAAATTCTTCAGGAACTCTTCAAGATTTTCAATTGAAGTTAAATTAAAACAAGTATATGAAGCCAAAATATCGCAATTTCAATTCGAACCAAATCAGACACATGCACAAAGAAAAATCAGTTACATGCACAATGACATATGATGTCATAAGCCGCATGCGCACTTAGTTAATTCGCCAAGTCGATTAATAAAGAATTAATTTCAGCGGAAAATATTAAAAATTTTCTGCAATGGAAGAAAGGTTTTTTTTTGGGAATTTTGGAAAATACTAAATTGCAATTTATTGCAATTGCAATTGCAATATTTACAAAAATATTCGGAAATGGTGACGACTCCCTGTTATGTACTCAAAACAGTAGAAGTTTTAAAGTTGTCCTATAATCAACGATCAAAATCAATATAATCAGATCAAAATGTTTTTGAATCCATCTCAATAGATTTCTTCTAAAGCATATACACTTGATATTCTAACAATTTAATTTTTTTCTTCTTTTCTGTCATTTTTTTTCTCATATTTCTACATATTTGTCATATTTTTTGTCATTTTTATTTAAATTATGCGAGAACTTTGTGTGCCATTTTTTTTTCTGTTTTGTTGGATAATAAAATTTGTTCCATCTTTGTTCATTATTTATCATAATGAAATGTGGGAGGTCATGCGAACTAAATTAATTAATTGGACAATTGCCAGATTTTTCTGCTTTTTTCGTTTTTATTTTTTTCCCTTTTTATAATGTAATTTTAAGAGAAAAAATTTAAACTGAATTAAATGAAAAAAATCAAAAAAATTAATATTAATTTTTATTATTACATAATATCTAATACTATAATCGTAATGAACTGAATGACATCTTTACGCAAAATTTAACCATGTTTAAAGGGGGAAACAGAGTTGAGGAAATGATTTTAAATGATTAAGTGAATTAAATTTATTTAATTAAAAAAAATTTCTGAAATTAAATTATGTGCTTAAGTGTAACATAAGAACAATGTGAAAATGTACACAAAATTAAATGTTGAAGCTGAAAATAACTACTTGTCCTTGATTGTACTCTGAATATACTTGATTAAAAAAAAATAGGAAAATAAAATCAAATATTTTTTTATTTGATTAATGAAGATCCATTAATTTACATGATCATTGAATATTGATTGCTACATTAATTATGTTCCCATGCTATTCAATATTTTATAGGTCATCTTTATTCTACATTCAAATTTTTAATCTTATTTTAATAACACAATTTTCCGAATTCTGGTATATTGCTTCCAAAATTGAAAACAATTAATATACGCATAAAATAATTACCTTGTTATTTATATTTGAAATTGATTTCTATATTCTTTATTTTCTCTAATAATTTTTGTATAACAGAAAAAGCAAAAATATGGTAGTCTTAAACGAACAAGCTTGAATTGAATTGCAAGTACATTTTTAGATTTTATTCAAATTTTTTGCTCTGACCGAAAATATATTAAATAAATTGCTGTGAAATTACTGTAAAATTTTCTGTAAATTGTAATTGCTAAAAATAAGGCAATTATCTTATTAATTGCTGTAATTTATCCTTAGACAAACCTTAATCACTAAAAGGGAATTTTGCAAAGGCAAAATTTGCAAATTAATGCAAAATTTCAATAAAAGGGAAAATATTAAACGGAAATTTTTTAATTAAGTCAGAAAACCAAATTATATCAGTTTTTACTAAATGCCAATTAATAATTGAGGATTATGGCAACACTTATATATATGTAATATTAATCCATGTATGTTCAAAAAATTTTTCAAACAATTTCCTTAATTATTTTCCCATATTATAAAAATATTTATTAAAAGAACCCTAGGAATTAATTTGAATATAATTTCCTTGAATTTTTCACCTGATTTTTTTCTTAATATCCAAGAAGATCATGGTTATAATTTTTATTATTCCTTCTTCTATTTATTTTTTTTTTTTTTTCAAAAATAAATTTAATTTTTAATTAATTATTAAAAAGAATTTTTATGACACAATATGTAAAATCAAAGAGAAGGTGAAAAAACAATTTTATTTTTGCCATTTTTCTACACCCATATACCTATACACACATGTTTACCTGACAATAATTTTATTTTTGTTTGAAATTCGCATTTTAGCGAATAATGTCTAGATCTAGATTTTAATCATCATCATCAATTGTGTATACCATGGCGTTAAATAAAATAACAACAAACCAAATCGCAAACAATATTATAAAGAAATGAGGTAAAAAAAAATAAAGAGAAACAAATTTAAACAAAATATTTTTTCATTACTCATTGGACACCTTAAAAGTATATTTGTGTATAAAAAAAAATGAAGCCTTGACCTGTAAATAAAACAAAAAAAAAATATAGTAAGAGCGAAAAAATTAAAGAGTAAAAAAAAACAAAGAATTGCAAAAATAACACGCGTCGGAGACATTTTTATTCTAAAAATCTAGAGCTAGCTCACTTTTTGTTTTTCTAAAAGAATTTCTTATTTTATGTTTGTAAATTTGTTTATAAAATTTTCTTAAATTTTTAATTATGGCAAAATTAATTTTCTATTCTGAAATGAAATGAAAAATAGCAAAAAAATAATTTTCTTTTTATTCGCAAAAAAATTCTATTAAATTCTTTTGGTTTTTTTTTCTTTTCTAAAACTAAATTTATAAAAATAGAATTTCCGCTTTTTTGGCGCTATAATCGTAACATCACCACCATTTTATTATCAAATAGTGTATAGATACAATACAAGGTGCCTCGCCATAACTCACTGCGTAATAAAAATGAAAAAAATACCATACCTAATCAACAAGAGGTACGTACTTGAGGAAATTTCATAAAATTTTTTAATTGGCTCCAGGATAATTGATTCGTTTTCTCGCTGATTAGCTCATTATGGTTATGAAATTTTTTCGCCAAATTTTGATATAGGTCTAAAACATATGTCTTGAAAATAAGATAGGTCTTGGTTGAATCACAAATTACATTTATCTGATTGTGTTACTGGCTGCATGAATTTTATTGTTAGAAACATATAAGTAGATACATACATAAATGTAATTCTACATTAAAATTTTTAAGCTTATATTTAAACATCAGTATTACAGCGTAAATAGAAGTTCTTTGACAATGAGATGGAAACACGGGGGACAAATGGGTTAAAGAAATAATTATGTACAAATAAACACAATTTAGCTATTAATTGTGTATGCAAGTACCTAATATAATATACATAATTTTAGGTACTTGCAGGAAACTATAGATATACACTCTGTGTGAAAATTTTTGGGGGCCATATACAAATTTATTAAATTAATAGCATTTTAAAAATTTCATTAAAATTTATTTTGATTTTAAAATAAAAAAAAAATTTATTTTTTTTTTTTATATTTATTTTAAATTTTTTAAATATTTTATTATTAATTCTTGTTTTTCTAATTTGTTTCAATGATGTTTTTTTTTTTTTTTTTGCAATACAATGTTAGAAAATATAAAATAAATTATATTTATTTAGTATTTTGAAAAAATATAATATATGTATGTAACATGGCTAATCTAAATAAATAAATTAAACGTTAAATTTTCACATTGAACTCAATGTTCTACGGAATTGCAAAAAAAAATTAAAAATATTAAAAATAATTTAATTTAAAAAAAAAAATATTTTTGCATAATAATTGCAACAATTTATAATATGCATGTGTGTATTCGGAAATTATTCCAAATAATTTCAACATTTCTGCCCTTAAAAAGCAATAAAAATTACACATAACAAACAATCCTGTATTAAGTTAAAAATTAATTGAAATTTTTGATAAATCCTTCGAAATTCGAAAAATTATTAATTCGAAATTTTTAAATGAAAAAATTAAGAAGAGATTGGAGTCTCGAAATTCCCAATAATTTTCTCTTACAATATCAATAAAAATTTTTATGTGTGCTGATTACTGAATCTAAATGAAAGTATAGGAGGTCATAACTGTACTAAAGCTAAGTCCCACAATGTCGAACGTATTAAAAATTTTACTTCTTTTTTGTTACCTCTCCTGTGAATTTTCAACTACAAAAAATTAATACGCCATTAGAATTTTATCTCCCATTTTAACAGTTTCTCTTTCTTGAACAATGGAAACAAGTGACAAACAATTAATTTAGAACACGATTAAATCACGTGTATACACTATTAAATTTGTATTTAGTAAAAAATATTTGCTTTTATTTTTACAAAAATCATAAATATAACAAGTAACATAATATTATAAAAGGATCCATAAAATAAAACAGTTAACTAGATTTTCTTTTATCGCTGTTACTAACACAATAGTTGTATGTGATTAATTTTCTGTGCAAAAAAAAAAAAAATGATAAGAGTTTTTTATTGTAAGGATTTGCTTTTGTTTTTTGTTGAAAATTTTATTGTTTTCGCAAATAACTTTATAAAAAAAAAAAAAAAAAAAAAAAATATAAAAGTTAAAAGTGTTTTATAAAAGTAGGTTAAAACTGACAGAATTATTAGAGTAATTGTAAACTTTAAATAACTTTAAAACAGAAAAATAAAACCACAATTTAACTAGGGTACAACTAGGTTAATATTTGACTAGGTCAAAATGACATTCATAAAATATAGGGAAAACACTTGAAAGGAATTTATGTTTTAATGTCTGACATTAAGTATAACGTCGACTTACTTGTATTACATTTGTACAATTGTACTATATACCGTAAAATTTATTAGTATGCAAATTTAATAAAGTAGTTAAAATTGTTAAGTGAGAAAATGTTTATGAAAAGGGGGGAAAAAGTATAAAACTATTGTAATTTTTTTTCTGTGTTAAAATTGTTAAACACAAATAATCTTTGATTTTTTGAAAAAGTCTAAATATAAAACGTGTGTTTACACCATTTTTTTATTCTTTTTACAACAATTTTCCTCTTAATAAGTAGATTCTTTTTAAATGACTATGGGAAGAAATAATTTGTAATATTTCAAAAAATGTGTGGAAAAATGAATTATTCAAATTTTACTTAGTTATTTGCGATTCTTAGTTGAGTAAACGGATGATAATGAAAACCTTTTTTTCTTAAAAACTAATTCTCTTGCAATTTTTCTTACTTCAAACATTGAGAGCTTTGCCATTATGGTCAACACCTATACATAAACGCCATACCTAGAACTCTAACAAGCTACAATTTTATGATCATGTCAACCTGCGACGTCTCCGAAAAGGATAAAATATTATTAGTGAAACAACTGTGTTTTAAATAGGCAAGAGCATTGCATTTGTACAAAACATGCAGAGTTGTCTTATTTAATTACAGAAAAATTGATCTCTTTTCTGGTAGGCTAAAAAGAATAACGTCCAGTGGCAAGTAACTCTAAAAGTAGTAATTTTCTGGGTTTTCTACAAATTAAACTTGCGGATAAATAAACTAATAAAAAATTAGTTCACTATTTCGCCGCAGAATTCTACACTTACTAATAATACTCATTACGTAAGTATGTACTAATGTACATTCTTGCCATATTTTTATTTCAATATTTTTTTGATAAAATCATTATTCCACTTTTAATGTCTGAACAACAAATGAGTTTATTTGTGCTAAATCATCAATACATCAAATTAATCCAAAATATTGACTTCAAATATTTGTGCATAAGTACTACTTATACATACTTACATATATAAATATACATTTATTATTTTTTAACTAATTCTTCAATTATTTGAATAAAATTTTTTTCCATTTCTATTGAAATTTTTGCATTCATTTTAGAAAAATAATTGGGACACTTGACGAACAAAACAAACGAAAAAAAAAACACAATCTTAATGACTCCCTTGTTTTTGTTCGAATTTTTTGTTTAGCTACATAATCGCTCAATAGCACAATATTTTCAACATTTCAAAGCACAAAAGTACACATACAACGTTGCAAATAATATTTTTTGTTTTCGCCTGTTCAATGAACGATTTTCATTCTTTCTTTTTAAGTATTCTAGAATTATTTTTGTAATCCCAGAAAATGCAAATTTACATCAATCAGATCATAAGTATAACAGAATTTTCAAATAAACAAATAAAAGAGAAAAAAAAAATTCTGAAAAAATGAACTTTTTGATTGGATATGAGAGATAATAAAAAAATATTTGGCATATAAAAAAAAAAATTATGTATGTATATGTGTGTGTACATTTCAAAAGTAAATATTTTTATATAATAAATTGTATGTATGTAAGGTAAATGAATGTAAAATCGTCTAAAAGATATGAAATTGGCCTATTAAAATTTCCTTTAATAATAATTGCTTGACAAGTTCAAATGAAGTTGTCAAGAGGTCAAAATAAAAATGTGTTTTTTAATACGTACATATGTTATGATTTGGATTAAATTCGAGTAGAATACTCGCCTCCCTATACATCTGTTTTAAAAATTTCCTAGAACCTCCCTTATAGTTTTTACGTCACTAAACCCATACTGACATACTGCATGAAGAATAAACGGTAACGCACTTTTCTGCAAAATTTAGTTCTGCAGGAGATCTGTGACTACACAACCAAAATAGTTTTAACGGAGGCCTTATGATTTTAAGGTATCAGACTGCAGTAGTTTTAATAAGTATTTCAGTAATGAAAGGTATACTTAATAAAATCATAAGTATGCCTTATGAGTTTAATAAGTATATCAGATTGCACTAATACGGGGGCCACTATTTGAAATTTGGTACTCAAATTTACTTAAATATTTGCTAATTACATTCTTTATACGATAAACATAGGCACTATTTATGATTCAAGGTATATTGATTAATTTTTCTGAACCTATTCCGATAACCATTTTTCTGAAATTATTGACTATTTTTCCTGAAACTATTCTGAAAAAAAACAAACTCTGCGTCAGTTCGATAAACTATATATGGTGCTATGGAACAAAAGTCAAAAAGTTTTTCAAAAATCAAAATCTTTTCAGTTGCATCTTATACTATTGACCTTGCAAAAGTAATTCTTGATATTGCAAGAAATCATGAGTCTTAAATTAAAATTTCGATCATTCCAAAAGTGAGACTAAAAATCTGATGAGAAATTTAAAATGTGCTTGTTTAGAAAACATTTTTTTCATCCTCTCTTAATTGTCATCTTCGTTTCTGATATTCAAATTCAAAATTTTACACAAAGTCAAATTGAAAATTTATTTAGCTGATTTTTTTTCTTCATTATAGTATTCTAGATTCTAAAAATCTAAAGAGATAGTGTTACTGATAGTAAATATAAAAAAAAATGTTTACTTTTCAACTAATGTTAATAAAAAGCTTTTAGGGGAAAAAAAATTAACCGCAACATTTATAGTATAATTATGATAATATACATACGTAGTGTTATATAATATTAAATGTATGTATGTACATATGTGCATATACGTTGCATATTACATCATCAGGGAAACGCATAAAAACGGTTTATATTAAATATAACACATTTTATGTATGTACCAATAATAATTAAAATTAATTTCAAAATATCAAATAGAAAAACTGATCTGATGTTGACTTCCAATTCGATGGACATAATTTTCATTTTTTTTTTTCTAATTAAGCGTTTATAATATTTTGCGAACAAAGAATTTAAAGAAAGTTTCAAATTACACAATAATTACGAGATAAATTTTTGAATGAAAAAAAATTCTAATATTTTTTAATTATTAGTAATTGAAAATGAAATTATTTTCTGCTTCAATACATGCATATAAAAAATATATTCTGTACTATTCGAATAATTCTCCAACAGTATACGCATATTGTAAGATATTAAGATATAATTTTTCTGACAACATCGATATATTCGGCGACTGGCGAAAGATTGTTAGCAAAAGAAGAAACAATAATTTATTCGTTTTTGGCATTCGTTTGTCATGAATTTGACATTTCAAAAGCTTTCAAACCAGTGTTCAATTCCTACTTAATATCAAACGGGAATAAAAGCCTCTGGAGGAGATATGTAAAAACATCTCCATGGAGAATGGAGCTGTTGGAGAATGGGTAGACAAATTTAGGCGAGTTTTGAAAAACTGAAAATATCTCACATCGTGGAAGAAGTAGACAGGGCAGAAGAAAATATAGAAACAATGGGTATCAATTTTTCTTTTAGAATTTTAAGGCAACTGTAGGAAATTTTTTCTATAGAATTTTGTTTAAAAAAAAATTAATATAAAAAATCTTTTATAATTCAAAGGATAATATGTGTTATACTGTCAAAAGGAATTAACTTGAAAATTATGAGTACAATCGCATAAACAATATATTTTAAATATTCAAGTACAATATTGCAAAGAATATTAAGAAAGCTAGAATAATAACAAAACATAACAAAAAATAAAATTAATTGTACTATGGAAAATACCTGCCTGCCTGCCTGTTACCATATGTTCAATAAATCATTTGTTTTGCTTTTTGTTTTATTGTTTGTTTTTATTGTTTATTCATTTAACCCGACCTGTTTAACCCGAATATTTTTTCTTCTTTCAAAAATAATGACAGAAACATAAAATTAAAATTATAATAAGAATAACAATAAGAAATTAAAAGAAAAATTTAACAGAAGTACTTAGTGTAAAAATAATAAAATAAAATTAACAGAGAATAACGATTAACACTTTATCTATAACTATACTACTTCCAAAATCTCGATAATGTTAATGTTAACAGAATAAATTGTATAAAAATCTGTTAAGATGAACTCGAACTGCGCCTAGTTTTTATTTCTCAATTATTTTTTTTTTCTATCTTCTAAAATCTTTTGAAAAGTTTTTTCTTGTTTTCTAATTTTTTTCTTTTTCTAGTTTGACATCATATTTGCAATTAATAATTCGCAAAAAGTAGTTAAAATATATTTTTTGTTATTGTTGTTATTATTGTTGTTGTTATTACATAATTATTGTGTGAGAGTGGAACATAATACTTTATTTACTCGAATGTATACAATTTTTTAACAAACAACAGTGAGGTTTTATGAAATTAATTTTTTTTTTTTATATTAAAAAATATTTTTCATACTTAATACATTTTATAATTACTTTAAATAATTCTAGCTCTAGATATCATCATTAATATCATCAGTATTTCAATCATAATCATTTCTAGATATTATCAACATCATCATCACTGAAAAAAATCGTAATTCAAATATTATATTTTATTTTTGTACATTTTTTTTTTTGTAGTGTAGCTTGTGATGATTACTACAATCATTGTGATGTATGTATGTACACATATATGTTTGTAAATTATTTACAATTATATTAAACTACATCTGTTATATGTAGAATAGTTGATATAGCAATAGAGACAGACTCTCTCATATAGCATTATTTATTACATGCTATACAGAATATTTTATTCTATTATGGAATAAGATAGAATCATTTCAAGTTTAAGAAAGTGTGATGAAGAAAGAAAATAGAATTAAAATTTAATTCCATATTATGAGATACACATATACAATTGAACATACATACTTAAAAATATATACATATATAGAAGCTTTAAAAAGAAAAAATTAGATAATTAGGTAAAAATCATATATTTTTTTTTTTTTGTTTGCTGTTGTGCTTTTGTGGTTACTATCAAATGTCAAAATTAGATCACACAAATCATGTTTGCGTTTTTATTATTTAAGACCTAATAATAATGTAAGTATGAATTTATATTTATTGATTTCTGTTAGAAAATAATTTCATGCTTGTTATAAAACTAAATTTTATATTGCGGGTAAGTAGTAAACGCCGGTTTACATAGCTGTTCCCAGAAACGCACTGCAACAGAACACAAGTAGAACAGTAAGGTATCGTTTGGAGGTCATACCTCGTGTGATAAGTGACAGCTTTAATCTTAACCCAACGACACTCATGTTTTCAGACTAGTCACAGCCAAAATTGAATATTCGTAAAGAAAATGGTTGGCTATCCTCTCAAAACAAACTCAAACATGCATTATAATAGATAAATGCATTTTTAATTGACAGTTATTTTAACGACAATTACTGTCACAATAGAGAACAATAATTTCAATACTGTCACATTCAAACAATTTATTTTATTTACGAGCTCAAATAGTTTTTTTATATTTTTCTAAATTAATGTTGATAGCTGTCTTTTAACTTATGAAATAATTGATTATATTGGCACGATTTTATATTACAGTATATACAATATAAAGGGTGTGATATTAAAATGAGTATAAGTGATTCGCAAGTACTTGAATTAAAATAATTTTCTAACATTGTTTTTTTTTTATTCTAAAGTAAATAAATAGTAAATAAAATTAATTTTCATTTTTTTTCTGATTAAATAAATGAAATTTTTAAAATTTAATTTAAATATTTTATATTTTAGGAGTGCCATATCTGGGATTATTTTAAAAGAGCTTTGACAGATGTTCTTAATAAATCAAAAATAAACAAGAAATTAACGGCGATCTATAAATGAAACAGGCATACCTATATATGCGATTATCAATATAAAATCACTTCGGCATTCCGAAATTTTAACGCTTGATTAAAACATTACTTCGGGTACGTTCGGCTGTCGTCTTTTTTCATTTTGTGTTGGCCGTTAAAAGAAAATAATAACAATAAATGATTTCAGAAATCAAGACTCCCATTGAAAAATTTATAGACCACTAATTTTAGCCATTAACATATCTATAAACTCTAATACTCTTAAAATACAATTTCAATTTTAAAAATTTTATGTTTAAATTTTTTTTTAAATTTAAAATCCAATTTTAACAATAAATTTTATCATACCTAATAACAATAGTTTAATTAAATTTCCATAAGTAAACAAGTACTTGTATATTAAAACAATAAAATGGATACGTCAATTATTTTCTATTTACTCTTCTATAAAACCGAGTATGTTTTATTAACAGAAAAACATCTTTAGCTATATAAATAAACAAAATCTTTTTTTTTTTTTTAATTTATAACTAACATATGTTTAAAATATTTTATTTGTTTTTATTTGAAAATACATACATAATTAAATTTCAATGTCAAAAATAAATCCATTCTCCTGCGTCAAATAATTTTATATACTAGGAGCATAAAATTTAGCACATTAAAAAAGTTATTTAAAAAATTTAAATTTAAAATCAGAACTGAAAGGTCGGATTAAAAAATGGAGAGAAGGATAGACTTTTCTTAATTTGAATAAAGTTATAGTATTTTTAGTTTACATAAAATCTCAAAAGATGTCTCTGCTCAATAAAGTTTGAGAAATGTTTCAGATATATTTAAAAATGTCAAGAAATTTAATATTTTGAGATTTTCGAACTACTTTTAATAATGTGTTTACAAAAGTAAATCGTTAAAAATTTTTATTATATTTTTAGAAAGGAGAAATTCATAATATCCTGAAAAATCCTAATAAGTTTGAGTATGCATAACTAATATGAAGTAAAGCGGAACAGATTCAATTAAAACTATAACAGATCAGGACTATAGAAGGTAAGATTCTGACTATAGCTAGTCAGATTCGATGAATAAATCGTATAAAATTACTATTGCGAGGCGGGCACAATAGATATGGTACATATCAGAACCCCAAATGCAATTGCATAACCAGGAGTGCGAGCGGTTTATTGCATGTTCTCATTTTAAGTATTTTATTCTTCTTTAATCACAATTTCAAATTGCAGATTTTAATTGCAATTACTCATTTTTAAATATATATTTTTTATGTAAGCAGTCATTTATCAAAACAATAATGATGAGTGTAATATTAAATAGGAAACATAAAAAGGGGAAAAACCTTATATAATTTAAAAAACACATACATACATATTTGAAATACAATATAATATTCCTGAATTAAATACTTTCAATATGTCAAAAATATGATAAAAAAGCTAAGTTTTTTATGAGCAATCTCCGTATTATCATTAAAATATTCTTAATGTATTTTAAGACCATATAATAACAAGTAGATAATGAACAAAATACTTAAGATATTTTCATAAAATTTAAAAATATTTTCCTATTTGGCACATACCAAAATCCCTAATTAATTATTTTCTTTGAGCTTCAAATATAAATTTATAAAGAATTTGTAATTAAGTGCGCTTTTATGCAATTACGTTATTTAGTTCTCTCCAGTCCCATATAATAGGTAGTAAAAAATAATAATAAGTAGCAGTTGTAATAATGGCCGATAATAATGATAGTAGCGTTGAAAAGATGTAAAATAATAAATTTTTTTTCTAATAAAACTTAATTGTAATAAATATATTTTATAAAGAATTTGTTATTTTTGAAAAAACGAGAAAGAATAGAGTTGACCTTGTCAACACTGTGATACCCGTACGAATTTGTTGTCCTATGTGCGAATAAATATGCCATAACTGACTATGGGACAGACTATAACTTTAAGTTGCCGTATTACCATATTAATTTATGCAAAATTTCAGTACTGTGTTTTTCAAAATACTGTGTGTGCCAAACTATAATGAAGTTGTATGGCAGGTACCAGAAGGAGTCAAGTAATTTCAACGAATTTTATCAAACACATCGGCCCTACTAATATATTCGCTTTTGTGAAATTTCAATACCATAACTTTTACATTTTCTGAGATATAGCCAAATAACTTTTAAAGTTGTATGGCAGGTACCCGAAGGAGCCAAGTAATTTTAACGACTTTTATCAGACACATTGGTCCTACTAATATATTCGTTTGTGTGACATTTCAATTTTACAACTTTTATAGTTTCTGAGATATAGTCAAATGAATTTTGAAGTTGTATTGCAGCTACCCGAATCAGTACCCCGATCATGACCAATTTAAATAGGGTTTTGGCACTTACTACAAATAAATTATTTGTGAAAATTTGGTGAACTTAACTCAATTAATTTTTGAGTTATCGATGGGGCGAACGGACAGATAAAAATAAATCAACTCAAAATTCGATGTTGATCAAAAACATACACTTGAGTCTATATCTCGGAGCATTATTTCTAGCAATACAAACGGTAAGGCAAATTTAGTATACCCTTCAAACATACGTTCGTTCGGGTATAATCGTTTTATATAAGTAGTTTTGTATTCAAGAAATTCTTTTTTTTTTTTACAAAATACGTGTAAGAATATAAAGAATATTTACATTCATGGAAGTATTATGTATGTATGTACATTCATAAGAATTTATAATAATAAGAAAAAATTGGGACAAATAAATGGTTAAATTTTTAACCTACATTTTACTTACACCTATATAAGAATTTAAACGTCAGGTACGGACGGATTTGATATAGAAAATTTCTTTGAATTCATTCATTCATTTTTATTTTTTATTACTTATAAAATGCTTTTCAACCTTTTTTCCTTGTAAAATATCTACAATTTGTTGTTTTTTTTATACGGAACACCTTAGAATTAAAATTACCCTATCAACACATTGTTTTGAATGTATTCAGATCACGTGCAAAAAATATGAAATAAAAGTAGCAAAAAATTTCTATTTAAGTAGAAATTTATAAAATAAAAATATAAACAAAACTTTTTTAAGTAAATACAATCTTTAACTTTTGGTATAACAGAGGTAAAAAGAAGAAAAAAACACGAGAAAAACAATTATTTTTATTTTCGGCCTTTTTTTGTCAATTTTTGAATTCCCATTTTTAGAAAATTAAATTTTTCTTTTACCCTTTTGCGGTTAATTTAGAATGGTTATGTAAATTTTAAAATCCACAAAATTAAATCGAATAGTTTTTGGGACAAAATAAATGCCAAAAAATATTTTTTACTAATAAAAATACCCAAAATAATGTTTAATTTAGGATGCATTTGCGGGAACAGAAACCGAATCGATAATCGACCGCATTAATAAAGTTTTGTGTATAAGATGAAGATTACGCTTTATTTGATACAAGTATACCTAGGTTTTGGTTTAGGTTTAGGGTAACGCGGTTACTTGAGGATACATTTAAGCCAAATAAGCACGTTCTGGGTTAGGTCCTTGGCATTTGCATTCCGTATCCCTAGTTATTTGTACCGTGTACTAAAAAAAATCTGAATTGACCGAATCAGAAGGCCAAATTTTCTTTTAAAACTGAAAGTATAAAATTATAAAAATAAAAACAAAATGAAAAACTTAAACTTTTGTTCGAAATTGCGCCTAAAGAAATATACAAAATTTGAGGTCGTGTGGACCGCCGTCTAAGCTAATATTACTATTTTACAAAGGAAATAATGCATAGTGCAAATGCTCTTAATCTCTATTTTATTTTCAAATTAAATTCATTATTAATTTTATAAAATACTCAATTATATTTTACGATATTATACAACATTAAAAATATTATTTATGACTAATTTAAAAAATTTGTTATACTCGTAACAATTATAGGTCATTGACTTCATACGTATAGTTTCTTATAAAGTAAGTTTGTAATTTTTAATTAATGAAAATTCTTGCTAATTACATATATTTTCATATATGTGTATATATAAACATTTAATATGTGTATATAATTAATACAAGTAATAAATACAATTTTTAAGCATGGTTATGGTACATGATTTCACTTACATTTATATGAGAGATATTGTTGTTTCTTAAATAATTTAGTATACCCAGACAGGCTATTTCTCATTTTGTTTAAATACTTCTTGATTTCTTGAATTGAAATTTATAACAATAATTATAGAAAATATTTATAATTATCATATAAATAAGTTAATTTTAATTATTCAGTCTAATTAGTATATAATTTTAATAAATTTTTTTATACAAAATTATTTTTACAATTATGGCATATTAAAACTTGCAATTACGCACACGACTGCCTATTTTTTATTGAATTTGAGGAATAAATTGATATTTTTACAAATATATTGTGAAAATGAGAATGAGGACCGGCTCTAGAATTTTTTGCCTTAATGCTTATTTATAGAGAATGGTTATCGCAACTGGTTACTTGAAAATCATTTAATAATATGGAACTATACTTCTAATTCACATTATACCCCTTATGCATATATGAAAATAATCCGATGATTATCATAAATTTTGAAAAAGTCTAGATCTGATGGAATTATTTACTAATTTTTTAAACTTTGTGTTAAAATAAAAAATTTTTACTTGGTTTCTATACCGCGCTTCAAATCTAATTTAATTTTCAATAAAAAGATTTTAGTAAAAAAGCATAATTGGTTGAAAATCTTACTTCTTCTTCCCTTTTTTCCCTAATGTCTACATATATTAACGTGTGTTAGAGTAATTAGATTACAATTTATTCATTAAAGCATTCATTTGTATAAAAAAAAATGTTGATTTTACAAACTAATTCTAACAACATTCATTACACCATTTTATTGTAAACTTTTATTTACAAAATTGCATTAAATTATATACAACAATTTTGCATACATACTTACATAGTAAAAAGTTTTAGTATAGTGCCAAAACACTTCTGCGGTCAATGGTATCTTGATAACATATGAAATCGTGTACACACAAACCATGTATTATAAATTTATTACTGTGCATATGTGTATAACATTGTGCTGTGTTACATAATATTCTTATATATGTGTTAGTATATATAATTGGTAAATTATTTATTTTGGTTGTTATTATAGCCAAAAATTCAATTTAAAAATTTATTAGCAAGTATGTTACGAGTACTATATGAGTTTATAAATTTTGTATTATGTGCACCTATATGCCTTATACACTTGTTCGAATAAGTAGAGTTTTTATGTATATGTAAAGAAAACCTAATAAAATAAAGAAAATGCTCTGAAGTTATTTCATTTGAATTTCGGGATATATTAATGAGAAGTTATAACGCTTTTGAGCAGCTCAATACTGCTTCCCAAAGCTCAAATCCGAAATGGTGCAATCCCAAAACACGGAACTGGTTTTACTCTCCATTAGACTTATTATAATTCTTTCATTTCGGGTTGCAAATAGTTTCAAATAAAAAACGACAATAAAATAGCGATCATTGCAGTTTAAGAAGAAATACAGGCCGATGATGTCAACAACTGCCAATAAGATAACACAAGTTTTACGTATTTCAGGACATGACAAGTACAACAACTCACATGATTGTGAAATATCATGAAATAAAAGTAAGCGGCTCAAGAGTACCCTATCATGAAGTTTTTTCAATTGTACTCGTACGAGTTCCTCAATGTGGAGACTTGTATTGGGAACAAGTAAACAGTATTGAGTTTCTGTAGTTGTTTGAATTTACTATATTTTTGGTTGGTTTTCCTTTCACATTTGCAAATGTTGTGTAGTGCAAAAAGAGTACCGGTGCAAATGTTGTAAAAATTTAAAGCAAGAAAAGAAATTATTGGTTAATAAACCTATACAGTGTACATTATACAATAATTATTGAATAAAAGAGAGGTAATTAAAATGATAATTAAAAAATTATTGATAATGTTAGAAAGTGAAGCGGATTTCTTTATGAACACATTACATCGTATATACACGTTTGCATTAGTAAAGTAAGTAATTAAAAAAGGAATCGTAACTATAAATGTATGTATGTATATGTAAATACAATTGTAATATTGAATACGGAACTAAACGTGTGTTTATTAATTTCTAAAATTATTGGCATGCGTAAAACATTGCAAGTGTTATACAAAACTTGTGGGTTTGTGTATGTATGAATGAATTTACTTTTACTTAAAAATTTAGAAATTTATTTTTTTTTTTTTTGCGGACCATGTAATCGCATAATGTCGAGCATTTATAATTGTTAATGAAATAAAATTTAATAGTAATTTGTAATTGAATTTTAAATTTAATTTTATTATTAGTGTATAAGCATATTACACTGCAAGAAATTTTTAAGTAAAATTATTATAAGAATTAGGTGAATAGAATGTAAATTTTATTAAATTTTAGAATTCATTTACTGCTTGACTCTAACCAAGTACTATAAATTCGTACAAGAACCTACACTCATAATAATTTACATATTGCTAGTATATAGTTATAATATATAGTTCCAATTCTTGAATACGGGTTAAATTCACAATACAATCCAAAATATGAGATTTATGAAATTTTGTTAAGCATGTTCCATGGTTATACTACAAATATTAAAAATTTTAAACTAACAGGAATAAGTTTATTTTTTTTTTTTTACTTTTTTAACTGCTAACATATTTTTATATACATGTATGGAAAGAATCATATGAACAGTACAAAGTTAAGTAAGGTCTTTGCGCTCATAAAAAAAAATATTTATATAAGAATTTTGTAACAACAAAAAAAGAAACTTTTTTTTTAAATTCCAAACATACAATGTTTATTGGCAATTTACCAATAAGTATTTTTCCTCATATTTTTATATGAAATATGCAAAAAAAAAAAATCTGATGTGGTCAGCACATAACCGACCGCATTGTGTATTATCTAGTTAAATGAAAGTGTTACAGAAAATTATAAAAATGTCTGTTAAATACTTCTTTCCAATTTTTAGGACATTAGTAAGCTTATAGTTAACATACTTAGAAAAATGTAAATTTGGCTCTTAGTAGAGTTCCGCTTTGTGCTACCCGAATTCCCTGAAATGTTCGCCAGTTAGTTTCGGTAACAACCAGAATTCAAATATCAAATTTCAAGAAATTCCATCAATTTGTTCTGTGGATATGGTGGAAAATGTAAAATCGGCCCGCAAATCAATTCTCGAGCCCTGATCTTTCCAAAAAATTTATATGTTCATTGTTTTAATACGAGGAATTCATATATTAAATTTCAATGAAATCGGTTGATTATTTCTCTTTATATACACAAAAATGTATATTTGGCCCGTAGTAAACGTCTAGTTGCCGATGCCTGATTTCTTCCAAAACATACGAATTTTTGCGGACGGTCGAGCAAAGCTTATATATAAAATTTCAAGTAAATCGGTTGAATATTTTCTTCAAAATGTTCAAAAATGTAAAACAGGCCCGCTAAAAAATGCAGTTCCCGAGGCCTGATATATACCAAAAGTTGATCGATCCGTGCCATGGTGGAAACAAACTTACATATAAAATTTCATCAAAATCGGTTCAGCCGAACTTGAGATACACGCGTGCACACACAGACCGACAGACGGACAGACCGACAGACCGACAGACCGACAGACCGACAGACCGACAGACCGACAGACCGACAGACCGACAGACCGACAGGTTGCTAAAAATAGTTTATTTACACTTCCCTACTATGAAGAAGTACGTTCCCATCGAAAACTCGATATGCAAAATTTGTTGCCATCACATAACCTACCTATTGTTTACACAATACGGTCGGTAAAAAGATTAACCATTATAAAAATTTATTATTTAAATTTATTACCACGTGGCGACTTGCTGATGGTGCCAGTCCAGAATTATTATTTTTTTAAATAATAGTGACACAAATTTATATTTTGAAATATTTGCTATCGTTGGTTATTTTTTTTTACCTTGAACTTAAGCTCCAAATTTCATACTTCTTTTGCAATTTCCCTTAAACAATATTCAAAAGTTCATTCTATTTGAAATCAAATTTTAGATTTGAACGCAACTAGTTTATAATTTCGGAAAGAAAATTGTTTGCTAGGAACCCAAATTTCATATTCGCCTTAATTGTATTCTACTAAAATCACACTCTAACTTGATTATTGCCTTATAAATGATTAAAATAAACGGATTTTTTTAAATTTTATCATTCAAAATTTTATTTTTTTAAAATTTTTTACAGTGTGAGTTTGATGTAAATTAAAACTAATCAAAAGAAAACATTCTATTAGATTATAAAGTACGAGAAAATCAAATTTACAAAAATATGCACAATATGTAAAATAAATTTCAGAATTAGAGAAACACAAAAAAAATTTTATAAAATAAATTACAAGTACTTATTATTGGTTCAATCTCAATAGCTTTCAAATTCAAAATAAACTTAAGCAAATATCGTACTCAAAAAATGTCGGAATTCTTTTGAAAATTTTATTATTTAAATTTACCATCTTGAATATTAATTTTAAAATAATTTATAATTTATTTAAAAATATTTCAAAAATAATTCAAAAAAAATCCTCTTAATTCATTCGAATGCAATTATTCCAAAGAATTTCAATAAACTTAAAGAAATTTTCAATAATTTTTGATATGAAAAATTTCCATTCATTCAATCAAAACAAATTCTATTAGATAAATTCATTTAAAACCAAAAAAATTTAAAAATTTTATAATTAAATAAAAAAAAAATTTTTTATTTGTCCATGAAAATCAAAAATATCAAAAGAAATTTTACAAATTCGCCGTAAAAATTAGATAAATCCAATTGTATATTTTAAAGCGAATTTTAAATATTTTCGAAAAAATTATTAAAAATCAAAGAAAGAAAAAATTATTTTGTTTTTACACTACCACAATCAAACGATATGGAAGTGTATAGAAAAATAAATATTCCTTGGTTTTTCTTCAAGAATGGAACGGAATATGCACACTTTTTTTATATTTTTTGAAATTACTTGTTAAACTCAATAGTTTTACCGCTCATAATTTGTTTGAGAAATAAATTATTGGGCGGTAGGTATATCGACGTTAGATTCCATAATAGGAGGGAGATCAAAATGGCGGACTTTTATTTCTTAATGGGAACGAAAAACTATGTACTCCCAAAGCCCCCTACTTCAGAGAGCACATCTTCCTGAAATTTTAGGAGACAATGGTGATTCTTTATTATTTACATTGCGTCCTAAAAATTCGGATTATGATTCCGAAATTTTAGAACATAATGATAGGACATGACAATAGATTTTGTGTATACATTACCGACTCGAATTTTTTTTTTCTATACTAGTCATACAACCATATGTATTCGTTCATTTGTACAATTGTACTTAAACTAGTCTTATATGTATTGTTTAATAAACATGTTTTAAAAAAGCTGTCACTATATAAAATTATGCACCTAGTTATAATTCAAAAAATATATTTATATAAAAAAACAATAACAAAAAATTATAATAATAATAAAAATTAGCACGCAAATACAATAATATAAGTCACGGTCCTTTAGATCTATTCTACTTATTTTGCGGTTTTAAAAATAGATTGACGCGAAAAAAAAAAATAAAACAGAAATTAGAATAAGTGAAAAGAAAAATTCAACAAAAATTTCAGTGAGAAAATTATATCAAGTCGCAAAAAAATAAAAAAATAAAAAGAAAAACACAAAAAAGCACAAAAAAAAATATGAATTTTTTGCAAAAAAAAATTTTTTTTTTTTAGAAAAGAAAATTAAGTAAGAATAAGTATATAAAAAAAAAAATTATTTGAAAAATTTTCAGCCGGAAAATTATTTAAAAAATAATTGCGGTGATCAAATAAGACACGCTTACAATTTTCTATTTTTTTTTACAATACCACTTTTAAGTAGTAAGTACTAAGAGTAAGAAGTGAGTAAAATGATAATTTTAAATTAAAAGTCAAAAAAAGGTACTCCGAATTGATCGTATTAACTTCATTCATGTTTAAATATAGTTTTACTATGGTTAGTAAAATCAAATTAAATGTAAATAACATTAAATAACATTCGGAGTTACTCCGAAAATATAAACGGTTTTCGGAGTAATTCCGAAAATATAAATTTTCGAATTCTGAATAATTTAGAATATAAGAATAAATATAAGGATGCATTTATATGAGAATGTGAAATAATTCCGAAAATTTAGTGTAAAAATGCATACACTAAGAGATGAAATACACTAAGAGAAATATATAGTTTTACGAGTTCCAAATTTATTATATCCTTTATACTTCTTCTCTAAGTGGTAATCAGATTTATAATTTTTTATAACCTTGTATAACAAGAATAGAACTAAATAATAAATTTTAATTATCACACTTTTCGACATTTATTTCCATCATAAAAATTTCAGGTCTCCGGTACGACCTAATTCACATCTAAATTTATAAATTATATTCTTTTAGTTAGTCCGGTATAGTTTCGAATATTTACAGTGTCTTATACATCTCGAAAACTTTAAAAATGTTGTTATTCTAGTACAAACACAAAATTTTATATTTAATAATAAAATTGACACAATTTATTAATTAAATATTAAAAATAAAATTATTTTTTTCTGAATTTTATATATACATATATAAAATCCTCCACTAATTGAATATCATCACTCTTTGTGTGTATGTGAAAATGGGAGTAAATATATCAAAGAGCAACAGTTTTAATCGGCACATTATTAAAATAGTTTACTCATAATAATTTCTAGAGCAATATCCTGAATACAATAAAAGTACGTATACAATACACACATATGTACGTATATATATTTCATAAGTCCATAAGTTATTGACATAATTTTTCAATATTCCATTATGTTGTACACACACACACACAAATATTATATAAAAATCTGTATATATTATTTCCAAACATTGTGCCTAACCAAAGTTAAAAATTGAATATGACGTTATTGAAAATTAGGAATAAGAAAAAATTATTATCCTTTATAAGTTTGTATCCTTTCTGTAACAAAAAAAAAAAACAGATTTTTCAAGAAATTTTTCAAATTTTTTTTTTATTTTGGAAAAGTTCCCAAAAATATATTTTAATGCCCTTAAGTATTTTGAGAGGGGAATCTGATTCAATCTTATATAATAAAATTAAATTTATTTTTTGCTATACAGAAAACTTGAATGAAAATTTTAACAAAAGAATTTTTAAATTGAAAAGCTAGAAGGTACTTGATGCAATTTTTAACTATAATGACATTGGCAGCTTTTGTAAAACTCAAGTACTTGCCATTTTTCTATATATACAATCTTACTTGTAGAAACAAATTTTAACCCCTTGTCAAAAAGAAAACCATAAACTTTAATGTGTGAAAATAATTGTGTTATACACGTGTTTTATAAACTAATTTAAATTTTTAACTTGTAAGGCAATAATTTTAGAAATTAAATTTGTTTTTTTTTATATACTTACTACTATCTTGTCACCATAAATGCTTCAACGATTTTCTTATACAAACAAAACCAACGAACCTTAACTATTTTAATAACTTAACTTTACTGTTATTGTTCACCCTACCAAGGAAAATTCTAATAACAATATTTATAAATAATTACAACTATATGAAAAATTAGAAAAAATGTTAGTTACAAAATAAAGTGGACTATTTAAATGTTATAAATGAAAAACATGGAACGAAAACACCTTGTTACTTAAATATGAAACATTGTTACAATTTTGAACTTTGAATGTTCAAGAGATTTTCTATTTTCATATATAGTGAATCATTTAATTCAAGACAATTTTAAATTTAAGCATGTTTATCATTTTAGGTTGATCCGCTTCCAAATAAAGATATTATCACAGGCCGTCAGAAGACTCAATACTGTCATACTCTGTCGAATTGAACCGAAAATTCAAAATAATACAAAAGAGCGAGTCAAAGAGTATTAGATAAGAAAATACAGCAGAAGTGTTATCTCCCGAACTCAATCAGAAAATTTATGAAAGCATTAGAATTTCTTTAGAAACCATGAAAAATTCGTAATTATACTCGTACAAAGTTGCAAATTACATAATATTTCTTTTAAAAATATTAAACAAATTATATGCACCTATTCCGCACACTTGTCATTAATCACATATTAATATTGAAATATAAATAAATTAACACATGGACCGTGATATTATAGTTATAATGAAGTATGAAATTTGCTACTTTAATAAGACATCATGTTAAAAGATTAAAGATCACTGATTTTCACAAATCAATATTGTAAAAGTAAGTTGTGTAGAAAATCAAATTAACTCATTCGATATCGTTGTATACACAAATTAATATGAGCACACAAACCCCTATACCATAATATAATTTCAAATGACTTAATTATTTTAAAATGTTCATGGATGCTTTATGTACGTGTAAGCGTAAATAAATATTTTAGACATTAGAACGTCACAATATTGGCACATTTATATACTTGAACGTAAATGCAAATTTTCTTTTTCTTCTTATTATTTTCGGTTTTTTTTGTTTTTTTTTAATACGAATGCACGAAAAAATAGACCAAAATGCGTTCAATTCTTATACGTACGTTTACAATTTTATCTTGCCAAAAATACTCACGTACTCTATAAAGTTAAATTAAGAAAAAAGCAAAAATACAAAGTAGAAAAATTTTCAATTTAAAGAAAACTATTTTTAATATAATTGAAAAAAAAAAAATCGGAAAATAAATATAAAAAAAAAATAAAGAAAAATGTTTGGAAAAACTTAATCTGTTGACTTTAGAGCCTTGCTCTGTGACATATTTTATATTTAATTTTTATTTTTTGTACAAACAAGTGTATTTGTATTTTTCTTATATGTACGTACATGTACAGTAAAACCCTAATAAAATGAATTAAATTAATATAAGTGAATAATTGCTAGTACACTAAGACTCTTTTCGCAGTTGGAGAAATTATAAAGCTAAAAAATCACGAGTGTATGTTAGTTATAACAATTAATAAAAAAATAAATTTATTCAAAAGTTCTTCTAGAATTTAAAAATGCATTTAAAATTTGAAACATACAATAAAATCTTCTTACATACTCACATATGTGCAAAAATTAATGGAAGACAAAGAATGTCTTGTAAATTTTTCCAAAATTTGATATTTTTAAAAAAAAATATTTTTAAATTTGAAATTACTAAATCAACATACTTGTATTAACAAAAAAAATTCTTGTGAAACTGTTATAAAATAACGCTTGTGTACAGTTTAATGTTTAGATCATGGTTCAAACTGTTGTCGCAATTTAGATCGCCAAAAATAATTTTGTTTTTTTTTTTGAAACACATTTTTTGCAGTCAAAATTTTCAAAACAATTTGATTTTTGACGTCAGACGTAATGAAGAGCTTAATTAGATTTTCGAAAAATTTTAGTTTTCACAGTGCTCACTTAAAATTATAAGCTATGCTCGATTTTTCTTTTGACAGAAACAAAAAATTTTATATAAACTACCTTTCCTTTTATTGAAAATCAAAAACCCACTTAACGTTCCAAAAATTTATATATAGAAAAATTCATTAGAACGAAGTTCTATTGTATGTGCTAATATAAATTTTTTACTACGATTAAATACATGAAAAATAAAAGAGATGATCTTATTTACATATGTACTTTAAAACATATGCAATTATATATTAAATACAATATCGTATAATTACATACACTAACAATGATTCTCTAATTAATAATTTACAAGATTTAAAATGCGTTCTATGGATCGTAATTTTGTAAGCACTATAGGTACATAAATTATTTAAATATACATGTAAGTATTTACATATGTATTTACTTAAAATTACTTACTTTCAAATTAAATTAAAATATTGCAACTATATACATATACATATACATATCTGAACTAACATACTTAATGCAAGATCAAAAAAGTGAAAAAAAAAAAAGAAAACAAAAAGATTCACTCGTAAAATGCATTTGCTATATAAATACATACATACTATGTATACATTTATATTATATACTAACATGGAAGTATATATTTTAAAATGTAGTATTTAAAAATTTCGAAAGGTTCTTGCCCCCCTTTTTCGTAAATATTTTTTCTGTTGTTATTTTATTTCTCATTCTTTTTGTTTTTCTTCTTTTTTTACTCACAATCAGTCAATCGATAAGTTTTCATTATTACATACGTACACACATACATACATAGTATAAAAGTAGAATTTCATTATTTTGTAAATAAAAAAAAAAATTAACAAAAGAATAAAAAAAAGCAGAGAATAAAAAAATTAAATAAATTAAAAATATTGAACAAAACTATTTTTTTTTTTTTGTTACAAAGTAGGTAAAGTACTACAAATATTGGCAAAACAAATATGTATAAGGATAGAATGAAGTGAATTACAAAAATCAGTTTGATTAAGGATCACATATTTCCAAAAAAAAAAATATCAAAGTATGACTTTGCTTTCAATTAATATTCGAGAACTTAAGATGGAACAAACAAATTTGACTGCACAGGCCACTGTATTTGCAGATAAAATTCTAAACATAAGATTTTTGTTCTAAAATGTCATCGCCACTTGAAGGATTTAGACGAATTAGGTGTTAAATGACATTTATGTCATATTTTGATGTTTATATAGGAAGTTATCAATCTTCAAATTTTTTTTTGAATACAAGTTAAAATATTTAAAATTTAATTTTTCAAAAAAAAATTTATTAATTCATTTTTAGGGTATACTATAACTAAAAATTACCCTATTACTTATATGTGCAGCGCTGAATCTACCACATCTGCTAAGTAAGCATTTGAAATGAGCACCGGAAACAGGGAACAGAAAATTGAGAACTTATATAAAAAAATATTATGCGCTCATTGCATATTAATCATTGTCAAAGAGGGGGCGCATTTTTGGGAAACTCCGATAGGCCGCCAAACAAGTCGGAACCGGGCCGTTATATGTGAATAAACTTGATATTTTGTACTTATATATGATATGTAAAACAACAAAAAATTATGCATCTAGTAAATAAGTATTAAAATTTATTCTCATATTTTATTTATAGAGAAAAAAAAATAACAAAAAATTAAAATGTATGACTAAGACCATTTAGAATTTTGATTTATTTTTGGAATAGAAATTTTTTTTTTTAATTTTTAAAATAAACTTTATTCTTTTTTTCTTAATGAATTAAAGTAAAAAGTACTAAAGTACATAAATGTGTATAAATAAATATGCAAAGTATATTGTGCTATAAGTAGTACATAAAAGTAAATTTTACTTTGAATAAAAGAATATTCATTCACTCATACACACTATGCACGAACATATCGCTTATTATTCGACCATAAGTATTTAAAAGAATTTTCATAAAAAAAAAGTATTCGAATTCAAAGGAAATAAAATTTCCTGGAAGATTTTAAATATTTGCGAATTTTTCTCAAAAAAACACAATATGCAAACAGAAATTTATTTTTTATTATGTATTTTAGAATTGGAACAAATACAGTCAGATTATTATCTGTTATAATTCCATTTCCTATCAGAGAAAAGAACATCTTATTAATCTAAAGGATTTTAAGAGAATCGTTGCTCATCTTCACGCTATGAAAATGAATTTCAAATGAAAGACGATTGAAAATACGAGTATTCAAAAGGTTCCACACAACTTGATGTTATAAAATTTATTGTCAGTTACATATAGTTCTCTTCTTTCACTAAATTGTCAGAAACGACTCAAATGGGATACTTTCGTGCTTAGCTTCCCAGATCTATCGCAAATTCAATTAAATCGGCCTAAGTACGATAAAATTTAACTCCAAACAAACTTTATACAAAATTTACCAAATTTAATAATTATTTAGACAAAATATACTGAAATTCTTAATACTTAGTCCTTGGAAAAAAAAATGAAAAATTTGTAGATCAGCGAAGATCTTGAAATATAAATACTAATTTACCACCATTATTAAATGAATAAAGTAATTTATTTTAACTAATTATTCTAAAAATAGTTGAAAATCACAAAATATTTTTTTCACTAGATGAGCAATAACAGTAAGTAAATTAAAAAAATTATGTGGTTTTCAATTTTTTTTTTCGCTTATTGTACATTAAAAAATCATCGAAGCATTTGATTACAAATAAATATCAACACAAAAGGTGAAATAAAATGAATAACAATTGTTTGAGTCTGGAATTTGCTTTGAATTTGCTTTTTTTATTTTATATTACTTATTAGTTAATTTTCTCTGTGAGATAAAGGGGGCCTTAAATGATTAAATCTAATTATAATTTTAATTTCATTTAATATGCGAATATTTAATTTCCTATGGTTTTAATATTAAATTTGTCCTCGAAAATTTTTAGTTACTTATTTAAAAAAAAAAAAATTACTTAAATAATTGCGATGATGCAAAACTCACCACACTGTTGGGAAGTATTGGAAACGCTTAACAAGTGAATAAATTTTTAGAAATCATTAAAATAACCCGAAACTTCGAAATAATTAAGGCAACATTTAAATTGTGAAGAATATAAATATGTTAACGTACTGCAAGGAAAGAAATAATTTAAGTGTAAAAAATTGTTTAGTACATTTACATCTGCAATTTTTTAACATACTAGCACTAATAATTTTGTCACATTTTACTTTTAAAAACTTTAACTGAAAAACAAAACAATTCAGACAATTTAAATTTAATCTACTGTAAAAATTTTACTTAAATGAAAATATTGAGTAAATAATTCACCATTTTTATAGTGTTGAATAATTTTATATTTCACCATTTCCCATTACTTATTAACCTGTGATAAAGAACTGCGAAATTACCATATGTTGTTAATTTTCAATAATATTTTAGTAAAAATATTACAGTAACTTTGTTTATTTATATAAAATACAAAAACAATTAACCAGCTAAATGAAAATATTTATACATACATACATACATAATATAAAATATACATAATTATGTATACTTATATTTTAAATTATTTTCTCTTTTTTCATTTTTTTTTTTCACTTTTAAATTTTCTATAAATATTGACTTTTAAATGAACAAATTTTCAAAATAAAAAAAAAAAATTATTTGCAAAATATTTTTGCTAAAGGATGAAAAGACCTTAATAAGATTTATGTCCTCCGCAAATGAATTGTGTACTAAAATAAATACAAAAAATTACAAATTGTTTAAAAGCATGCATAATTTTAGGAAATGTTTACAAGGTGTAATCAAATTTGCGATGACAGAAAATAAATTTTGGCAAGTACTCAACAAATTTTTGGTGTGTTGGCAACAAATTTTTGGTGTTTTGGAAATAAAATTTTATTTTCATTTTCAAATTTCTAGAAAATTTTGCTTTTTTATCAAGCCATCCATAACAATTTTTTCAGATATTTTACTACCATATTACAAATATCCATTTTAATCATCGTTTGACTTAAAAACTTCTTGGAAAAATGGAAAATAATACATTTTAACAATGTGGTTTTCATGTACTATGTTTGTAACTTATTTCAAAATAGATATAGATTATTAATTAAATCAGCTTCTAAATAATTACATAATAGCTAAATATTTGTATATAGGCTCCTTTAAATTCACTTCAAACATAATTGCAGAGGAATATTCGAATACACCCCATTGTATTGCCGAGACTTAAAAAATTATATTGAAAATTTTCATATTTACAAATATGTATACTAAATGACAAATTAGGGCAAAAGATTCATTGGACCAATAATACCCACTACAATGTCTTCATATTTCTTAAATGAATTGAAAGAAGAAAAATTACTTAAAATACATAAATAAAAAATAATTTATAAATAAATTAAGAAAAACGAAAATATCAAAACAAATCATGAAAATATTAAGAAGAAAAGCAGATTTCCAGGTGTCATCTTAAAAAAAAAAATTATGATTATTTAAATGTTTCAAGGTTTATTTTCATACACAATTTGTATTAATATATTCATTTTCATAATTACATACATACATTTTTATTTTGTATATATATATACATAAAGCGGTTCTGAACTGCAAATCTCACAAAAATAAAAGAATTAAAATGAAAATAACAAGGAAAATAATCAAAAAAAAAGAAAACTCAGAATAAATTAATGCTCAATTTGAATTCACCAAACTGTGTTGAGTTTCTTTCTTTGAAAATTCTCGGAACAAATTTCATTTATTTTGTGTTAAATTTCATTTTTTTTTTATTAACTGGAAAAAAATAGTAAATATATTATTTGTGAAAAATCTGGGAACATGTGATTGATTTCTAAATTATTTTTTCATAATTTTTTTTTTTTTTGGTTTATTTTTCTTATTTTCATTGATTCACTATTTACTCGAGTGCAATTATTTTTCTTTTGAAGTCAATTGTGAATGGTAAATTTTTTTGGTATAGCCATTGTGCATACACATCTGTTTATAGTGAGATACAGAAGACAATGTTTGTAATTACACAATAGTACAATTATTTTTTTTGAGTGACGTTGTTTAATTCACACGCCACTTTCATATATGGGCAGTCTCCCCTTTAGTAGAATTTCGGGAATTGCAAATTAAATTATACAATATTGATTTGTTTCAAATTATTTATACAATAGTAATCAATTACAAATATTTACTTTGTAACTACTTAATTACTTTTTAAAAGTTACTCTTTTCATACATTTTTTCTCTTAAATTTTGAGAGATTTTAAGTTATTCGATGCGTTTTCCAAAGTAAATCAGTGTAATTAGAAATATTTTATTAGCATAATTGCAATAAAACATGAGATTTAATTCTTGTTTTTAAAATGCAATTTGATATTACTAAATAATTATTAAAATAATAAATATTTTCTGCTCAATTTATTTATTTTTACAATTAAATTAAAATATAATAATTTAAATAAATTTATTCATCGATATTTTAAATAAAAAATAAAATTAACATGAAAATTCAATATTGTGAATTGTTTTGAAAAATTCAAATCCAAAGTAACACAAACTACAATAATTGTTAAAATTCGTTTTCGTGCACCAATTTTGTTTAAGTAAATAAATAAAAACATGCTTCAATACAATAATAATTAACTAATAATTAGTTTAAATATCTGTAAATATGCTCAGGTTCATTTAAAAGTCTAAAATTAAAAATGTTTTAAATAATTTTTTTTTTTTTTATTTTGTTCATTTGTTCTTGTATTTTGTGTATTTTATTAGCTACACCATAAATCCTTCTACCATAAATAAATATCTCTGGCTCTTCATAAATATCAATAAATTTGTTTCTTTGAATGATTAATTTTTACAATAACATTTACAAGATTAATATTAAGTGGAGTACTCCTTTTAAAATTAAACATACAGAAATAAAAAATAAAAAACATAAATTTAGTTTTCAAGGTTTGCCTGAAGAAAGATGAGTGCGGGAAGGCATAGTTTTTTTTTTTGTTTGTGTACAAGGGAAATCTTTTATGAATTAATTTTATTTCCTTTAATTATACAAAAATAAGTGAAAACTTCTGTTTTTGATCTTATATTGCAGGAAATTAGCTAAATATAGAATAAAAATATCAAGTTCTAATTATTTGAAATTAAAAAAAAAAAAATTTAAGCTAAGATGAGGTCAAGTTTATTATTCAATCATTTCTAAAACTTAATGGAAAAAAAAAACAAGAACATCATATTTTAAAGCCAAAATTATTGAAAGAATAATGAGATAAAAAAAAAACAAACAGATGTGAAAATTTCCGTTCTTACTTAAGTGTTGGCTCAAAAAAATACGTTTATAACATCATATTAATTAATGTGACGACAACAAATTCGAACTTTATTTTCAAACGCTCTCTCATTGGAACTAAAAATTATTTTTCTTTTGTTTTATTTTATATTCAAACCGAATCATATTGCTACGCCATTCAATTTCGGGATGCCAGAACGACAACACGGAAATTTTAAAACCGTGAATTCGCTCGTTGTTTTCGCCGCTAGGCCAAGATTGACCTAGTAAATTTTTGTATATGTAAAAATCCAATAATTTTTGCAGTACAATATAGTTATTTACATTTGGTTTCTACATACAACGGTAATACTAATTAATAACTATATCACCTGTTAGAGATTCAGAGCTCTAAATTAAAAGTTTTACTTTTTTAATTTAAATTATTTTTCTTTTCATTTAAATTGATAACGAAGTCTATATTTTCAAAAATGAATACACAAAAATAGAAAACTGAAATTAATTGACGTAAATTAAGGTATAAGTGTATGTAAACTTAATTATTTTAAATATTTTTATTTTTAAATTGTTGCCAGAAAATTTTAATTTTTAAACGTTTTCCTTTATAAAAATTTTAATTTGTAATTTTATAAAAATGAAAAAATTTAAGAAAATAAAAAAAAAAAAATAATATTTTTATGTTTTTAATGTTGTAGAATTTAGAACGTTTTATAAAAAGGCAAAGAGTAATAAATCAAATTTATACTTAAGTTGATCTACATAATTATAATGAATTTGTGTGTATGTGTATGCCAATATTTTTAAATTAACAACGCATATGTACACACTAATGCTCATATAGTTTTAGTACAAAATTTGTTTTAACATTAAAAAATTATTTTTAGAATCTTGTTCTAGGTCGAAATTATTTTTACTTATAAACTTAAGCATTTTCTTATCTACCTAAATATATAAATAATAATCTATAAAATAATATACATAAATATGTATTTATTGCTGTAAAAATAACAGTACATACGTCATGAACATATTAAGTACCCCTATAATATTTCTTAAAGTAGTAAGTAAAGTAATTGTTTGACCGGAAATTATTCTTATCGTAATTTGAAACTTTTACCTTAAAACTTAATATTTATCTATTTCAAATACTATTTATTTAAGTATATGGGGGATGCGTTCCAATTAAATAATTAAAAACGTAAAATATTATTTGACACAGTTTGTAAATCATATTTCAATTGGTGCATGATAGATTTGTGTATATGAAAATTGGACTCCAGTTCGTAAGCAAACGTCACATGGATTTTCAACTAAAAATTTCTAGATTTAAAAATTTTAAAACAAATCTTAAAAAAAAATAAAAGTTTTAAAAAATGATTAAGAAGTTTTAAAAAAAAAAGAGTTTTCATATTGTTTTTAATTGCTCATCATAGGTGGCAATAAAAATTAATTTTTACAGCATTGCACCATTACAGTATGAATTTCTTTTATTGTCTTTTTAATATCTTGTTTTTGCCAAATAAATTTTTTAAACAATTTTTAATAGCAATTTTTTTTTCTTTGCTTTTGTATAATAAAAATTGGTTATAAAATTTTGCGAAGTGGAACGAAGTACGTCCATAATAATTTATTTCGCTTACAGAATTATCATCGAAGAACTCACAAGTTTAATAACGCCGTTCTTATAACAATTTAATATAAATGTTCATTTATTTTTTTCTGCTTTCATATTATAACCTTAATTATTGATAAGTAGGTAATAAGAAGTGAGCGTTAGCTGCTGCCAATGTCATTAAATTTTTTGGCACCAGGAATTTTTGTTGCCAGTGCGCTGCTTTTGTAATTCTTTTATAGTACAGTTTTAACAAACAAGATCATTTGCAGTCAGAAGTGCAAACGCAAGTAATGCTTAAAAAGTAAAAGTTAGCAGCTGCGAATATCATTATTTTTTTTGGCACCAGGAATTTTTGTTGCCAGTGCGCTACTTTTGTAATTATTTTATATTGCAGCTTTAACAAACAAGATAATTAATTTGCAGTCAAAATGCAAACTAGAATTCAACCACATAATCTATTCAATAATTTTTCTAAATATTCCAATTACTTATATTTATTTTATAATTTTGTTGCAAAAATTCCTTCACTAAATCAAATATTTATCTAAAAATTAAATTGTTTTATTGACCTCTATAGGGTAATAAAATTTTTTTTTATAAGAAACCGAAAAAAATTTTGAATAAAATTTGATGAAATGAAAATATTTTAAAAGATATTTATAAATCCTATAATATTATTATGAGTAATAAATTAAACAACAATTAAATATGTTTTTTTTTTATTATGATAAATAGTATATAAAACCAATATAATAAGTACCTAGTATAAAAATAATTAAATAGAAATATTTCTGTTATTTTAATAGTTCAACATCTTTAATTTTAATATACCCCCACACCTACTCCCCCTCCACTAATCACTTCCTAGTAAGCACCACTTGAATAATTTGATGAAGGGTGAAATTTGTACTTGACCAAAATAATATTTTTGACCAAAGCAAATATTTTATTTGTTGACTAATTGAAAAACCTTCGAATTTTTTTTTTTAGGATTCTTGCAAATCAAATTATGATTAATTAGAAAATTAAAAATGTTTATTGAAAATGTTGATATTTTTCCGAAATAGTCATGTAAAATTTTTATATTAATTTTTTTTTACAATTAGTTTAGAGCAAAATTTATCGTATCATTTTAATTATTCATACGATTTGTTTTAAATTACAATTTATTATTAGAATTCAAAATATCTACTTAATTTTTAAAATGTAATCAAATGTTTTTTTTTTGCTTTTAATACAGCTGCATGTTCTTTTGATCATAATCGAATTTCTTCCACTAAAAAAAAGCATTGTACTTAATAGCTTTTCAGAAGAATCATTTCGCCTATCTAGAGCAGAACAATTCTAAGTCATAATTTGTAAATTGTTCAGGAGAGGAAATTAAAGATCAAAATTTTTATTTATTAAAAATTTTTTAATAGATGAAAAATCAATTGTATTGACAATCCTGTGTTCACATAAATAAAATATACGTAGACATAGGACTATTGCGCGTAAATGATTTTTAATTCAAACTAGATAATAGTGGATCAGCGAGTGCATCAAAATGATAACAATCTCGCATTCAACACGCTATAGAATGTTGTTTAAAAAAATTTTTTTGAAACAGAAATGGACATAAGACAGTTTTACTCCTAAACATGCGATTTACTTTAAATATCTATAAAAAATCGAAATAATCTTTGAAGAAAAAATGAATGAATATTTTTTTATTAAATAGGTAGAAACAACTTGAAATTTAAAAAATTAAAAATATGAAATCCATTCAATTCTAAAATTCTTATAATAGCAAAGTTAAAAAAACAACAAACTTTTTTATAAAATAAAAAAAAAATTTTTAGAGAAAAATAAATTTTATAAGACTATTATACTTGTGTTTGTATAACAAAAAATCATCTTTTTAATTTTTTCTATTTTATTATGCTTTTATTTTCTCGCCTTGCTGCTGCCTATTAAATGAAAAAGTAAACGAAAAACAAAAGAAACGAAAAATTGAAAAAAAAAATTCTAAAAATAAAATTTTCTGCTTGATCTTTTCTGTAATTTCGGTACATAGAAACATGCATTTTTATCTTTATTACATAGATACGTCATGTATATATACATATTTCATGTGTATATACAAAATATAAAATTTATATACTTATATAACATTATCTAATGTGTGTAAATAAATATGAATGTATAAAATATTGTATAGATTTACAATTAATATAAAGCAGGCTCATTAGAATTTTGCTAGAATTGAGAAAAAAAAAAATATCGTAAACAACAGAAAACATTTTTTTGAATATTTCGTAATTAAAATTATAATCAGCTAGCTATTCTAATTTATTTCTTTAACATGTGTATTCCATTTTAATATTATTTTTTGTGAATTGTTATTTATTTTAAGGAAATCGTTTCCCATTGATATTGTTCTTACAGAATATGCAAAAAATAAAATTTTAACTTATGTAGGTATGTGTGTTTATTTTTTAAATATTAATTTTATCTATTAGCAATAGGTTCTACGATATTAAATAAACAACAAATTAAAACTTTTATTCTAACAAATTCTTATCATATTTCTAGAATGGATTCCGGTGTTCTAATACACACCATCTTTAAGTTATCTTGTAATAACTTTGGAATATTAAATTTTACTACTCAGTGTTAAGATTTTAAAAATTTTAAATGACGCAATTTTAGACTCATTTAAATTGCATTTCAAGTTGACAACAAAATATAAAATTCATATTAAAATAAATTGTTATCATTATCATAATATGATCATGATAGGTATAGGTACACAATATGTTATCTTCATATATTTTCTAAAATTTCAGAAAAAATTTTGGTTTCATAGTTTAAAAACTTGTTGAATACAGATTGCATTAAGCATTAGGTTATATACGTGCATATTCAAAGAGTAGCTACAGGATTTGGTTTTTAATAATACACTTTTTTCCTTTAATATCTAGCGGATTATTTCATTAAGATCATCTTCAATTAATAAGAATTTGAATTTTAAACTAAAAAAAAAATAAAATAGTATAATAAAATAGTATAATAAAATAGTATTGATGATAAGATTAATTATTTAAAATATAATGTATATTTATAATGTAAATTTCAAAATTTATAAGAAAAATTTACTTGATGTAATGCTGTTAATCCATCAATATTTGTTGTATTTATATCAGCTCCAGAATCTAATAATTGTATAACTTCATCTTTGTCACCGGCAACGCATGCAGCTAAAAAAACACAACCAGATGGAAATTTAATTCGTCTACCTTTTGAATTTTTTGGTTTTGTTGGTTCACGATTTGTATCGGATTCTTCCCAACGTTTTAATTGTTCAGCGCGTTTCATTAACGCCGAATTATTACGCGTATCAAATGAAGACATTTTTTTTTTTTCTGTTTCTCGTTTTGTTTCTATTTTAATTAAAATATATTTCAACGGTTATTTATTGTTATTTTTTTTTTAAATTATATTCTATGTAGGTATATAAATTAATTGCTTAAATTATTTTTGTTATGAAAGAAAGTAAAAATATCAAATTACTTGTTTTTTTTTTTTTGTTTTCTAATTGGCGTTTTTATTTGTGTCGGCCAAGAAAACGCTAAAGCGTATCTTAATCAAATTTCAAAATTTTTTCATTTAATTCTAAAATAATTTCACTTTTTCCTCCGTTTTTGATATGTTGTAGATTAGTAATTCTATATTTTATGGCTATAAAATTACTTTTCCTTACAATTTAATTTTCAATTTTGGTCTCCACTAATTTTTATATTGAAAAACTTCTTCGTAAATCTTTAAAATCCTTCACTACTAAATGTAAGCGATCTTTAAAGATTTCATTTTTTTTCTTTCTTTCTTTCTTCTTCTTTTTTATTAAAAAAAAATTTTATTTATATTTTTTTGAAAAATTTTCACAAAATTTTTTAAATTAATTAAATGGAGACATTATGAAAAAAATATAAAAATTTAATATAAAATTTCACATTATTCTTTATTGTAAAAAAGAATTGTTAAAATTAAAAAATTTTTTTTTTTTTGAAATGCTCTTTATGAAATTTTTCTTTTTTTTTTTATTTTTTTATTACTCCTCTTGACACTTCTACAATAATTTTCCACATTCGCTATATTAGCGAGTTACACAACAATAAAACAAAAAAAAATTTTATTCTGGGCATTTTACATTTTTTTAAAATCACTTTTTTTTTATTTTAAATCTTAAAATTTTCTTTTTTAATTTTTATTATTTTAAATATTGCTTAGTTATTTTTTATAAAATGTAACTTAAACTTAGCAAATAGCGATAAAAACTGTATTTAAATTTATTTTAAAAAAAGGAAATAATAAAAAAAAACTGGGGGAGCGGTCTTCTCTCTCACTAATTCGAATGTTTCTTTTCTGCCATTCTCCTGAACATTTTCAAAAAAAAAAAAAAAAAAAACTTTGACAATCAAATTTCATAGCGAAAATAAATTTTTTTCATTTTTTCTTTTTAAATTATATATTTTTCTCTTTTTCTCAATATTTTCGTTTTAATGTTAAAAAAGGATAGATTATTAATTAAATGTCACGATTTTGGCATTTAAAAATTTACATTAGCGGCGAAATTTTGTTTTTTCTATTGTCCGATAGAGGTTAAAAATTTATATTGATTTAGCATCACATATGACTTTTCACGTGGTTCAATAAAAATTTAAAATAAATTCACAATTTGAATACAATGAATCTGTCATTTTGTTAGACATGTCATTCTTGATATTTTTGAAATTTTATATTAATAAAATTTATATAAATTCATGTTTGATTCTGAATTTGTTTCTATAAAGAAATTTAAACATAATATTACTAATTTTTATATTTTATCAGTCTATGTTGAGGTATTGTTTAATTTTTTTCATATTTGTTACAAATTTTTACTTAAATATTTCAATGTACATGCATACATACATTTTATAAACTCTGTGTAAAATTTTCGATTTACAAAATTGGTAAGGTACACGAACACAAAATACGATGACGAATCGAAACACGATATGCAAACAAATACGATATTCTAAAAACGATATTAGAATGCATTCGAATGAAAATAAAAATAGAGAAACATATAAATTTTGCATATCATTTTGAATTCAATACTTAAATTGTTAGATTGTAATATTTTTATAAAATTTTTTTTTTTTTTTTAAACTTATTATGTAAACTAATTAAGTGAAACAATATTAAACGAAAAATTATATCAACTTATAGATTATTTAAGCATATCATATTAATATATTGACATTTAGAATATTGACATACATATGGATTTATTTGAAATATAGAAAAAAATTAAGTAATTATGAAAAGTTATAAAAATTAACGACACTAAAATTAGATATTTCGATTTCGCCGAAAATTATTATAGCAGTGATTTGTGTGTTTCGATTTCGCCGGAAATTATTGTATTATCGCAAAGATTTGTGTAAAAAAAACTAATTTATAAAATAGACACATAAGATTTTATTTACGAAACTTTTTTTTTGTTGAATTTTCAAACTAAATTATAATAAAAGGTTATTATCACAAGTACTTCAAAAATTTTCGCAAGATGGCTAAACAAATGAAAATTATCTATTATAAAGAGATTCTATCATTTACTAAATTTTATAAATTTCCTACGAATTCCTAGATAAATAACTTTGTCTTAGACACACTATGCGAAAATGAAGCATTTACGTGATTGTGAATACGATATTTAAAAAATTCCTATATTTTTAATAGCAAGAAATATTTAGCAATGTTCAAAACCTTTTTATTTAATTATGAAATTAAAAAATGTTATGACATTGCATAGTTTTAGGACAAAATGTCACGGGAATGCTTTTTAAAAGTTTAAGAAGCTAAATTTAAAAATAATTTTTTAAATTTGTAGTTCAAATTTTTGTTTCAAACAAAAAAATATTTTTTCAAATGTCACGGGAATGCTTTTTAAAAGTTTAAGAAGTTAAAATTAAAAATAATTTTTCAAAAATTTTATTTTTCCAAAAACAATAATTCTAATATTTACTATGAATTTAAATTCAATATCTGCATCTCGCTGATCTTGTTTTTTAACCTAGACAATATTCTGTACGTTTAGGTACAGTACTTTTATTTTTACGATTAGCGAATTTAGCACGATTAGTGCAATAGAGCCAAGAAAGTCTAATTTTTTAACCTCACCTTTTATTCATAATAATTTGTCCAACATTATATATTTTTAACTAAACTCGAAACCTGCAATTATGCCACCTGATTTTGTTAAAAAAAGAAAATATTCACATTTTCCATAAATAACTTAATAATTATAATTTTATAATAAAATAACAAAATAATAAAAATATGAATTTAAATAACTGAGACATCGTCGTTTTAATAAAAAAAAAAATAATATTAAAGAATAATAAAAAATAATTTTTTACCCCTTTTTTTATATTTTTACTTGATACACAAATCCTTCTCATCCCTATTCCATATTTTTTTATTTTATAATATTTTTGATATTTATTAGCTAATTAGTTTGTACACCCATCAAAATGCCAACGACCATAAGTTTTTTTTTTTCAATATATGTACATACATACGTGTATGCAATGTCAGAAGAAAACACATACCAATCGATTATCATTGCATGCACGTGACTTCCGAGAGTCAATTTATGAATGTGCAATATAAGAATAAGATATATATATATATACAATATGTGTGTTTGTTAACAATTCAGTTGCTCATTAAATTTATTTGCTTAATATTTTTTTGTTACAAAAATATCCTTTTTCATATATTAGTTTGTGTAAATGTTATACAAGCACTTGTTTGTATATAAATATAAAAATAAAAAATATGTAAGTCGTATACGGCTGGTCACTTTTATTATTTTAATATGTTCGTTAAAATATTGCAAAGGGTCTTCGATTTTTGCTTTCCGTTTTCTTTTACTTCTTCTTCTTAATTTTATATTGACGCGTCCTTATTTCATAAATGTATTTTTGTCTTTACATTCTTTACACAAAAGTCAAAGTATCCTTTTTCACTTGATTATTATCATTCATCAATTTCATATTCTATTTTTTTGTTCCTGAAATTGTAAGAAAATAAGATGTGAATGAAATTTAAAGGTTAATAAGAGGGTTAATATTCACGTATGTTGGATCTATTTCTGAGAAAACATAAAAAGAATAAAATGAAATTTTTTTTTTTTTTCAAGGATTCATACGAGTGAATGATTAAACGTTTCAAGTACTAGGCTACTTGATGGGAACCAAATATTTTTATTTTTTTTTTAATTTCTACTTATTTTTTTAAAATTATTATTAAATTGGTTGTTGTTTCATTAATGATATACTTAGAATATCTTAGGAATAAAATAGGTAGAAAATTTTGAAATCCCTAAAAAAAAAAAACAGAAAAATTAATTTTTTTTAATTAAATTGTGAGAAATGAATTTTCTAGTGATAAATCAAAAAAAACTGGGGTCTAGGCTCTGTATAATGTATCTCACTGTGGATAATTTTAACTGTTTCTCGTGCACAAATTTACAACATTACAATTAATGAAACCTGGATAGATTGGCTTATATATTTGAGTCAGTTAACCAGTCCTGCGACTACTTTAGATGAGCTGATATATTCATAATAATTTTGTAAATGTGGGGTCGAACATAATTTCTAATACATTTTAAGATTCATATCGGATGATTTAAATACTTTCCATAGCTGGTCCTTGATTATACATTCGGGACGGAGATCAATGTACGAGCTTTATAAATTTAGAGCATTAAAACAGACAACACTTTCCAAATCGTTATATGCCAAGCTTGTTCAAATTTTCCTACGAATTTTTTTTTTAATGCTATACTTTCATACATTAGGAGGACATATATGTGAATTTATTTATACTGGGGCAGGCTCTTTCTTGAATTGGAAAATTTAATAATATTTGTAAGTATGTGGTCCAATTTATGTGTTTTCATATTAAGTGACGATCTATTTCTTGGACAACTGCGATCTGGTGGTGGGCTCTTTTTCCATTGTAGGGAGAGTTATCGATTTCGAAAATTACTGATTGACCTCGTTTTTGGCCTAGTGCTTGGGTGTCGTGTGGAATGATCATGAGACACCACTTCGCTGACTAACTATTGGACAAATATTGTTGTAGAATCTTCCAAGAACGTGTTTCACCAAAAATTTCCCCTGAAATAAAATAGAAAATAAAGAAAATTTTAAAATTTTTAATTTTATTTTTTTGTTTTAAATATTTTAAAAATAGCTGTCAAAATTTACATATATTGTTTAATTATTTTTTGCGTTTATATTTTTTGTTATACGTACAAGGTGCATTTGCATTAAATTTGTAAGTACATGGTGTTGTAATTGAAAATTTCTTCTACTTAACAAAAAAAAGTCCTCATTTTTATTAAGATTATCCTTTTTCTTCCTGTTGACTTTATATTCATTTTTTTTTTATATAAATAACAATGAATATAATTGTTTTATAACAAGAATGGGTTCATTTTGTGTGCGTTCATTATTGTTTTCATTATTATTGTGGAAAAATGAAAATCGTTAAATCTTTTAAAATTAAATGTATGAATTTTATAAAAATCAAATCCCTATTTTCTCCCCATATAGCAATAAAGAAGATTTTATGTTTTATGCCCGAGTATATGTGTACGAGTTCATAACTTACATAATGTAGTTTGTATATTAGTGTAGGATCCTTGTATAACATCAAAACTGAAATCAGTTCAATTTATTTTATTTTATGTGAAAAAATGTGTATTTACAGTGTATGTGCTAATATATGTGTAGATAAATGTAAGATACTTCAAATGTTCCGGGCTCTTAAGTTAAGATTAACTGTAGCGTGATTTTATATTATATATAGAACCAAGAGAACCCTATATTTTGTTTATATTATTATGAGTTTTTTTTTTGTAATATGAAAAGAAAATTTTTTATTGCATGTGTTCACAGTTATGTTTTTCTAATAAAAAAATTTGTTAATATTCCTCTGGCAATTATAGGAGTATTATATAAAATTTTAGTAACGCAACAATTAAAATAAATTATTTGCATATACATGCACATACACGTACATACACGTACAAGTAATACTTATTCTGTGTAAAATCAGATAAAGTTCAAACTGCAGTCGGCAATTAGTGCTTTTAAGTTAATTTTTCTTTGACTTCAAAATTGTTGGTTGATTGATGTGGCCCCAGCAGGTTAGCCGTATCCGATTCAAATGCAGGTCGCCATCAAATGCAGGATTGCATGATGCCTATCTAAATCACTATTTTGAGGAATCTCATTAGATCCCCGATTGCAATTTTAGACACGTCGTCAAGCCACGTCACACTTGCCCGACCTCACGTGACCAATGGAGCCTCGCCTATAGCCAGACAAGGTAGTGAAAAAGTGTCTCCCTCTTGTGCACTTAATAATGTTTTGCTAGTAAAAACAATTCGTATAAGCTCTGTTATAACATCTACTCTTAATTTTCATGTGTATATCTAGTTTACAAGAAGATGTACATATATGATTAGATGTATGTAGTTGATTTTAAATGTTAAAAATAATTATTACAAATTTTAATAGGAAATCTATTTGTAAGAGTGTACTTGCTATCATTTTTATTAATTTCAATTTCAATCAATCTCAAATTTTAATATGTCAAATTTAATATTGAATTAATGTCAAATTTAAATATGTCAAAAAAATAACTCTTCCTATCTGTAGACTCTCTTTAATACACAGAATCTCTATTTACTGGTAGACTCTTACAATAAATGGGAGGAGTCACACAGTTTTGTTTCTTATATAAGAATGAAAATTCAGAAACGGACCGACAGTTTAATTGACTTGGATCATTTTTTCTTTTTAAATTTTCAAAATAAAATTATTCGTGTTCCCTATTTCGTACTGTAATTATGTTTTGCTGATATGTAATTGTTGTCCTCGATGATTTAGTAAACATCACGCATCCTTTTTCTCTATAAATTTTTTTTTGTTTTCCTCATTTCAAAATTCACAACGAAAAAAAAAATATTTTTTTTTTTACAAACATAAATGATTGTATATGCAAGTATGTGCGATGAGATTGCAATTTGCGTAACATGAAGAATTATAGTAAATAAGCTGTAGAAAACGACAAAAAACATAAAAACGAAAAAGGGATAATAAAGGAAGGATAAGAAAAAAAAAAGTAAAATTTTTTCATTGTTGATCCCAGTTTTTTATATTATGTACCTACTTACATGTTGGTGGTGCTTGTATTGTACCACGAAAATAACATTGGTACCTTGTACCCTACAACTTATGTACGTATAGTAAGGTAGTAAATGAATTCATATTGCAGTCAAATTTCTTTCCTGTTTTTTGTTTTTCATTTTATTTTTTGATTTAAAGTGTATATTAAAGGTGTACATATATTATTGTGTGTTCTTATGTGTGTGCATATATGGCAAATAATGAGAATGTCATATGCGCGTGTCATTTTATTTTTTTTCTTTAAATATTAAATTCATTAAAGAGATTTGATGAAGCGAAGATGGATTTTATCGCTATAGAATTTTGTATGTGACAAAATATTTTGACGTATGCAACTATAAAAAATTAATTTTTATTTTAAAGGAAATTTTCATTAAAGAGGCAGGATATTGATTAATTTTTTTTTAGGAAATAAAATTAAATTGTGAAAGACGCAAGTATTAAAAAATGTATGGTGGCATATAAGAGATTTTTTCGAAATTCTCAAGGAAATTTATAAAAAAACGTTTTTTAATTTTTACAAATTTAAACGTTTACAAATTTTTAGTGCACAGCGAGGAAAATATACTGCGAGACGAATTCCTACTTCTTTTAATAAATTTTGCCGCTTCTTCTTTTTTTTCCTAAAACTTTTTCCTTTCAGGAAGAACTTCTTTCACTTCTTCTTTTCAGGAATATCCGGAATATTTTGGCAAAATTTTTCATTCTCTTTTTCACATCATAAAGAACTACAAACAAATTGTCAAAATATTTCTTAAATTAATAAATAATTTTACCTCTAATAGATTAATAAATAATTTAAAATCTCCAAAAATAATTTTACCGGATTTAAAGTAATTGAACTATAGTTATGCACACCAATATTAGCATTGATAAGGAAAAAATATTTCCCTCTTATAATTTTTAAACTTCATAAATTTTTTTGTTTTTGTAAATAAATTTAAAACAAAAAACGATAATTTTTGTGCCACACGAATTTTTCTTATCGCATACTCTCGTAGATATAATTACGAGTATAACGTTTCGTGGCGTTATGACGCGTAGGTAGACTTTAGTCTATCAGTTTTAAAATTAGTCATATTTAACTTAATATACGTTTATGTATGAATTATGAGCGAAAATTCAATTCAAAATTTATTGGTAATTTCCCTAAAAATTCTAACATACAGAGTATGTTTCTACATTAATCTATACTATGCGTAATTTTGTGAAAATTTTAAAGGTAATTTCAATTTTGTTGAAATTTTTACTAAATTTTTTTTCGTTACAACCATTCCAATTTCGTATTTTTGCCAATTTCAATATTTAATATTTTCCCTTTAGCTCATTTTCGTCTTAAAATGGGTGGAATTACTGAGATTTAATAAATCGAAATGAAATTAATTGACATTCCATACGTCATAATATAAAAAACAAAAAAACAAAATACTGTTATTTGTCTATATAATATATATACATGTACATTTGTACGAATGTATGAATGTTTGTTCCTATTCCAGCCTCATGTCAAACTCGATAAATCTAATTAAGAAAGCAAATACACCTTTCTTTAACGCAATCATGTTTAAATATTAATTTTGTATTTTTTTTCATGTTCAAATCCCCCAGGCTATAAAAATAGAAAAACTATCCAAATTAAAAAAAAAAATTTAATGAAAGGATAAAATAGGAAAAATAATATTTGTGTGTGTACAAGGGAAAAAAAATTTAAGGGAGAAAAGCAGGAAGTTTTTAATATTTTTCGGATTTTTATAATTTCTCATTCCCACAAAAATGTTATTGTTAAAGTCTCAAATTCTCAAATTGGAATGTGAATATAGTTTTTTTTTGTATACTTAAAATTAAACTCAAATTCACATAACGTAATATTAGAGCATAAACGTATGTATGTAAATATGTATATATGTGTGTATATAATAACATTCTAAATCTAATCCTTAACGTCGCCTGTAATTTTATCCTTTTTCTATTCTCATTATATGTATTTATATTTGTATAACAATGTACACATGACTTAAAAAGCAAAAAATCCAACAAAAAAAATGAAATATCTACTATTTCAAATACAGGATACACTTGAATCCTTGAGAAATTCCCAAAAGAATTTTTTTTTCTCTAATTTTATTCTTATATAATTTTAGTTTCATGCAATGTTACAAAAGTATGTAGTTTCAGAAAGAAAGTTCATTTGATATCATAATTGCTAGTTACATAAAAACCTAATCAAGAAATGAAAACTATAAAGCTATAAGCAAAAAAAAAAAAAAACATGAAAAATAAATAAAATTCTCTAAGGTAGCATTCATCATTAGTGCCAAGTCAATGCGATATTTTTTTGCAACACTTCAATAATTTACTACACACTACAAAATTAATTTTTTGAGTTCAAATTTTATCCTAAAATAAATGAAAAATTTAGTTGATCAATAATTTAATTTTATTTAATAAGGACTGTAGATACCTGTGATCTCCGGTTATAGATTTCCTCATTTTTCGTTTTAGTAGCTCTCTAATACAGGCGTGGGGAAAGTGCTCCGAACAATTGAAAATTGTGTTCTCCTTCTTTTTGCCGGATCACTGCAATGTCTTTCATACAGAGGTGGTTGGTGAGAATTTCGAAGAAATGTAACGTAAATAAGCTTGTGAGACAATAAACGACTTAAGATTCTTCCTGATATAGAGAAACTGGGCACGCCAAGAATGTTGTGAATTTCTATAAAAAAAATTTAAATAATATTTTCAACCTTTTAATGTTTTGCTACTTTAAGAAAACACTTACTATATGACACTTCTATTGAAATTTTATTTATTGCATATCAGGTTCCTCATAAAGTCGCTAGGTGCCGTGTTATAAATTTTGAACTAGAATACGAGTAATCAAATGTTAACTACGCATTAATTTTCTTCTATAACAATTAGAAATAAAAGACAGGAAAGGATCCGATTGTCTTAGACCTATAAAATTATAATAAAGAACTAAATATTTGGAAATAAAATAATGAATTGAAGGGAGTAAATGAAATTTAAGAAAAATAATTTAAATTTGACCCCAATTATTTAAAAAAAAAAAAAAACAATTTCTACTTCTATACCCGTTCTTCGACTTCACCGTTTCTTCTTCCTTTTTAAACGTTGATTTTTCATGTTCTTTTAATCGATTCTCTTTTTTTTTACGTATTCTTTTTAGGTTTCACGTTTTTTTTCTTTTTGATACTTTTGTAGTCACATTTTGTTGACATCATCTGAACTTCCTGTTTTCACGGTTCTTGGTTATGTTTTGTTCTTTTTTTAACTAAATCGATTCAAATTTTTTTAAAAAAAGAAACAGAATTTTTTATTTTGTTTAATTGCTCTTTCAAAAAATCTGGGGATTTTAATTCATTTTTTTTTTCTACCTCTTTCAATTTTCTGTCAAGAATTAAATATTCATAAATTCATGACTTTTAATAAAAAACTAGCAAAATGCTAGAAAATACTGTGTGCATGCATGCTTATGTGAGTAAGATGTGTTGTGCGCACATTATTTTGTGTGTTTGTTACCTGTGTATAGTTTCATTAGAAAAGTTTTGTATTAGAAATTATATTAGTGCGGTTTGTTATTCTTGTTTTCTCCTTTTTTTTTATTTTTAATATAGAGGAAAACGTTGTAACATTTTTACTGTTTTATGCAAATTCAATCGTATGCATGTACATACATGTTTCTTTAATAGTTTTTGAAAACAGAGAAAAAAAAATGTAAGTATTTTGACATTTGAAGAAGATAATTTTTCTGTGTATTTTGTCAGGTCGTTTACTCTGAATTATTGGGAATGAAACGCATATTCTGAACAAAGTGAAAAAAAAATTAAGAGAATTTCTTAATGCTTTGAAGAGAACAATAAAATCACGTGAGTCATGGGAATTAAATCAAATGGAAAATTTAAAAAAAAAAATTTTCGTGAGTAGTACCTCACACGCTTTACTTCAAGATTTTTTGACATACAGCCTTCTACAGAGGTATCTTCAAAGATATCAGGACCTAGGAGTATATAGTTTGGAAATAGAATGTTATTTTGGGTAAAAACTCTCTTAAAATACATAAAGAAGTAAAAGTTTACCTTTAAATTTAAATATTGAAAGTGCGACGATTATTTCTCATAGAAAAATATGAAGCCATCTATCGGAATGTGCAGCACTACTCTTTTGCACTCCTTATATTGTATATTGTTGATAAAGTACGAGAGAGTGTGTAACCCTAAGGCAATGACCTGACGGTTTCCTATAAACAAATAAAAAAAAATTGGTTTATAATATTTTATCGAGAATAGTAAAGAGGGGGGGCACTTCTACATATTGAATATTGTTTAATTTAAATAGAATTTTAAATCAGCTTAAGCGTCTATGAAACTTGTTTGCAACAATTCGAATGAGATCTAATTCAATTCATTTCTAAATCAAAGAAAAATTATGTTTTCGATGCCTTTCGCAATTTTTAAATGTGTCATCTTTAAGTTCTACCAGAGTTCTACCAGTGTTGCTGCAAAGGAACAATATATAAATTTTTAATTTTCACTTATTGTTCAGTTCATCCGCAAAAATGTTCTGCCATTAATAGACAGGTATAAATATATAATTTTAATTATATTATCTTAGAAATGCCTTTCTTATAATTTTCATTTAAGTTTTTAAGGGATTTTGATCACACAAATTTTGCTCAACTACTTAAAATGTTCACTTTGGAAAAAATGACTTTTTGATTTTTCATCTGGGGACTCATGGTAGGTACATTTGCGTATTACAAATTTCAATTTAAATCTTAAAAATCTTAAAAAAACCTTCAACTGTTTAAATGTTTAAGCCCTACGTACTTAGATTTTCATATTTTCTTTGATTTCTTTTGACTTATACCGCGTTATATACCTTTTTTAAACTTTTATAATTTTATTGTCTTTTGAGCAATTGAATGCATTTTCTTTATTTTTAAATTTTACAATTGAAATACCATTTATTTACTAAACAAGAGAGAAAGAAATAAAAAAAAATTTACAATTAGAAAGCAAACCAACACATTTAAAATAAGAAAGAAAACTCTTTTTACCGTTATCATTATAAAAAAAAAGAAATGTCACTGTATAGACGCGGGTATATAGAAAAAAAAAATGAGGGCATCGTGTTTGCAAAACTTTCAATATAAAATTTATTCATTTGTAATTTCTAAACCTGTAAGTTATTTCAAAGTATGTGTATATAAAATTACCTATAACACAAACCTATAAGTTCGTTCGATGAAAGTAAGCAAGTTTTCTTTTAAGAAAATTGAAAATATCTTGAAAATATCTGTTGTATGCTTATGGATAAAATACGCGATATTTTCTATAAGCGCGGCGGACCAATATGTGCAATAACTATAAAAAATAAAAATATAACAACTTTTTTTTTCTTCTTTAAATGAGGTTAAACTGAGTAAGTACGTGAATTAGGTAATGAAGAAGAGAAGAGAAAGAAAATAATATTGCGACTTTTTCTCATTTTTCCATTTTTCCAATTATGCTTTTAATCGTAAGCGCAACATTGTGTAATAAAAGCGCAATATTTCATTCTATATATATTTAAGTTAAATGGAAAATTTCTGATGGAAAATTATATCATATGATAAGTGGTAAGAACAGTGTTGCTTCATAAAGTATCGAGCGGCACAGATCTGCTTAACAAAAGCTGAAGCTAATATGTGTTATTATATAAAGTTACTTACATATTTAAAATGTAAAATATCTCAATAAATGACAGAATGTCTCAATATTTATTCCTGCAATAGAAGTTTAATTAAGATTTACCTCCATAGCCCGTTTGTAATGCTAATAAACACCTACAATTCGGAATAAAAATTCGAAAATAGCTTAGTAATACGACTAAAACTGAAGTAGGTACTAAAATTTTATATACCTATAGTAGCTTAGTAATGTGGATATTAATAATTAATAGACCAACATTTCTGAATAATTCAGCCGACATTATGCAATTACGGAAATAACCCTAGAATCAATATAGTATTTCTACGTAGAAAATTAACGGCAGCTTCCGTATAGCTTCTTAAGAATGTGTATGTAACATTAAAGTTATAGATAATAAAATGCTTTGTTTAATTCATTCTCATCATTACATTTTGGTTCTCATACCATAAAATTTCCAAAAATTTCTCATTGACACATTTGTGACTGCCACTAACGAAAGACTTCTGAATTAAAAATATATTTGGAATATAATAAAATGGTAGGCACCCCAAATGTTTACTTCTGTTACTGTACCTAAAACAAAAAAAAAAAAATAGAAATTAGAGAAGTATAAAGAAAGGTAAAAGGTATCAATTAACACATACACAAATTGTATATGTTTGAAATAATTACATAGCTACTTACATATGCATTAATTCACAGTTCTCTGAACACACTAAGTCCATCAATTCCATTTGAATAAATTTAATTTATAATTATATGCGGCGATTGTATCCCACAAAATGTAAAAATATCTGCATATTAATATAAAAGGTATTGCTAATAATAGACCCATAAAACGTACTCAACATATATGTAGGGAAAAACTGGAGTATAAAAAAAATTATAATTTTATTTTAAAGAAAAACTAAGAAACCAAAATTTAATATAAAATTTTGTGAATACCACATTGAATATGAAATGTCGTAATTATCATAAAAATATTTTTAATATATGCGCATTTAATTTCATATACAAATAAAAACATAACCTAAAAAAGATGAAAGAAAAGAGCAAAAAATTGCACCACCATTAGAAAAAAAAGTATAAACATAGTATTTTGGTTTCAATTGTAATGATGAAAAGATTTGAATTGGTTGTCGCTGATCTTTATCTTCCCAATATGTAAATATACGAATTGTATTGTAAAATTTAGGTTAGGATTGAGCAAAATAAGAAGTTTCTAATGTATTAAGTTGAATTAAATTCAAAATAGAATTAATTTGGATAAACGGGGGAAGGTGAAGAAACAGTGAAACTGTGACAATTATAATTTAAATTGTAAAAGTCTGTTCAAACATTATTTAGTCTAAAAGGCACAAAAATGGAACTCTTGATATACAACATCTTTTCTATTCTAGAATTTCTAACGCACTCAACGTATAATTTTAATAACATCAACTGGAATTTCACCTTTCCGTTCTTGTCGAATTCCCAATTTCATTTGGGATTAAAATTTTTATGGATACACAAAAATTTTGTCAAAGAGAAATAATATTTCCACATAGTTTTCTACGCCAGAGTATTGCTCATTCGAGTGCCGGACCACTGTGGGCACAGGAGTGATGAGATCGGCTGACGAATTTGTGCGAAGGAGGTCTGACATCTTTTTTGCTCAGCCCGTCTTCTTCTGAATCGAATCTTCGCTGAAAGGTTACTGAGGGATGTCATTATGCGAAGCTGTTCTTTCCATCTTACTCAAGGAAATTCCCTTCAGAACTGCTTGGGATGGATCTAAATCGGGTTCGTTTCGTTACTGGTTTTTTTTTTAATGCACATTGTCCGGTGAAATTTCACTTGCATAAGCTAGCCAAATTGAACTCCCTTTTGTATAGATTTTGCCGGCGCGATGAAGAAACGGCCATAAATATTCAGTGTACATTTTCCTGCTCTGGTCGTCAAGAAAGACAGATGGTTTGGTGGGGTTTTCTCAGTGTTAGGAAGCTCAAGTCAAACTTCCTGGTGTATGTCTTCGGGTATATCTTACTTTAAAAACTTCTAAACAATAATAATAATTGAAGAAAATTCTGATTACTGAAAAAATTTTCCACATCTAAATCTCTTAAAAATATTAATCACTAATAGAATAATAAAAATTTATGAGATGGCGTATAAAATTTCCAATATAGAGCTAATTTGTGTGTATGTCTATACTTAATCAATATAAAAATTTTTAATCAAAAAAATTATTGCGCATACATGCATTTTCTTCGGCATTTTCTTTTGTATCGTCTTCTTGCATTTTTAAATTGTATTCAATTTTTAATCATAAAATATGAATTGAAAGGAATTGGGTTTTAGCTTAGAGCAATATTTCTACTTAGTACAATATTATTTACCGTATATAGTCTCTGATATTTTACAAATACGCAAATACATTGCAATACTATTTCAGGTCTAGCCGAAACCATACGGATTTTAAAAAAAGAACGTTACGAAAGTAAAATAGATTTTAATAATTTATTCATTTTTATAAATTCATAAAAAACTTAATTTCGCAGTAAGTGCAAGACTCAATGTCGGATTGAGCGCAAGAAATACAGTTACTATGAAGAGATGTCAAATAACAATTTTATTATATACTATGCGTATTTAACTCAAATATAGCGAAAACGCGGATACGTGGTTTTGTCATACGAAATCCAACGAATTTTAATGAAAGATATACGATATACATAAAGCAAAATTCAAAGTATAATGAAATAAATACTAAAAAGTATATCATAAACTTAAATTAGGTTATTTAATTTTATAGTATTGAACGAATTGGAAAAAATTAAAAATTTTAAAACTATTCGATTATTTTCGTCTTATTTCCAGCAATTATGTATGTATGTGTATATGTATATATGTAGATATATGCTCATTTCATTATATTATGCTCAACATGTTGAAGGAACCTAAAAAATCAAAAAAAAAATCATATTAATTTGTTGATGGTGAACAATGTATTGTTCCGCTCTTTTTCCGTTCTATATAAAAAATAATTGAATTAACACATTTAATAAGTAACATAAAAATAAAATTAAAGTATTATACTTACATACATACATAAATATATATGTACATATCTACACAAACAATGTATAATTTAATTTTTAAAAGTGGCTTTTGAATGCTTTTTTCTGTTCCATGAAATATAAAGCGTTTACACAATGTATTGAAATTTATAAAGACTTGGGATCCGTTTTTATTTACCATGGTAGTGGCATAGTAATTTTTGCTTATTGTTTTAAAATAAAAAAAAAAAATTTTTTTTTCTTTAATATTTTTTAATGTTACTTTTATTTTCTTTTCATCTACTACTTATTCTCTATACCTACTCATAATATAATTTTTCACCCTTTTCTTGATTGAATAAAGTATAACGCAACTCTCTTATATGAGTTAGAATATACAAGAGTAACAATAATAATTACAAATAATAAGACAAGAAAAAAAAAGTAGTAGAAGACCCTCTTTTTCAGTTTTAGGTTTTTCCTTTTATCAAATCTCATAAAGTCTTAAGTTTTCTACATATACATAGTATACGAATTTCATTAAAGTGTGACCCCTTAAGAACATGTAATAATAAAAGATATAATGAACGCGGAACTAAAGTTATATGTATATATATATTGAGACATAAAAAAAAGGGCAAAATAAATAATTTTTTTTTTGAGAAAATAGTTAATAAATATAGTTATACTTGAAAATAATAAGATTCGAATTAAAAATCTATGAGAATTCAATAATAATTTTGTTGGATATTTAAAAGTCACGTGCTCTTAAATGACACAGTGTTCCTAATCCTCTATCATGTAACAACACGTATATTCACCTCAAAGAAATTTCCCTACACATTTTAAATGTATGCTTCCGCCTCAAATTTTCTGAATTTCCAAAAATATTTACATTTTAATTAAAGTATACATTTTATCTTACTGATTTGCCTTATAAGTAAGACTGTTATAAAGGCATTTAATTCAAAATTTATTTAGTTACTTGTATATCGACTTTAAGTGAGTCTCAACATTTTGTATTATAGTTAACAAGAATGTCTCGTTTGGAATCAACAATATATTTATAAATTTTCTGGACATTATATTAAAAAAAATTATAAAATAACAAAAGCTGTAAAGGGTTAATAGAATAAATTAATTATTATTCTAACAGAGTATAATGCACTCAGGTAATAGAATTATTTTTATAAATTCATATGGAAAGTCTACATATGTATATGTAATATATGTAAATCTGTGACGCTCCAAAAAACAAGTTCGCAAACCACAACAATACAAAACACATTTGAACGTCATAATATTACTTTTTTTTTATACTTTTTTATTTTAATGAAATATTGCTAAACCACAAGACGATAATTAAAAATTCAAAAATGGTTAATATTTGAAATTTGTACAGTAAAAATTAAAATGTCAAAATATTCGTAAGAAGTGTTGCCGAGTCAACAAAATTTGATGAAAAATTGATTTAAAAATTGTTAAGTCACTGACGATTGTAGATTGAACATTATGCTTTGGTAATGTACCACAACTAAAAGATCTATAATGTTCTCCCTAAATGCTCAAAGTGTCGCCTTGAGTACTTTCTTGAGACCCACATCTCTAACGTTCGTGTGGATTCCCATTCTCGTGTGGATCAACATTCCACAATTATTGAGAAATTTGATTCACAGCGTCCTGCCGTTTACAATATCTCTTTATGTTGACGTAATTTGTTTTTTACGATTTTGACATTAGTTGTTGTCAAAAACTGTAAGACTTAATAATCATCTTTTGGATTTTGAGAGCTGAAACTTTTAGAAACATGAGATATGTAAGTAAATAAAAATTTTCTTCATAAGAAACTAAATTTCTCATAGTGATAACAAGCTAGAGAGCGCAAAAATTTTATAAACACTTTAACACAGACAAAACTAAGTTAAAATCCGTGAGCAAATGTTTTTTTTAATTTTTTTGGATACTCTTTAAAAAATAGAATATTTTGATCTATAATTTTAATACCTTCTATTAAGAAATCGATTGCTAGAATTTTTTTCTTCCTGAAAATTCCTGAACCGTACACACACCATATTATTTCGTTTATGCGATCAGAACTCTATATTTATACTTTATATGATCTGATAAAATATTTTTAAAAGTTTTCGGGGCACAATTTTTGTCTAAATTTTAGATATCAAATTTAAAATCACTCGTATAATAATAATAGACTAAAAATGAAATTTATATTCTAAAAAAAAAGTACCTAGAATATTCGATTTATGGTCAAATTGTCATGTGCATAACCGTACTCTACTATATAATCAGCATATTTGTATGTGTGTGTAAATTTGTACAAAAAGTAAACGCAATAAATTTTCTTATTTTCTTTACTTTTCACTTATTCTGCTGTTTTTTTTTTGTTGTTGTTGATTTTCACATCATATATAAAATTTTTTTTTAAAGATTTCAGGGGGGATAACAACAACCAGATGCATGCATAACAACCCAACCATAAGAAAATTTTTGAAAAAATAAAAGAATACATAATGTGTTCCGCTTTACCTCATTCCAGAGAAAATAATGGGAAAATAAAAAAAACGAAAACTAGTAGAAAACACGAAAGAACGTTGAGTTTAAGGAATGAGAAAGGAGGGAAAGGTGGGTGGGATGGGCTTTAAGAAATTAGTGGAAAATAAAGCGATATTGTTTTTTATATAAAGAAATTTGTTTTTGTTGCTTTCTATGGTTTGCTTCTAATGATTTTCTTGGACAAATTCTTCTTCTTTTTCTATAACGCTTAGTTTTAAGATTTTTATATCAATATAAAAATAACATTTAAGTGTTTTTCTCTAACGAGACGGTATTCTTACTCTTCTATTGCAAGTTTTCTCCTTTTTTTTGCCTCTTTCTTTTTTTAATTCATTCAATAAAAACACAAAAATTGGAGGAACAAGAAAATAAAAAGTAAGAACAGAAAAGAAAAAAATCTTTTGTGAAAACTCGGAAGTGTTTTAACTTTTCTTGTTACCTTCTCATTCCCCCTAATAAAGGCTTTAGGTAGGCTTCTTTACTATTTATAGAAGTAAAGTAAAGTAAAAATATTTTTAAATGATTCTTTGGAATACAGTAAAATTTAACAGATACTTTCAAACTTATTAATTCCATTTATAGTGTGCATCTTGTGCCCAGTTGATATCAAAATTTTCGTGTATTTTGAATTGAAAAAACTTGAAATTGTTAATATAAAAAATGGCAAATTGATGATATCGGTGTGTTTAACATTCAAATGTCATTCATATACATACATACGTTTACGCAGTTTTGAGCTACTTAAATTAGCCTGCATTCAGGTAGAATGTTGCGAACCAGACATTCACGAATTGTCAAAATTAAAATCAAGAAGTTACGGAAAACCATTTTAAAAATCGAAAATTTCAAATGGTTTTCGTTAACTTCTATAAATGTCATCTTTGACGTTTTCAAGCTATAATATATAGGAATTCAGTTTAGTTTTAAGTTTGAGACTCTCAAATAACCTTAAATATATCATTTCTGTAGTAAATGATAGAGCTCTTTGTTAACAAAGAGCCAAGAATTTTTATAATTGAATTTGACATAAGAATATTACATAATATTACAATACAAAATATTAGAAAATGATTCACAGGTTTAACCATCTTAACAGTGAAAATCTATAAATTTTCATACAGTTTTTATTAAACCACAATACAAAAATTTTTGTAAAATTTACATTATTTTAACCGTTATGTGTAATCAATATGACAACATCAAAATTGATTTTTTTAATTCATGAAAATTAAATTCAAATTATTTGGTTAGTAACGAACGAATTCTTACAAGTAAAAGGCTAAAAATTATAAATTTTAATTTTAAATTTAATTTTTTTATTACATAATATAATTATTTAATTATATTACAGCCTAAAATTTGTAGAAAAAATGTAGAAAATTCATTTTTTAGAACAAATAATTTTCTTTATTATTTGTTCTAAACTTCATAATTTCCCAAAAAATTTTTGGTCCATAATTTTTATTAATAAATTATTTTAATGGCTAACAAATATTTATTAATAACACAAATAACATTTTTTTAAGTATAACTGCATATTTTTTAACGATACATACTTGTATGTAAATTCCCGACTCCTTTTACTTGTAGTATTTACAAAGTATTTTAAAAGAACGTGTAACTTTAAGTTTTAATAATTATACTTTGTACTCCAAATTCTTTTATTAAAAAAAGAATATTGCGAGTATTCTGTAATTCAAAATTGGATTTACTTATTTGCAAAGCCTATATTATGCAGAGATTTAAGTAAGGTAAGTGAAATTTTTCTTATATTGAAATTTTGTATTCAATTTCAAATGATCAAGGTGAAATAGAAAATGGCTTCAAATATTTTTATAAAATAAGAAATTATTAAATTCAATTTAGAAAAGTTACTTTAAAATATTTCTAATTTACCTTATAGGTCCACAAAATTCTTGCAGTTATGTGTTTCATGTATAACAATTCTGCGTTACAGCATCATTTTTCTCAACAAAAAAAAAGAAGTCACCAATCAGAATTCATTTAAATTAATATTCGCTCTCAAAACTCTCTACAATTTTCGTACAATTCGCTCCATAATTTGATTACAAATTTTTCTCTTTCTTTTTTACAAATTTTCATGTGTTGATGCATTCAAACTTTCTGTGTTGTTGCAGCTGTCGTTTGTAATTAATTAAATCTATAAAAAATTTTAAAATGTAGAAATTTAATATTTTCATTTACATTTTATTGAATTTTTAATATTAACTTTAATCTCAACTAAACATAACCTCAAATATTCTGCCATAATTTTAAAAAATTATTTATTATACAAAATGAAATCCAATAAATCAACATTATGATCATTAAATTCACCATTTTCAGTAATATTACAAAATATATTATTCAAATATACAATTTTCGATTTTAAATTCATAAATCAATACTAATGCAGAAAAAAAAAACTGTAGATCTTACAATGCTTACAAAATTTAAAGGAACTTTCTATTAAAATACAATAAAATTTAATAACAATAAATGGAAAAAAATGAAAAAGTACCCTCATCTTTTTGTTTTTTTCTCTTTTTAATTAAAATTAAATACGAAAAGTTCTTAATATTCTTGCGTGTGTGTGCATGTTATTTATTATACAAAACAATCGAATAATATTATAGAAAATAATACTAAAAATTTCCTTTTTTAAACTCAAATAATATGAAAAACAATAAATTTTCTCAAAAAATTCTATTCTACAAATATTTAAAATTTATTAATTTAATAGTATACAGAAAAAGAATGTTAAATAGAGAAATTTTTCAGATTAATTCTGTATTTTATTTACATTTTAAATACATTTAATACTTACGCACAGTCACACGAAATAATATTAAATTTAATAAAATTAAAAATCATAAATCACTCGTTAATTCCTCTAGTATAACAATTGTTTTCTCTCATGCACAATAAGACTATAATGCCTCATATAACTGCCATCTACATTCATTACATTTATACTACAATTACATTCATTATTATCTGTGCTTACATTTTTTGCAATAATTTTATCGAATATAGCCGCTGTTCCCTTCAAATATATAGATATAGGGGATAATGAGATTTACTGTTATATTGTAATAAGGGATTCTATAATACTAAACTTGCTATTATTACTGTTATTACTATATTATCATTAAACGAATGGTAATATTCACATCCATATTTAAAAATATCAATAAGATTAACTGTTTTTCTATATTTACCATTTTGTAATTTAAAAATATGTTTTTAAAAAATTATACTGTGCATATACTTACATATTATACACGTTAATACAATGCGTATAAATGTTATATATGTAAAATGTAATTGATTTATTGCTATAACTGCAAATAATGGAGAGAAAGTTCTTAAAATCGGAAGGTATGCACGTTTCCATATTGTTATTGCAAATTTGAATAAATAAAAACAAAAATGTTACCGCATCATAAATGAATTTATGAGAAAAATCAGTATTAAATAAATTAAATTTTATTTATTTTACGTATGCAAACAGAATTGGTTTAAAGGGATTTTGGGTATTTTTAAACAAAAATTTTATTAATTATTGTTAATATTGTTATTATTTTTAATTATTATATGCATACAATATTGCATTAATGAGCAGGAATAAAATTATAGAACCACCATTTGAGAATTACCACAAATTAATTTTATATTTTTGTGAGCGAATTCTTCGTTTTATCGAAACAGTCTAAAAATAAAATAAAAGACAATTCTCGTATAACTATATTTAGTCGTTACTGAATTGGCGACAAATATGGCAAGTGATATATGGGATATTGGCATTTGACAACATCGAATTCATTATTACAATACTGCCTTTTACTCTACAGTTACTGCGAAGTGCGGTTTTTGAAAATTCTGTTTTTGTCGTTTCAGTTTACCAAGATTGAATCGCACTTCAATTCAATGCCATCTATTTTCATCAATGTGAAATAGACATTTTGTATGAAATGCAAAAATAATAATAAAAATATTTTTAAAAAATTAATTGCTTTTTAGGTCCAATAACGCCTTTCTTAAATTCGAATCTCAAACTTATGAACTAAAGTTTTCGTAACGATCGAGTGCAACATACATTCAAGTCTATCCTTAAGTGTAGTGAAATTTTATGCAATATTTGGTACAAAATTTCACAGTTTAGTTCCAAAGCCGCATACGTTTGTTATTGAAAATTCGAATGTGCCGGTTGCCGTTCGACGATTTCGCCATTGTACTTGTACATTTCAAATATACCGATAATTTTTTTTTTTTGATAAATCAAAGGGATGCCGCTATCACTTAGATGCAGAACCTACTTGGTGTCATTATTCTATTTCTTACTATATAAACATAATACTAACAAAATTGAGAATCTATACTACATAAATTCGAAAAAATTCTAAATTTATGAATGAAAAATTTTGAAAAACGCAGTGAAAAGAAAAGCGACAACAAAAACACAAACTTATTTTGAAAATTCTGTTTTCAACCAAACCAACCAAAAATATACAAACAAAATTTATACGTCGCCTATTTTCATATCATCGCTTTCATAAAACGTTGAAAGTTTTTCTTTTTTTTTTTCTATAATTTTCTTTTATTTTTATTCCCGTCCCGGCCATCCATACATGCACCTATGTATGCTTATAAATGGAAAATTTATTATAAATGTGTAATTATACACATAGTAGGTATGTGTACACTACACATCGTTTTAATAATGCATACATACATATAAAAATGAAAAGCATAGCTTACCTTTTAAAGGAAAAATTTTAAAAATAACAACAAGAAGAAGAAAAAGAATAAAATAGAATTTCATGTTAGATTATCGCGTACTACATGCACAACAACATCTAAAAGGAGGAAACAATAACAACAAACAAAAAAAACAACAACAACAAAAAAAATGTAGAAAAAAAAAAACAGAAATAATTAAGAAAAATAAAAGAAAAATACTGAGAAGAAAAACTTTAAGAAAAACAAAAAAAAAGAAATTTTATATGGGTTGGTTTGGTCGGAAAATTTTCATGTTGTTTTTCGGTTTTTGGTTTGGGTCGTTGATTTGTTGGTTCATTCGTTGTACTTTAAACTTTGTTTTATTTTTGATATTTGTGGAAAATTCATACACAAGCACATAAAATACCTACAGAACTGCATATATGTAGACACAAACATTTTAACTTTTATTATAATTAAATGTTGCCACCCAGGACTAGCTCAAATACCCGATAAGGAAATGCAGCAAATGGCCATCTTTCCCAATAAACCAAACGCAATACTGAAATCTTCCCTGTTCATTGACAGGTAGTAGCAAAGCCCTCACCGCCGACCGTGTACCAGACGACAATTATACTGATATCGCAGTACGCAATTACTTCCTTTTTGGACGACATTTCCATATAAGTGTGTTTATATGTATGATACGCTTACGTTTTACTATTAAAGCTTTGCATTTCATTGGTACAAAAGATTTCACCCTTTAGGAGATTTAACTTTAAAGCTGGAATTCTCGGCAAACTATTATAGAATGCCGTGCAGTTTAGTTTAGTAAACAAATATTTAATTTTTTGATTTTATACTTTCGTAAACAGTACTGTTCTTCGGATTATTCACCTTAATTAGAGAATGGTCAACATATGCCTTTTATAACTTTATTATCGTATAATAATATTCGAAAATTTGAAAAAAAAAACTTTACTTAAAATGTTTTTATACTCAATGAATGCATAATATTTTTTTAACTTTCACATATTATACATGCATACATAAATATTAAATCTACCTTACCTACTATAAGGTAAAAATTTTCCCTACTTCCATCTCTCATACCTATTTTCTCAATATTCTCCCATTGTTTTTCTATTTTGTATAACTTTTAAATATAGTGCTGTTGCATTATGTTTTTTTTATGTTGCATTATCACTTATACATTCATTCACGTATAACTTTTTTTTTTTTTTTATCTAACAAATATATTAATATATTCCTATGTATATACATATGTATGTATATAAAGCGTTTTTACCGTTTTATGTTGTAATTTCTATTCTACACTACTTATATTTTATGCATTAACATCCATGCTCACATTTTATTATAATTATATCTATACATCTCTTATATACCAACATTCTACATATATGGGCTTATATACTACTCTTGTGTACAATATAATTATGTACCATATTGTATTATTGTTTTTTTTTAAGTTGAAGATAAATTTGTAATAATATGCGCCTATAAAATATCTATAAAATATTCTTGGTTTTGTTTTATATTATATGCACTTTTACATTATTCATATATATATGCACATACATTATATATGGGTACACAGAATAAGAAAAATAAAAAAAAAAATGAAGAAAATTTTTCGATGTTTACCTATAGGAAAAAAAAACGCCACTATACGAGTAGATTTTTCTTGTTTGTGTATGTAATAGTGTATAACAAATAAAAAGAAGAAAAATAGAAAAGCAGCATAAGAAACAATTTTCATTCAGAGTTTTTAATGCGCATCAGTAATAATACTAGTAAAAAAATAAGAAGAAAGTATACAACACGGGAAAAAACAAGAAGAACAACAAAAAAAAAACTATAATACGCGAATATTTTTTTTTTTGATTCATAGTCATACAAATACACACATCCGTATTAACGTACAATTGTATGTGCATAGTGTTAGGCGCATATTAAAAAAAAAATAAAAAAGAATAAAAAATTTTAAAAAATTTTCTTTTTGCTTTTTTTTTTTTTGGTTGTGTTTCTTGGGAAATGGTATCAGATAAAAATTAACTTAAAACTCTAGAAAATTGTTAAAATCTAACACATATATGGAAAATTATTTATTTATAAAAATATTAGGTACTCAAGGCATAAAACACTTATGTTATAGTCTAAATATGCAATTCTCGGAACAAAATATGAGCCATGTTTGCGGATTCTAAATTGAATTTCGTTTACCTTACAGAAACTAACAATTTTCAGTGGGAATTTTATAGCTAGATGGAAACCGAAATCTAGCAATATTAATTTTTGTCAATAAAATGTGTTAAACCTTAAAACTTAATAATTTTTGGTTAATAATTATTCCATTCCGAGTTATATATAGTACAAAAATATGGGTACGACTAATACTCCCATTATGTTTGGCGAGTCGAATGGCTCAGCGAATCGAATGACTTTTCAAATTATGATTGGCGAATGTTTACCATATCCAAAATATTGCTTCCTCAAGTCATTAAAAAATGACAATATCATAACCTAAAAATAGTTAATATGATAAAAAAAAATTATTTATTTTTAATTTCAATTTCATACACCTGTTTAATACTTTTCACGCAACATTTTCATTCGAGAGATGTGACAGATTATTCGCTTAAAATTTTGGCGAATTCGCCGATCATTGAAGTTAATACACTTCTTAGGAATTATAGTATTCTCCTACGCATGATACGCCAATTATAATTGAAATTTCTGCGATTATGCAATGGAACAGGCTTAATAAAGAGTACTTTGCTGAATCATAATGTTCGTATTCACCTTGTTCATCGTTAAACAAATTGCCTTCTTCACTAAAAAATTATAAAATTAGCTCAATTGCATCTTAAATATTATATAAACTACTAAAATCCAATCGCTAAATGTTTGTAATATGAAAAAAATTGAATATTTCATATTTATTGTTTTATGTAAATTCATATTACTAATAAAATTCAAAAATTTCCTCTGTATTTAATTTAATTGTGTAGCACATTAACATATGCACTTCATAATTACATAATTACAATGACTTTTTAGTTTGTTATACGTTAAGCTAAATCTTTCACATATAGATAAATTGTATATAAACGGGGAATTACAAAATTAAAATAAAATTGTTTTTTTTTTATCTCTCTCTCTTTCTCGTTTTCATTATAATTTATTCATTAATAATATAGTTAATCCTATGTATTTCCCTTTGGGGGACCATTAAAAATAATTGACATTTTATTTAATATATATAGATATTAAAAATTTTATCCTTTTAATTACAAAAACCATTTGAGAGTACAGACATATACGTATATTGTATGTACATATACGTATATGTATATACATTACATATTTACGTGGATACATAATACAAAACATTGCATTAAATTTAACATTTAAGAGAAAATCCCCAAAATTGATATATTTTTCAATTAGAAATTATAAAAATACCAAAATTTTATTACAAAATATTTTAAAATTTTTTAAACACCTATGCCACCTCTAATTTACAGCTTGATTTTAAATCTGTAATTAACATTTTAAATTTTACATGTTTTATTATACTGTTTTTCAAATATATAACATACATATTTGCTTACATATATTAAAATTTAATATACATACATATGTACATATTTTAATGTAGAAGACAGGACATCATCGCAATAAACCGTTGACCTACCGTAAAATAAAAACAGAAAGAAAAATTATAAGACATTTTATCTGTAATACCATTCTTAACAATTTCATACATAAATCGTATGAAATCATACAAAGTTTTGTATTACAACATTAACATTTTCAAAATATGTACATGATGTTGCTTTATGTCATTCAGAGAGAAAATAAAATAAAATGGGCCTAAGGTGAAAAAGCATAAATTTTCATTTTTTGTTTGTCAAAAAAAAGAGGTGTGTGGTCCGTTTCTTAAGAAAAAAAAAATAAATCTATAAAAAATAATTTATAATATATTTTGACAGTAAACTTTGAAATTTAATCAAAAAATCTGTGGTAAACAGACAACACTGCCCAACTTAATATTTCTAAGGTTTTAAATAAATCAATATTACAGATTTTAAAAAATTTTTTTTCGAAATTTCGAAATTTTATCTAAAATCAAGTTTGTAAATTCAGGTTAAGATATTTCAGTTTTATCAACTTGGTTTTTTATATAAGAGAATTTTACCACAAATAAGTTCCTGTAGTATATAAATGTTGTTCCCGTAGTTGTATTGTGTGGTAATCTCATTTCAATTTGAAAATTTTTAAATTTTTTGAATTGAACGGAATCATGGGATACTACATGGGCTTAATAAGTTGTCTTACAGTAGCTTTTCTTAATTAAATCAAAAAAATTATGAAAACTATCATTGAATGATAATGTCAAAAATTTGAATTTTAAATAAAATATTTCAAAAATTTAGAACAATTTCTTACACCCATTATTTGTGCAATTAAAAAGAGATGTTAATAGATTTTATCATAGACAACTATTTCTTGCGAAATGAGAAAACAATGCTGTCATCATAGCCTGCAGGAGTTTATTTAATGTTGAGGCTTATGTTATAAATTAACTTCAAATTTTATTTACTTAATACAATTGTACTTTTTCTCTCTCTCTCAATTTCTCTATTATAATATTATTCTCTATCCTCAAATTCATTTCATATTTTTGAATTACTCAAATTTACATAAATGCATTCAGTAAAAACCTAGGCATACAATATGCACATAAAACTATTTTGTATTAAATAAAAAACTATCGCAAACAAATACATTAAAACTATAAACAATTTGTAGCATAAAACTATTATATGTATAACAATATATAAAAAAAAATTATATTTATATACAAACATTTGTACATTTATATATTTTTCATTTTAGCGAATTTTTTTTTTTTTGTTTTTACTCTATTGCATACCTTTATATTTATACATACATAAATACAATTTACTACATGTATTGTACAATATTGTAGTTCAAAAACATAATTATGTAAATATATAAATTTACATATATTTGTATATAATATATAACATTATTTTTCTATTTTATTATACAAAATGTTTGTACATATTTATGAATGTATTTGTAAATTCCATAATTTTTAACTCATCTACGGTATACTACGAACGATGATGATTCTTTTTAACTATTATACACAATTCTTCTTCTCTGAATTTTTGCCTTTTTAAATAACATGGATATCTACCTATATGTGCAGCAGCAGCGGCAACAACAACACTAACAAACATTAGCATCAGCATCAGCAGCAAAAGTAGAAATTTGAAAAAACTTTTTATATTTTTTTTTGATTTTCTGTTATACGATCTAACAAAAAATCTAACTAACAATTTTATAATAGTAAAAGTAGAAAAACAATAATAATAACAGAGAGAAAGAAAAAACAAAACATAGATATATGAAACTGACATGATAATGTGTAAATTTTAGTGTACATACATACACACATAGTTTTTCTATACATATGATGTAAGTAGACGACAGTGAGTGTTATAAATGTATATCTCACTGTATATATTATATAGAAAATGATAGAAAAATAAAGAAAAACTGTAGTTTCTCTATTTTTTTTATGTTTTTATTATTGTTTTTTTTTATGTTTTAGTTGATATTAACGGTTCACTAATAAAGCATCGCAAAAATAGAATACTTTTTTATTGTTCTGTTTTTTTTTTTAATGTTATATGGCAATACCAATATGAAAAATCATAGTAAAGGAAAAATTTCTGTTTTCTTGTTTTCTTACTCGTTTAGTATGAGTTTTATTACAAAAATAGTAACACATTCTAAAAAGTGTGTTCAATAAAGTTAGTCAAAAAAAAAAATTTTTTTTTTTTGAAAAAGAAGAAAATTGTTATTTTTTTGTATTTTAGGGAAATTGGAGGAAAATATTTCTTCTTCCCCTTCTCTAAAAATTGGAAATAATAATAATAAAAAAAATTAATAAAATAATAAGCAAAAGAGGAAAAACTAACTATAGAAGACGACTTTAAAGGAAGAACAATAAAAAAATAAGTATTGTGACTTAAGTTTTATTATTGTATTTTTTACTTGTATTCTTATTGTTCTTTAAGAGATTTTATACGGAAATGAATGAGTTTTGTATGTAAATGAAAATTATGAAAATAATAAAAAAATAGAAGAGAAAAAAATAAACAATTACCGTTATAAGAAAAAAAAAACAGTAAAATATTTTATTTATTTCTCTATTTAATAAACAATACCGATAAAAAAATTATTTCTAATAAAAGAATTTTATTATAAAAAAAAAAAATAATAAAATTGAAAATAAAATATTAAGGGGCGATATTAATTTACCAAAAAAATAAAATATTTAATTATCAATTTAAATATTGAATATTTTTTTTTGTATTGTGAAAATAAAATATAAAAATTTTAATATTTTTTCCCCTAAAATAATAAATATAACTATACGTAATTTAATTGACATTACGACATCAGTGCCCAAATTATTAGATTATGACAAAAATGAAAATCAATTGAATTAGAGAAATTTTGTTAGTTTTACTCGGAGGCATTAAGTTAATTAAAAGAAAAAAACGGCATAACATTTTTCAATGTGTTTGATAAGTGGTGATGTCGATATTTTGTTGTTGTTTTAATATGAAAAAATAAAATTAATTACCTAGTACGTATACGATATTATTTTGTGTTGTGCGTTTTAAAAACTATGAAATACTGTTTTGCTATATTAGACGCATACATTTACACATATTATTAGAGCATAAAATATATTAATCGAAATTGCGTAATAAATTTCATATATTGTTCGAATATTTTGTGTACATATGTAGATTTAGTATTATTTAAAAGGGGTAAATTATGTTTACAATTTAAAACGTTTTCCAATTAATAAATTAGAGGACGGTATATGTTAATCAATACTAAAACGAAATTGAATTTTTAATGACTCGATTTCATTATTAAAAAATATTCTTTAAATTCCTTGAAAAAATAAATTAAAAGTCAATTTCTTATAAAATCAACTTGATTTCGATATTCGGGTATATTCCTTTGCGTAAATAGTTTTTTATTTACCTAACCCAAAATCACTACGATAACTTGTAAACCAGTCCAGATAACCTTATATTTAGACGAAAATGGTCTGTTTTCGAATCACTTTAAGTTTTATAGTATACTTTCGGTTTGTATAACTAAATTCAATCCGCTTAAGTGAAATTAGTTGTCCAATAAGAAGATCTGCACATATCTGTTAAACTTATTTCCTTATTTTTAAGATTAACTTCAGCTGTAATTTTCCAAAGCTTATTGATTGCTTTCTGTTTTTTCAAATTTTAGTAATTTTCCAAAGCTTAGTTTAAATTGCTTATTCGATATCCTGTAATTTATTAAAAAAAAGTTGTTAATATATAAAATAAGACTAAATTTTTATTCGACATACATTTCTAAATATTATTTCAATAGAAAATAAATATATATAAACAAACTAAACATTTTCAAGCTTTTACGTTACATACATATTCAAATCAAATCGTGAAAAATGCAATGGGGAAATTCCAGTTCTTATGAAAATTAATTTATGTTTGTCCTACTTACATACATGATCGATTTCCGGCTTTCGTCGTATTTATGATAATTTTTTTAATATCGCTTCTGTTCATGACTCGAACAATACATTTTATAATATCCTGTCATTTTCTAGAAAACTATAAAAAAAAATATTAAATGGTAAATTATTGTTAATTTAACTTTACATCTGTAAAGAAGAGAAAATTTTTAATAGAAACAACATTACTGATTATCGATTTTAATTTACAATTAACAAACAATTTCCTTTTTACTTTGATGTAAATACAAGTAAAACAAAAATTACAAAATAATAAAATGAAGAAACAAAGAAAAATTTAAAGAAAACTCATAATAATTGCGCTCATAAGAAAGGTGAATTTTACAATTGAATAAAAACAAAAATAATTATAAATACAAGTATTGAAATAAAGGAATTTCAAAAAGATTTGACTGATTCTATTAAAATTAACTGACGACCAAAAAGTTTCCTGAATACTAATTTAACTAATTTTAATTATCCTGAGAAATATTTTGAAGGCTTAAGTAATGGAAATTGTAAAGTTACAAATTCTGTATACTGTCGCTATTGTCATTAATTTTTTATTGAAGGTCGGAGAAAAACCGAACTTCAGAATTTATTGACGTTTACTCCCTTTTTGTCAACAATTGAATCTTCTTTTCTTCATATTATTTAATTATAAATTAAATTTTCAATGACATCTGCCTCACTTGATAGCAATCGTTTCACTTGTTCGACATATGACTCACTTAATCTCAATTTCCAACTCAATAGTTCGACACCCAAATCGCTTGATCAATGACCGAAATACTAATTCGGATATCGAATCCGACTTTCTATTAAATTTTTCAATCTGCTATTAATATATTAGCAAGTTCTTTCACCAAATTTATAGCTGTGGAAATTCGTACTGTTTATTTATTTAAAAATGCAGTTTGGATCTTCAAACAAACAGACGGTCTACATATTACAATATAAATTTCGAAACTAATTCTTGCATAATAATGTATAAAATACTTGCATAAAGTATTCAAATCCAATTAGAACAGAAATTTTTAAATTTTAAACTGTATACAAAAATAATGTTTTCTATACAAAATTAACAATCTACTACTTAATTACTATAATTATTATTATTATTTTAGAAATATACATATTATGTTTAGATTAAGATTTTAATTTTTTGAAATACAATCTTTTTAATAACTCATACTATATTTTTACAAAATACAAGAATTGCTGGAATTATTATACAATTTAATTTTGATAATTCCAATTGAAAATTATTTTGTTTTTATTCAATTTAATATAAATAGAGAAAATTGTTTTAAATTACGTTAATAGTTAAATAATTTCCGGGATATTTTTTTTATCACATCCTGACATACAATAATATAAAATGAATATTGTTTAGAGAAAATATAATAACAAAATAAATATGATGATATACAATTTTTTTGTTTTTCATGATTTCATAATTTCCTTTAATTATAACACATAATAAAAAAGTATGGAAATTATGAAAATGCAATTAAAATATGAAATTAAATATATCACACCCCTGCATTAACTCAAACGAATCGGTTTTAAAAGAATTGCAAAAAAATGATCAAGGTTAAAATTCAATTAAATGGTATGAACAATAGATGAATTTTAAACTTAGTACTGTGCAAAACATTTAAAAATTCTTAATAATTTCTAATAATTAAACCGTTTTCAAACCTGGAACATAGTATTTTTTGAGTTAATACGTCTTGTCGCAGGATTGTAATATATTAAACGATTTTACATATTATATTTACATATTTTATATAGTATAGATAATTAAAATTTAAAATTATAAATGACATAATAGTAAATTATTCCAATAGATCACCTTAAATTTAATTAATTTCTTGATTTTCCTATCAATGCATTAAGATTAATAGTAGATTAATTTTAATAAAATCAAGCTATTTTGTGGAAAAGTTTATATATTTAATTTAATTTAATCTATTTTATTTTAAAAATTGCTATGTATTTACAGAGTGGTTTTAAAGTACCAAAAGAATAAATTTAAGAAATGAATTCGGTTTAAAAAAAATTAATCCAATAATTCCAAAAATTTGAAAATTTAACACTAAAAATTTTTGAGTACATAAATACTAAATAAAAAAGTGCTTAGAACAAAAAAATTAAAAAGTAAATGATAAAAAAGAAAGTAAATATAAAAAATAATTACAAAAGTAAACAAGTGTACAAACAAATACACTTCAATAATATTTCAATCAAATTTATCTATAAGTGAAAACATAAGAATTTTTTGTGCAGCATATAAGAAACTAATTTTAAAAAATTGTAAAATTTAGGGTAAAATGAAAAAAAAAATTTAAAAATAAACACAGAACATCAAAATTAAATTCTTCAAAACAAAAAATAATAAAAAATTCTAAGAAAATAAAAATCTTCGAACTGCTTTCGGAACGGATGTACCACCAATCACACTTCCAATTTCCAATTAGACAAACTAAAAAAAATAAGAAAATTAATAAAAAAGTTTATCGCTTGATTTTTATTCTACACTGTATAACATAATAACATACTCACATATATACGTTACAGTACAGTGCATTCACAATTATAAACAAAAGCTGATGCAACAAAATTTTTTATAATAAAAAAGAAAATTTTTGTATGAATGTTTGTATCGTTAAATAAACATCCACAAATGTTTACATAAAGTGGTTCAAATCTAATGTTGTGCATTTATAGGAAATCGGGATTCCAAAATTGATTTGATATTTTTTTTTTTGTTGAAAACGGAAATAAACTGAAAAAAAAGAAAATGGTAAGATACACAAAATTTTCAAATTTTATTTATAAATATAAGTATGTATGTAATTATGTAAGTATACATATATTCGTCTGTACATATTTAAAGTTACAAAATAGAATGTTTTTCTAATTTTCGAAATTTTTTGTTTTGTTTACACAAATGATTTTCTTATTATTTTAATAACATTTTGGTTTTTCTTTTGGTTGTTTATTTCATCTACTTCTTGTTTTTTATTTACATTTCTTCTGTTTTTAATCACGCAAAAAAAAAAAAAATTTTTGGGGGACAATTTACGAAAACAAATTTTGAAATGCAACTTTAAAGAGCTCTATTGAGGGCAATAGAAAGCGAACATTTTTTGAATTAAACAAAAATTAATGTATGATTTGAGGGTATTGTAGTTTTTTGCTTAGTGCATGAATCCTCGAAAAATTGTAAGTGTGCGGGACTTAAACTATTTTGATTTAGAAACTTAAATTTTTAAAATGCAGTAGAACATCTAAAATTAAAAAAAAAGAGTCTAGTTAATTTAAAAAAAAAAATTCCATATTTTAAGGCGTCTTAATAATTGGAGCTTGATTTCTTTTTATAATCTAAACTTGCATTTGAAAAAATTGAAATATGTATAGGTATTTAATTGAGATATGTATTTTAAAAAATTTATTTCCATAATTGTTGTTTCAAGTTCTTTTTTGAAGTGTTTTATACCAATATTGCAGTTAGTTGTTAAAACCTGACTTCAATTTGGCAGACATATTGCAATACTACAGTGTAGAGTTGAACTTTAATACTACAAAGTTTAGAGTTTTGTACGGTTGCACTTATAAGGTTTGTATCTGCGCAATTGAAGAATATAAGAAAATTTTAAGAATATAATATTAGAACATGGTTTCGCTAAATATTTTTCAAATTACGTCCCCGCTTACTACGGCATATTTTAGTATAACCACTTGTAATTTATCTAAAATCATAAAGAAATATTATGACAAAAATTTGTCAGTGTAAATTGAATTTGTTAGCTAACATAAGTACTTGCAATATAATCCATATATGCGGTCTATATTGGCTTCAATTTAAAGAAATTTCGAATCACTAATTTCATTTTTTTTTGTAATCTTTTTTCTATACAATTCCAAGCATTTTTAAATGAATTGAATTCAAGCATGAAGCAGACATCATTCTAATTCTACTATATTGCATCATCATGTAGTATTTCCCAATTCTAAAAAATTGTATAATATGTAATAGAATCATAGAAGCATGGTGGTATTGCGATTCCCCTGTAATGAATAATTTCTTATAATATAAACTATATGTATATGTATTTTATAGGAAATCAAATTGAGGTCTACAATATTTATTTTAAAAAATTGTGAATATTTTTAATAAATTCCATTCCAATAACATGAGAACATTGTTTTCTTTTTCTTTTTTTTTATTTTCAATGTAATTAAATTTCTCTAAATCTCAATATGCAGAAAAGTTTTTTTTTTATTCGAAGGGTCTGGAATGTAAATTAAGTAATACAATACAATATAATAGTAATAGTGTATTTTCATATCATACACTCTAATATTATAAGAATATTTAAATAAAATCTTAGAAAATTTTTGAAATAATAATGAATGTATGTATGTATATATATATATAAAGAACTATTTGCATACACACGTTACATCATAATTTTAATGTAGCGTAAATAACCTTTTCAAAGTAACTATGGGAAAATAAAATATTCAATTACATTACATAATTAATGAGATTGCGTTCGGTTTTCATCATATCATCTTCAAAGTAATTATAATTTTGAAATAGAATTTTTGTTGGTTTTCATTTTAATTAAGTTGAGAATTTAAGTGTATCTTATAATGATAACCAAATTTTTGCATAATTAGCATAATTTTCGTATGTTTTTATATGATTTCCATAGTAAAAATAAAATTTATTTGATTAATATTTTAATAAAGTACAAAATAAATGTGGCCGGCGGATATTTTTAATTAAAATTTTCCTAGATTTATTATTATGCACCCTTTCTAAGTTAAATGTACCTAGTCCAGTACATATTTATATTAGATGCGAATGTAAGAAATATACTGTAAAAAAATTATTTTTGAAAGTTCTTTTAATTAAAAAAAATAATTCGGAAAAAATTTTCTATATGTTTTCAAAGCTAAGAAAATTTTTAGACTATTCGGTGGAAATTACTTATTTTATTAAATTAGATGGTAATTTTACTTTAAATTCGGGCTAAAATATGGAAAACTAATGGTTTTATCGATAAAGGTACTATCGACAAATATATTATACTCAAAATATTAATTTATCAAGTCAAAAATCACTCCTCATGGAGGGGTTAACATTACTCTGCTGAGATGAAATTCTTCTAATTTCATTACTTTTATTGAAGAATTTACCGTTCAATTGAGCAAAAAACGATCTTATTTTATTTTTACCGTATAGTAAGATATTTTATATTATTTAAGTTTTCTTACTGTTATTGAAATTAGATTTTTTAAGTTATTAGTATAATTTAACACAACATTTTTTACAGTGTATCATTTGATTCATTCTTTCTAACTGCTAATGGAACTCTTCTATGGAGCCTATAAAATAAATTTATTTTGTACTGACTACATGCTCGAATATTTTAATTGTGCTTCTTATGTTCGAAATTTCTCTATAGTGAACCGGCCATTCTCTTTATTAGCAATATTTTCTTAAAGAAATGGAATTCAAAATTTGTAATTCCCACATTTAAGACTCTAAAATACACGCTATATTTATTCATTCATTTACATCAACATTCATTAACATGAAAAATATGTACTTAAAAAGGATATTTTTTTTATATATGAAAAGGATATTAAAACTATTTTTATGTATACACTTTCACTATATCTAAATATAAAAATATGCATAAAAAATAATTATTATAGGCTTAAAGCAATATTTCTGCACATTATATTTAATGTAAATATGCAAAATAATATAGTTTTCTACTCATACACATACATTTTCCATTTAATTCTCTACTCAGACATAAGCATAATATTTTTTTCCCGATTTTAATATTAAGAATTTTAAAGAAGCGAATTTGGGTTACTTTAGGTCACGAACTTTTTATTTATCCATATAAATGAAAAACTATTTTTCAAACTATTTTTCTCGTTTTACAGAGAGAAAATTTATTTTTTAATGCAAAAACTATTTATGAAAATGAAAATTTAAATGATGAAGAATTCTTTGGCTACATTACAATTTAAGCACCATTATGATGTCAAATATTAAATATTGTCTTGAAAAATAAATAAAAAAATATTAAACGCCCTTTTCTGATAAAAAAAAAATTAGATATGATCAATTGAGTCGGTCAACTTCTTAAATTGATCTTATGTGGTCATACACCAAAAATGTTAAAAAAAAATATTGATAAAAATATTAATCGAATAATTTGTATGATATTTGAGTCATAAAAAATATGGGGGTGTCATTTTCAATACTTGATATCTATTTTTAGTTTATACTTTCAATAATAATTTACAGTCACAATAAAATTAATAGAATTTGTAAAAGAAAGCAAAATTAATAAGGCCTTAAAGGCGACTCATCACTATGAAATTAAAATTGAGATTTAAGTGGTTCAGATTAATGATTTTTTCGAGCATGACAACTTGCACTTCTGTTATGAACCAATATACGAATTTTGATTCAATTACAAAATCGCCCTCTCATTGTTTCCACTGCGAATTCTCGTAATACACTTTTAAGGCATGAAGATTTACGAACCTGTAGATCACCTTTGAGATAGTTTTTAGCGAATTTTTTTTTTTAAAGTTAAAAAGAAAGATCTGGTCATGTCTTTTCATTTTGTTTTCTGATTTTAATAAATTTTTTTTAATATTTTAGTACACATTACAAGTGCATCTCAATTTAAGCTTCCGGATTTTTTTAATTATTTAAAGTATGATGATGTCGTAAGAACATATGCATTTTATCGTGAAAGAGGTCATAACGAAAATTAGCCAATTGATAAGAAAATATAATTCCGAACTTATTCACGAAAAGAGTCTTCCTGCGCATAAAACATTAGCTCTAATCGCATTTGATAATCTCGGAAACTTTAAATAAGATTACAACAGTGTTAATTAAAAACTTAATGTGATATGAAATTTATAATTAACGTTTTTCTCAGATTATTATTTATTTTTTCATTACAAGATAATTAAAAAAAAAATTATAATCACATTTCATCATTTATTAAAGAATCTGAGATTTTCCATAAATGAGAGGAAAAGAAAACAGAAGCAAAATATAAAAAAATAAAATCTTTTGATAAAATTTTCCTTTAAAGGTTAAAAACTCTTATAAAATAAAGGCCGATTCTTTTATACTCAACCATTGTAAGAAAAGTTTTCTCATAGAAAATGTTTTTTTTCTCTTATTCTCTTTGTTTTTTTTTTAATCATTTGGATTTAATATTTGTAACATTCAAGATGAAAAACAAGAAATATAAATTACGCTCTGAGAACCTTAAAATGAACTATAAAGAAATTTATTAGGTGAATAAAATGAAATCCGATTTTTTTCCTTTTATTTTAAAAAGAATTTCGTGGTTAGTGTTTTTTTTTAAAGAATTTCTATAATAATTTTAGTTCTCACACACAATAAAATCTTAGATATTGTTATTTTTCTTAACAATTTTTTAATCCATATTAAAGGTAACGAGTTCCCAACATTTATGTATAAAGTATTCGAGTGTTGCATTAATGCTATTTTCTATCAAGAGTTTTTTAATTTTTATGAAATTCATAGTGGTGGACAAAAATGACGCTGTATTGCAGAATTTTATAAGTAGGCAACAGAATAAAAAATTAAATACAATTGTTTATAATCACATACAAAAGGTCCACACCCGACTAGTAAAGAATTTTGATAATAAGACATCCAGGTCTACCTAAAATGTAATAGAGCATTGGTTAAAACTCTTTTTGAGAAATATTTTATAATTTTTAAATTAAAGACATAATATTGAAAACTTACCAAACGCATTCTTCAATTAAACTCATAACATTGCATGCTTGGCAGCACTATTCTACTAAATTCTCTTCCCTAAAGTTTTATATTTCCCGGCGCAAGAACTTTAAACAACGAACTCCATTCTCTCCATCATGAAATTATAAACTTAAATGGGTTTCATGTTAGAAATATAACTTGTGCCATAGTAACATAAGACAAATGCTGAAATCTTGCAGATTTTATTAATTTTAGAATGCTTTCTTTGCGTCCATTTAAATGTTCTTGATTGTATTCATGCATCGATAATGCATTTTTGTAATATTTTTATATTAAGATATTAAGAACAATAAAAACAGAAAAAAAAACTGAAGTGATATAAAAATTCATCACTTCGGGTGATGAAGTAATATAAGATCCCAAAAGAAGTAATACATCACAATAACATTTCCTTAATCAATCTAAATTTGATTTGAGGCCCCCTTTTGTTTTTATGTTCTCTTTCTTTAATTTAAATGTTTTCTGCTTTTCTTATTTCGTTTTCCTAAATAATATATCGGACATTTTGAAATCGAATTTTGTTATTTTATTGAATGTCATTGCTTTTTTGTACTATTCTCTTTTTAATATGTGATTTTGAGTATAATTGTTGTTGTTGTTTTTGGATTGTAATAATAGTAAACCAATCATAGCTTTTATTCTTTTTGCTTATATTTCCTCTTTAATTTTTTGTTTTTTCCTCTTTCTTTTGTATGTTATTTGATTTCATTGATGTGGCCTTCAACGCCATTTAGAAAACATTTTGATGATGAAGATTGAATGACTTACAATAATAATTAATGTGGCCGTATGACGTCATGTTACATAAAACTTATAACCTAAAAGAAAAAAAAATTATTATTATTTTAGTAGATTTTTCAATCTTATGAAACTCAAATAATATCTTCTTAAGTATTAGTTAAGCCCTACTATAAAAATTTGTAAAGAATAGGGAAAATACGAAAAAAAAACTTTTTTAATAGGGTTTCTTTTCTCTTTCTAATTTTGTACTTTGTATATACGACAAAATAAAATATGCGTTTTCTTTCTTTTTCTATTCTGGAATGTTATAGTAAAATATTCGGACCTTAACTAATACTATTATGATATTTGTATCGAATTTTATGTACGTAGTTTAAGGTTACCATATTACCAATATACAAAATGATAGTTTAGATGAAAAACACATGCATTTCATTGCATCCTAATAAATTTGAAGACTGTATGTAGGACCATAGTTGACTCTTTTTTTTTTGTGTGTTACTGTTGAATCACATATTTCACATACTTGTAAATATTTTTAAGGAAATATTTACGTTTTCCTGTATTTTTCATGAATAATATTCCTGTATTTAACAGCATCCAAATAACGCCAACTTTTTTCTAACTAGATCAGAAGTTAGAGAACTTTTGACATTTCGGAAAGTCTTCTCCCTTTAAAATTCGAGTCGGCGTATTGGACCCTGCACAATTACTAGACTTGTCATATGCGTATGCATGAATCCTGTTTACTACTCGTATCTCAATAAATGTCCTTTAATGCTTCACATGTGCTTCACATTCGCTTTCAATTGATCTGGCATCCTTACAATCTTTAAATTACATTGTAAATAGAAAATCTTTTTTTTTCCTCTCTTATTTTTTATAAATTACGCAGCACATATTTAACAATAAAACACTATAAAAAAAAAAACAAAAAATATTTCTATATGTATATTAATTTCGTTAAAAAAAAATAGAAAAAGAAAAAATTGAAAAGGGAAAAGAAAAAAATTGAAAAAAAAAAAAACAGAACTTGAACGGTTGAAGGCAATCCACTTTGACCTAACGACAACAACAATAAATAGTTTTTAAGAAAAAAAAAATGGTTTCTTTTTTTTCTTCCAAAAAAAAAATACCAAAAGCTTTGAAGTTACTGGCGCTTTTAAAGTTAAATTTGACATAAAGAAAAAAAGGGAACAAAAACACAAAAAAATAAAAAATAAATTCCAACATTAATTGCGTAAAAATTCATGAGCGGAAGAGAATGCGTTATAGTAACAAACATAACACAACACAACAAAAAACAAAAAACGTAGAAACGCAACACAAAAACAATAATAGCAAACAACATAAGAACAATAACAACAACATTCTTTAAGTAAAAAAAAAAAAATAATAACAATTCATCCATTCATACATTCATGTACCTACTTATGTAAGTAATTCTTAACGTACTCATCATCGCACTCGTATACTATTAAATAGTATCGCAATGCACACACACACGCGGCCATACATACATGTTGTAATATATACGCTTTAACGATTTGACGTGAACATGAGTGTTTGGTGTTGCGTTTTCTTTTTTTATTATGAATTTTCCTTCTATTTATCATACCTACTCTATATGCGAGGTTTTTCTTTTTTTAAATATTCTGTTTGTGAGTTTATACGCGCATATTTGCACACACACACGTTCACACGTTAATTTTCAACATAAATATTTCACACTATATACAAAATTGTTAATATAATATGCAAACATATAATATGCATATATGTATACTTTTTATTTTATTGTTTCAAATGGTTATTTATGAATATTTTGTACTTAGCAATCCATTGCAACCATTTTATAAGCATAAAATTGTGAAAACCTTATGTATTAAAATAAATTTTATTATCCATCAAGGTTTTTCTTTTTTTGTTCTGCTTCTTGTTTGTTTGAATTATAAATTCACAATAGTTTCACAATAATTCTCCATAACATAAAAGTTTCACAATATTCCAAAAACAAAAAACGCACATAAATCTATCGTGTGCATTAAAGTTTAAATTAAAATCAAATAAAAAAAAATGTTAATAAACAAACATAAGCTGAAAATATTATAAACGAAAAGGTAAAATGAGGTCGGAAACATTTGTTCTACTTTATTGAATTTATTGTTTGAATTTTTTAAAAACACTATTAAATTAATTAACAACGTGGAACGGAAGAGGTGGTGGTGGTGGGTGGTTGTATTTGGATATTATTAAATTGAACCTTCAAAGTTCATCACCGCATATACAAAACGAACGCAGTTTTTTTTTTTTATTAAATCTTCTTTAAATTGTTTGAGTTTTTTATTGTTTTATTTCAGTGTTTTTGAACTCGTATACTTGTACAATATTGGAATAACAATAGAAAAAAGTTCAAATTCTTTTAAGTCATGTACACATTGGTGCAATATAAACATTATAAACACATAAATACAAACTCTATCAAGTATATTATGTAGCTATGTATATGTGCATTGGCTTTTGGATTGGCAAACTATTTCATACTGAAAATTTTTCATAAATTTGAAAATACATCTTTCTTACCCACATGATTTACATCAATGACCACTCCACCAAAAAACACTCATCAATCTGATCAAAACTAAACGAGCTTCATTCTCATTTCGAAAACATTTGCTCATACGTAGCATGCAATATAATATGTATTTTTTTTTTTATTTTACTCTACTTTTGAGCATTTAGGACCCTGTGTTGCACTTTTTATCATCAAGGTTAAGTTTCACTATTTATTGTGTATTTACAACCAGCTGTAAATTCTTCTTTATAATAAAAATTATAAAGAAAAATCAGCAGTGGGCGGCTGAGGCTCTTAGATTCTTCTCATTTTAACCCATAGGATCTTTTATGATTCCCATCCCACCTACAATAATGCTATATCTAGGTTGCTAACAAATTGCAGTATAGCAGCTACCCCAAACCACAAGGTTCCCAGTATTGCTTCTGAGGCATCCCAGTAGTAGGGGATATTGCATTTACAGAATAAGAACTCTGCCGTTTTGTCTTCTTCCAGGTAAAGTCCTTACTCACTGCCTTGCCTATTCTCTCCAGATGCACCATTGAGAGGCAGTGTGCGGTGAGTAAACCTGCTAGTATACTCAAATCTGGACAGCCAAGTGTGGCAACCTTCCACCTAACGGTCCCACGGAAGATATAAATTTCTGAATTGAGAAAGGCCCGGACAAATGTCTTATTAGTTGACCCTGGTGCGTTCTTCCAAGTCATTTAGAGCCCGCAGAACCTTTGCGCTTGACATCCGAAAGCATGGTTCCAGCTCAATAAAAGGAGTTTGCGCTCTGCTATGCACGAGAACATCAGCTTTCTCATTTTCGTCTATGCCATAAGGTCTTGGCACTGATATTAAAGTTACCTTGTTATACCTAGCCAGTACGTTAAGGACATCAACGTATTCCTTTAGCAGTTTGTACCATCAGACGGGTGCGTCCCAAAAATCGCTCTACTATCCGACATAATCTGACTCCTCCTATGATTCCTTCTGATACACTCTTCAATAGCATATGTTTGAACCTGAAATATTGATAGATAAGCTATTTAATATTAAGTATCACTTTTATTATGACCTGAATAGGGTTTGGATCCGAGACCATTCGATTAAATGCTCAAATTTTGTATCATTCATAAGCCTTAATATCGGGTGTTCTTAAAAAAATTTATTGTCTTCTTTTAATCAAAAAAATTATTTTTAAATAATTAAAAAGTTCAAAATTCAATACAAATTTTTCTAATATTATTTAGTACCGTTTCAAATTTAATGTAGGTTAAGTAAAGTATTTAATATTCGCCGGAAAGTCTAAGAAATTTTTACAATTCTTCTCGATCCCTTATCATATTTATACTTTTGGCAAAACCCAAATTTGCAATGTTTAAAAAAAATTCTAGACAATCAACATAAAAATTTTCAAAGATAATTTTTTAGTGATAAAGAATTGAGTATTGCTTAATTAAATTTAATATTAATAGACGCAGATTTTGTAAATTATCGTAATCATAAAATTTTGGGCATTCCAATAATTTACAAAAAGAAGAAAAAAGCATAAGTAAATAAACAAATTATGACAGCGATAAATTAAGCTTTTTTATTTATTTCAGGAATTTATTAAGCGCACATGGAATTCCTCTAAAATAAAAATTCTTTAAATTTTACGATGTTTTTGTTTTTTCTGTTTTGTGATTAAAAGTAATTAAAAAATTGCAATTAAAAAAGCACAAAAATATAAAGAACTTTTATAATTATTTTTGAATGAAATTTAAAACAGGCATGCGGAACCATTGCAGAACTATGATTTGTTGGTTAAAAAGTAAAAAGAATGCAAGAGTTGGCTTACTTAAAGTAGTATCTAGTTAGTGTTTCTGGTTTCTTTAGCAAACTAATTTGCCATCATTAAAAATTACAAAATGTTCATTCTATCGAAAATTCCAAGAGGTGTGTGAATATGGGAAAATGCGAGAACTCAAACTTGGCATTTTCTGATTTTTTAACCAAATTGAAATCTTTTTTTAATTAATTTGTGTACATATGCAATTAATTCTTGCCGCAAGTGTGTCAGGTTCAATTTTTGTTAAATTTAACACCGTAGGTTGCACATGCCTGTTATGGAATAATTATCGCATAAATATAAAAATTTTATTTACAAAGACCTACTTTACTTCTTAGAAATCATAAAATCTTAATCGGAAATTTTTTTAAACGGTATTGTTTAATTGGTTTTCGTTGTCTTTTAAAAATATTTCGTAAAATATACTTAAGATTTGGTTTAATTTTAGGTATTCAATAGAAATTACCTATATTTTTCGTTTTCATTCTTAATTACAAAAAATAGAACAAAGCAAAATAATTATAAAAGAAAAAATTGAAGTATGTACAAAAAATTTTCATTAAAAAAATTGTGCAACAATTTTTTAATTTTAATTGCACACGAATAAAATTAAAATTAAATAATTACAAAAAAAACGACATAGTCCCGGTACGAAAAATCTATTGCCAACCAGTAACTCCCAAGCGCATTGTATAACGTCAATAACGTTTCAGTCATCCCAAACGGCTAAATTATATCCTGCAACTTGACAATTTCAGTATAAAAACTTGTTTTTAAAATATTTAGAATTAACTTTCACGGTTGTATCAGTATGTATTAGTTAATTGAACCTGTCAAACCACACCATAAAAACTTTACTTATATGTTTGAACTATAATTGGACACACGACTACCAAATTGCATGGTGTTAACTTTATTATTTTTCCAACTACTTAATATCAGCTTTTTGAGTTATATGGCAGCTACAAGGAAAAGTGCAACTATTCCATTAAAATTTTCACAATATATATAAGTCAATATTGGACACACATTTACAAAAATTCTTATTAATACCGTTTTTAGTTTTTGAAAAATTTAAAATAATCGCTTTCAATTGTGTGGCAGCTATTCGAACCCGCTGTCCGAATTGGTCAAATTACAATAGGGGCTGTCCTTGTCAGAAAACAAACAACTTCTGAAAGTTTGTTATTATTCGCTTTTGATTTGTCATGCGGTGGAACAATCAGAAATGTCTAAATCAAAGCAGAAGTTTACGCTAAGCAGACTCAAAATATTTTATATACATTTTCACACTGCGGACGACTCCTTCAAATAGTTACAAACTCCACATACCAAAGTTATTATTCCCTTCACGGGTGCATGGTGTAAAAAATCACGCAAGAGTCTAAGAGTTATGCTGTGAGATTGTATCCAGCCGTTTCCTTCTTCCAGTTGTTAAAACCGCAGTGTCTAATGAAAAGCCGAACTGCAATTAATATTTTTGTTGTAATTCTCCAAAATGGACAGTTTTGTCTGTTTCATGAACGATAGCTAGTAACATCGCTTCTACCAGAGATCAATTTCCCCTTTCAGAGGAAATGCACGTAATATGCAATTATAATCATCTTTACATTATTTGCACATGCATGTAACTATTTCAAATAAAGAAAAATTGTTTTTTTTTTTTTTTATTAGGAATTGCATTGGAATTTGAACATTGAATTTTGTACTTCTCCCTTTCTATTTCATTACTATGCAAATATTTTTTTTTAATCTAATCACAATTCTGAGAAAAATTCGCTCTTATCGTATTGAATTGTAGCACTGAGTTTCTTTTCTAAAAAGCTTTATTCAAAACACAAAATACGTTTACTCTACAAGGGTACACAATTATTTATTATTTTGTCTAGACAGTTTATTGTTTATTTGTAATAGCAAATTTTAAAAAAAATTCAAATTAGCAGTACTAATGAAAAATTTTACGATAAAAGCAAATTACTTTATTTTTAATTATTTTGTGTAATCACTGCCTTTTTTTCTTTAGAAATTACTCAATTATTTTGAATGATAATTATGTACATATGTATGTGTTTTATGCTCTAAAATATTGCAATATTTATGAAATTATTTATGAATATTAGAATAATTTTTCATAGAACAGAAAATATTTCAAAATGTTAGAAATTCGGAAGTAAAGGAAAACGTGATATATGTAATTTACAATTCTGTTGCAACTTATTTATTAATATATGCAATTAAAATTAAAATTTTGCAAAATTTGTAAAAATAGTGAGTAATATTCTAATGATCTCTTAATCGACGCTTTACACGCTCAAATTTAGATTAAAGAGTCCAAATAGCTGTTTCGTTAATTTACCAAATAACTAGAGAACGAACAAAGGAAAAACGAACGGGCGACGTGGGAATTGCGAGAACGTACGAAGAAAGTGAACTGAACGGCAAAATAATTGCACGCTATCACAATCATACGCTGATGTTTTTTACAGTTCGATTTCAATTCGAATAGTTAGTGAGTTAAGCTAGCAGAAAGCAGTAGTAAATGACGACATTAATACCATAATTTATTGATGTTCCCCATGAGGATAATATTCTTGCCTACATGTAGGTCTTCCTAATAAAATTCTTATATAGAACTCTGTATTGTTTCACGAAGTTTCACGAGTTTAATAAACGAAATTTTTTTATTATAGAAAAGTTATTGTAATTATAAAAATAAATCTTATTATAGAGTTCGTATCTACTAAACCTTCATGTTGTAGTTATACACATCATTATCCGTATGTTTATATTTTAAATAATTAAAAATTAAATTATAATTAACGGAATTTTGGTCAATTATTTTGATTTATTATTTATGCTTTGTTTGACAGCTAATTTTAAACATTTCTGCAATTGCAAAATATTAATTAGAGAAAATATATTATGTTGTATGTACGTAATTATTTTAATATACATATTTACATACATATATGCTCCAAATTTGAATTAATTTTCATTTATGCAATATGCAGCAGATATGTCAACTCTCATATATGCTATATATAGGCACTTTATTCTTCAAAATATTAAAAATTCCAATTTATGAATTCAAAAATATTTCCAAGAAAATTTGATTTAATAATTATATATATATAACAGATATATATAAATATATATAACAGATATTATATAAATTAATATAACAGATATATATTAATATATATAACAGATATATATATATATATATATATCTGTTATATATATATATATATATATAACAGATAATTAAAATAAAATATAAAGATTTTTAAAGAAAATCCTCTATTCATTTAAGATTCGAATTGTAAAGTTCATTAAACTTTCTGTATGTATAAAGAAAAAAAAATCCGAAAAAATCTAAAGTGTAGAAAAATTCTATTTCAAGAAATTCCAAAATTTTTCTTAATTTTCCATAAAATTTTCAGACAAAAATTTTTTATTTCTCTTCCTTATTTTCTTTTTTTTTTTAATTTTCATTTTTACCGAAATTTAATGTAATTTTTGTAAATTTTGTGATTTTACTTAAAATATAAATTTTAAAATTGTCATTAGATTAAAATATTGCAAATGTCTACAAAATTAAATCTTTTTTTTTTATATAATACAAAAATAGAATTAAAGAACTAGACACAAAAAAAAATATTTTCCATCTTTAACATCCAATTATAAAAGACAAAAATATATGTACATATAAAAAAAGAAATCAAAAAACCCTAAAGACAAATATTCGTCTGGTTCGGTCGGTTCAAATTAAAAATAAGAAAAAAATGAGAATAGGTAGAGTTGAACGTGTCAACTCTGACACTCTTCCGAATGAATAACTCTAAGAATTGTATGGTAATCATAGCACTACCTAATATATGTGCTCCCCTATTGTGGTCGGCCACATCACTAGACAATGCAGATTGAGTTACTTGAACAAATTGAAATAATCTGGGGGTCCTTTATGTAGATTTTGTCATCATGAAAATGAGACGTTATATAAGCGTTGACGGTAAGTAAACATATTCGCCGCTTTTGTGAAACATTAACCTAGAGGGAATAGGTTTACCTAGCGGGATATGTGGTGGAAAAATCTGTTATTACGTGAGGTTATAATCCTCAGCCAGCTGGACGGAAGTTGTTGTGGATGGCAGAAGACTTACTGCTGCACTGTCTGATGCAGAAAAGAAAACGTTTTTGTTTTAGAAGTACCACTTCACTAGATAGGAGGAATTCTGGAATAGTATAATTTCACTAGGTTAGAGGAATCCTGAAATAGTACCTCTTCATTAGATTGGAGGGGAAGAGGACTCTCTGGTATATGGACGATATCTTGAGTTTTACTTTTAGAATATATGAGACACGAGAGAACACAGTTAAGATTTTCTAAAAAGGGAGAATGCGTCGTTTTATCCCCCCTTTTTTACTATCCTCTTCTAACCTATATCTATATCTCTGACTGTTATTTCTTAACGTCACAAGCATAGTGGTAAATTTATAATACCTTTCAAACATACCTCCGCAAAGGTATTAAAAAATGAAATAAAATACAATTTATATAATTAAAATACATGTATGTATAGGTATATGAATAAATTTTTATAAATATACTATAAAAATATAAATGTTTTGATATATAAATGAAAAAAAAAACGCATAATAATTTATAATAATTTTAATCAAGAAATAAAAAAGAATTTTAAATTCGAAAAGAAAATTCTTGTTCTTCTTCTGGTATTTTGTTTCTTTTTTTTTTTGTCTTTTAGGTTTTTATAAATTCACTTTTTAATAATGCGTCTTCTACGTATCAAAAGTCTTTATTTCTTTGCATATTTAAAAAAAATGAAGAATTATCATAGCAAATTGTTTTTTATCATTTTAAAGTACTCATTTTTACCTTGGATTAGGATTAAATTTAACATAAGATTTTGTTGACACATTAAGCCACCTTTCGGAAATATTAAAGTATTATAGGAATTTGTAAAATTGATAAATTTTTTAAATTTTATTTAATATCTTATCATTTATTCTAAAATTATTCATGTGTGTATGTGGTATAAGGCGAAACTTCGTAAGATATTTTAGGAAAGAATCTTTTTATTCCATTATTTGAAAGCAAAACATTCCGGCAAATTTTTGTTCAGTTAAACATAAAAATTGAGCAGATTTTTGACAAAATGTAAAAAAATAAAGCCGTGGAGGTCAATATGGAGTAACAGTCGAGCTCGTAATGCAGCATTTGTTCTGATTTCCAAACAAAAATATAACGAGAAAATATCGGAAGTCTAAAAGAGAAAAAGAATTTCAGAAAAAAATTATTTATACAGACTGTCACATAATAGAAAATTAAGCGAGTTAGTCAACCTTGGTCCAGAAATTACATGAGGATTCTCTCTTTTACTGGTATACCTTTAAAGACAGTTCAAATCTAGATAATGAAACAATTAAAATAGCGGATAAACATAAGTTATTAACAATCAATAGATCGTTTGGATGATATGGATTAGGTAAATGACATTATCTTGCTTTCCCATATAAATAATGAGACACTAATAAAATTTGATCTTATATGCCGTAAAACAAAAAGAACTGGATTTCGAATAGTTTCAATGAAAACAACAAGAAAAAGATAACTGCAACAAAACTCAATTGAAATTTTTCTAAACCTTGCAATTTTTCTTCAAAGGGAAAATGGAGAATGGAGAACAAACCTCAAATGGAGAACGGCACAAACAGTGTTCGAAAAAATGGCCGAACAATAGATATACATGAATTGCTTTAGACAGAATAAAAAATGAAAAAGTTAAGAATGTTCAACGCCTACCGAGACTGTTGTAGGAAATTCAATTTCGCGTCCACATAGCTAATAAAAATTATATAACATAGCATTGTGGCAACTTTATAAGTGAAAAGCCCGTATAAATTCAAGTGAGAAGAAGAATATGGTGTCGAATGTTCGATCAAATCACACTGAATTTTTAATTGTAGAACCAAAAATGACAAAATGTTTAACAAGAATTCTGTAAAATGCCTGAAAAAAGGCTGTATAAGAGAAAAAAAATATATTAAGCGACATTTACATTTGTTTATGATGTATGTGCATGTTTTAAACCACAAATTTGTAATATCTTAATTTTTATATTCACAATTTCTAACTAATTAATATAAATGTTATTCGTGCAAATGTAGGATATATTGGTATGTAACACATGCTTGCAATAACTATGCATATATTACATACACAAGTATACTTGAATACATACACATGTACTATATGTATATGAAAATTCTTTGATGTTCGAGTTTATCTTTATATATGCGAATTATTATCAAATACTGCAGTCTTCGTCGTCGCTGGCGTCGTCGTCATCATAATCATCATCATCGTCAATCGTTGTCGTCTTAAGTGTCTTCCATTGAGGAATAGATCTATTATTCAAGATAATTAACAATGGATTAGCGTAAAACTGTGCATTTACTTTTCCTTTTTTTTTTATTTTTTATTTTTCTATTTAATTTAACAATGACAAATTCTAACTGCATTTATTATATTCTAAAAGACAAAGAAGGAAAATATATGCATTTATAAACGCATAGATTGTTAACGTATACGTAGAGATAGGTAAAAAAGTACGCTCTTAAATTTGATAAAAAAGGAGGAATATTTTATGACATACTTAATCGCATATTCTTGTATGTACATACATACATTGACATGCAATTATATAAATATGAAATTGAATACTTCAGATTGAGATTAAGCATTATAATGTGGCAATCTAAAATAATATTATCATAACTGTATATACACACCCATACTCATTTGTAATTGTATGTACTCTTATATATGCACTAAATTTTGCAATCTTATTCTATGTACGTGATATAAGACTCGTATATTAAGTGTGTAGGTACATAAAATTTCTTTTTTGGTTTCAAAAAATTATGAATGAATGAATATACAAGAAAATTATCTTTGATGTAAAAAATCTCGTGTAAAACTATTTTTATACCAAAAACAAAACAACAACAAGATAAAAAATTAGAAAAAAAAATTCATTTTTTGATTTTTTCACGTTCGTCAAAAAAATTTTATTTTTATATACGAAAATATATGAGTGTATTTATGTATGCCCAAGTGCAGCACTTATTTTATTAAAAAAAAATATTTTCTTTAACATAAAATTTTCACATATATCCTTTTATAGTATTATAAAATTAACATACATACATATATACAAACATATGTACATGCAATATATGCGGTAAAAAAGCTAATGAACTTTCCATAAATAGAAATTCAGGTCACGAGACAAGAATAACCAAAATCTATTGCAATGAAATGCAATATGAAAACCATAGATGTCATCTTTTTTTTTTGTAAAAAAAAAAAATAAAAAAAAAAAAGTTTTAAAATATATTTTTGGTTGACAATTTCTGTTCTTTTTTTATATTTTTCTTATTTATTTAACAATTTATCTTGGAAAAATAGACAAGAATGAAGATGAGCTAAAAAAAAACCGATTGAATCTTGTATATGAAGAGAAAAATATAAATATATGCATAACAATATTGTAGAGATGTGAAATATTTGCGTGTGTTTGCTATATATCAGAGAACATGTGTTCTTTCATTTCATATATATATCGCACCTACAGAAGAACATTATCACAAATAAAAAGTTTATGTTATGAGATTTATTATATTTAGTATTTGTTTTCAAAAATACTTACTCAACTAACGAAGAGTAAACGAATGTTAAGCATATCAAAAATGTATGAAAGCTAGTTGGTTGAATTGTCCTGTAAAATTCGCGTATAAATATAATGGTTTAATACAATGGAAATGGTTTAATACAAATATTAAACCATTTCGACTATCTCAAAAAACGAAAGTTTGCGATTTTTATTATCATTAATTCGTTGTCACGACATTTGTGTTGTGATAACGTTCTTATGTAGGTGCGATACATACATATATAAGATGTGTCAATATTGTCAAATATGGTGCGATATGCATACATCACAATTGTCATTAAAAATACAACATTGTAAAATGCAACATTGTCTTCTCTTCATGTATGATAGATTTATATGAAAAAAATTATGGTGCCTTATATTAAACTGACTATATTCATATTTAGTCTTATAAAAACATTAATTTTGCCATATTATTAGTCGCCTTGTATACTTTGTTTATTTTATAGAAATTTGATTTCATTGTTTATATTGATAAAATATATTTCGAATCAATTTAATAAACTCTTTTAGATAAAAGTAAGTAACTTGATATTATCATTCGATTACATATTTTTGATACTATGACTATATTTGACCAAACTTCATTTTCAAATGTTGGAATTCTAGTAATACTGAATCGTGTGTATTCAGCTTATGCGTGCTATAATTGGTGCATTATGCCATGTAATACAGTATTATTGCAAAACCGATGCCGAAAATAGTGTTATGATAATATTCCCCTATTTATTTGATTGAATTCTAGGATGACAATTTTTACATAATGCAATTATAAGATTTATATAATGTAGTTTATAAGTTCAATTTGAAGAAAGCAAAATGTGAGACTTGTTTTATTGAACTGAAAAAAAATCAGCTTCAAATGTTAGAACAGTAGAAGAAAAATGCTTATTAATAAAAAAAGGTATCTACTACTTAATTAAGCTGTCTCTACAATTTTATGTATCTATATAAATGCATTATATAAGAAAAATAAGTCTACATACACATATTACAATAGAAATTGTAAAATTCAACTATTTACATTTAATTTTTTATTGCGTGTGTAAGTGCAATAGTACCAAACTCCCCTTCACTCAGTGCCTATACGTTTTATTAATCTATTTGAACCTAATTGACATTTTATACCAATAGCATTTGACATTTTATAGATTTATAAAAATGTCAAACTAAATTTCCTTCTATCTTATCTCTAATATAAATGTCAATATTAAATTGTGAGCCGTGAATTAATAAAAGCATTCGTGAGCTGTGAGTAATAAAAAAAATATTATTTTTTATTCTTTTATATATACTTTAATATTAAAATTACCTTCAATAAAATAAAATTCATTGAAAATTTTCCCAGAATTTTTTTTTTGATTTTGATTTGATAAATCAGTTTATATTTAAATAATTATTTATAAAAATTATATACAAAATTGTCCGCCCCCATTCAATTTTAATTCAATTAAATATATAAAAATATTATAAAGAATTCAACATATTCATTTAAAATTCTTTTCGTGTACAGCCATCGTCAAATGTGGAGGAATTTAAAAAAGCGGATTTGAAATTGAATACAAAATACGAAGAGGTACGACCATTATTTCAAATTAGAATTCGTACATAACTATTATTTTTCTTTTCTTTTTTACTTGTTATTATTTTAATGCTGCCTACCTACTACTTTTACTAATTTTTATTTTTATTAAAAAAAATAAATATTATCGTTGAAAAGGATGAGAACGCTGCCAGGAAATGTTTACAAATTTATTCTCTTATATTTTTTTTTTATTTTTTTTTTATTATATTCTATGAAATATGATTGTTTTTGTTATTGTTTCTGCGTTGTTGTTCTTTTATCGGTATTTTTATTGCTTATGCAACCTTAACATTTAAAAGAATTTGTTAAATAATGAACGGGGTAAGAAAAAAGAATGTGTTTTGATCCAATGAACTCTAAGATAAATTGGTTAGAAGCTTAAAAATAAAATTCCAACGAATAAAAAATATAAAACAATTCCAAGACTGCTACCCTGCACAAGGTTAATACACAGAATGTGGTATCGTAACGTATCGTAACGTAATCGCCATGTACATCCGAAGAGGCAATGGTCTTGTCGTGTTCCCGAATAGTCAAAATACCAACCGCAATTCGGAGATTCCTCTCTTTTCGGCCATAGATCCTTTTTTGGTCGACAACTCTAAACGACATCCCAAAGCAAGTTTTTCCTTCATTTTTATTTCCTTTTATATAATGTTTCTCAATTAACCGAGTAGTGAACCTACTATAGAAGAACTTTATTTTTCTCACATGACGCCTTCAAACCACCCCTGTTCAAATTCGGCAATGTAGGAATCAACCGTTTAAGCAACCATCCCGTTGTTGCCTTCAGTCGAGGCGCAAACGTTCGCTGCTGAGTCCACTGCCTCAATTTAAAATACACTTCTAAAGTCCAGCATTTTAATAGATGTTTCCATACCGCATTACCTCTCAGAAAACTCCTGCCTCAGTCCAAATGAATGTCTTAGAACAGTCAGCGTAAATAGATAAATCTCAGCCCAAAGCCGTCTCAAAGAATAGCTCGAGTGAATTTATTTAAAAAAAAAAATTTATGATTTGTTGAACGAAACCTCAATTTTATAATATGACTGAATTTTTGAGAACAATTTCATCATATAAATACAATAACCCGATAAAGTTTAAAAATTTTATGAACTTATAAGTCTATGCACAATACCATCATACACACAAACTAATATCAATGTATATTTAAAAATGTGTAAACATAATTGTTGTTATTTAATTCACCTGTTCCGGACCTTCTTTTTGTTTTTCGTTTAAATGCTGATGTTGACCCTTTCTATTTTTTCTCTTTTTCACTTTTATTTTTTTTTTTCTTGATTAAATTCATCGTAACGATTGAGTGATTTTTGATTTTTTTTCCCCTAAAATTGAAAAATTTTTGTATATTTCTCTCTTTTTTTTTTCTATATTTGCAGTTGCACTTTTTTTTCCATGTTGAGGAAATAAACCTAGAAAAAAACCAAAAATGCATAAGAAGAACTAAAAATTATTGTTCACGAACCAGTAACTACTGAAACCAATTTTTTCTCTTATGACCCCTACCATAAATTAATTGGTATCGCAACTATTAAACATCAAAACGAATTCAATTGTACAGGACCGCGGTAGTAGTTAATAATTGGAATAATGTTAAATTTTCAGAAAAAAAATTTCGTGTGTTAATTTGAACATTGAATTTGAGAGTAATTGAGGAGCAAAATGGAAAAAAAAAATACAAAATATTAGAAAACTGTAATTAAATGAAAATTTATTTATAATTAAGTTAGAAAAAGGATGCTACGGGAAAAAATTGAAAAAATAATTTGAATGTGAAACTCAAAAATACAAAAATATTTGTAGCTCTTAAATGAAATAAAAAATTTGCAGGGCAATTTACTTTTATTGATATATACATACATATATAAGTTATGCTGTATAAATATTTTATATTATAAGTTTACAGTAAAAATTATGATAAATTGAAGTAAATGGGAAAGTATGGGTGACTTTTCATTTAAAATTATACTAGGCATGGATTTTTCAATTTTTATATGCGCGTTTAATTGTTAACACTACTCTTGCGGTAGATATGCAATTATGGTGTCTTTGAAAATTAGAAAGATCATATTGTCTAAATTCAAAAAATCCGAGAATTTAAAATATTTCCAAATGACTTTCTTCAGTATTTTTACTGATTCATGTCTTTTTTATTACTGCAAAAGGGGGGAAACCCTGTTTCAACACTCTACCATCTTAAACAGAGACATAATATACCGAAGACGATTGAATACCCTTTACCTTGCATAATGGCTGACAGAAGGTTGATGCCGCCTTGCAAAATGCTTGAAGGAAAGATGTTGACTCTCAAGTACACATGACATTTAAGTTGATAGAAGAAATTTTTTTACACAGGTCTTAAAAATTACCGATACGAGTAGACAAAGACAGGCGGATTCAAAACGCCGACGCACCTATCATTAGACGTTAATCAAAAACTGACTAACCATTAGTTTTGTTCTATCGTGTTTTTGTGTCTATATTCCGTGAAGAATTTTAAGCAAAACCAAGAGGTTTTCTTTGTTTCAGTCTTGCTGCCCTGCTCACTCTTTTACAATTCAGAAGGATTAAATATTCACATGCTGGTTTAAACGTACCGTATGTTTTATGGCACAGTGCTTTATTTTTTCACTTACTTTAGTTACACCCAAATCCGTGTGACTGTCATTATTTCGTACATATCAGGGAGTACTCATCATATTACGAATCACCTAGTTGTAAAAAATTTATAGGTGCTTGGTATGCGTTTGCGTGGCACAATCCCATAACTGTATATCGTATGTCCACATAGGCTTTATTATTTGATTTTATATCAACACTTTGTTGTATGTCGCCAATTTATTATTAGATATTTTGCTGCGTTTTGGATTGACACTGTAGCATCATTCAAAAATGTAATTGTGGCGGGCTTACTAAATTTTTGTTTGTGAAATTTACATGCACAGATTTACCTTCATTTAGTTTTATCTTCCATTTATTTCTTCATTTACTTATATCAGCCCGATTCTTCAACTTTAGATCCTACTGCCAATATAGCTGTTAAAAGAGATGGCAATAAAATTAAAAAAAAAATTAAATTGTTAAACACTGCCATTGGTAAATATTTGTAATTTTTATAAAAAATATATAAAAGAATTCTTTAAACTTCAAAGGATTTTTAATGTTGCATTAGAAGGTTACATAATGTAAAACTTTAATTAATTTTTATTAAGCAAAAAACTATATGCTATTGCACTGCATATGGTACCATTAAAATATTCTGTTTCTTTTTATCCTTTACTCTTTTTTCTTTATTATTACTATTAATTAAATTGTGAATTGAAAAGAACAGAAATAAATATGTTTTTGACCCGAAGAGACCACCCCTTACAATATTTTTTCCAAACTCTTTTTTTTATTGCAATTCTTTTCAAAAATTGAACAGAAATCGATTTGTTCATTAAATGGACACATTTTTTTTTTTTAATTTTATTGAAAACAAAAAAAGAAACAAACAGAAGGAAAACAAATCGTTTTATTTGTAGAAAATTTACTTTAAAAGGACAATATGCTTTCAAAGGATATAAAAAAAAAAATTTTTGTTTTCAAACAATCCTTTACGTCATTAATTCCGATATTTATTGCAATAATTTTTTTTTCCTATATTATATAAAGGATAAAAAGGGTTATTTTTTATATTATCCTTTTTTCATTAATAGCAAAACTTTTGTATAATTTCATTTATTCAGAATGTCCAATCGTTAAATCAAACTGTACAATATATGATGTAATCAATGTAAAAGCCTATAAAAATGCAATGTCCATAAAATTTTTTATAATTGCTGACTCAAAAAATAAATTGGCAAGAGACTGAAAATTATTGAAGGAAAATTATAAATCAACTGATATTGTGTAACTTTCCCGATTTGTTTTTTATTAATTTTTTTCAAATCTTAAATTTAGGGGGATTAATGAGGTGCGCATTTGAAAAATGAAGATAAATCTCTAAATTTCACATGAATTCTAACTGTAATACAACTCCGAATTATATAAATGTAAGTAATGCTGATTATGCTGGTAAAATAAAACTTTTTTTTTCAGTAGGAGACCGAAACCCTTAGGTTCTTCTCACGTCGATTCATAGGATACTTTGTGGTAATAAAGTAAACTTATTTTTGCTATTGTTTCATAATAACGGTACGAGTTAGTTAAATAGCTAAAGCATGTGGCATTTCCCTGATTTGTATTGTTACAAGAAGCTGCACTTGTTTACAAAATATTTTCGTAGAAAATTCAGCCTTTCTGAAAAAATTGGCCGTAAAATACAACAAGTTCTTCGAACAAGCCTCGACAAAGCCTATGATTTACAAAGTAAAATTTACTATTTATTCGAGGAAGCCCGGATAGAAGACGCCCCAGAATACAAGGAATATTCATTATACAAAATTTTTAACATTTCATTATATTTCCCAAAAAAATGATGATAAAAATAGAGGATGATAAAAATCTCACTGCTCGTTTATTACAATTTTTTTTTCTGTATTTTTCCGATAAGGGATCAATAATGATTAACTGACTTTCACGCATTATTACGACCGTAGAAAAAATAATTTCCAAAAAAAAAAATATCAAAAAAAAATTATAGGAAGACAAAAAAAAATATAAATTTGTTAAAAAATAAAGGACGATTGTGAACGACGAGGGTTAGAATTCGATTTTTACGTTCTGGTTTTTTTTTTTATTATATTTGCAGATTGCACACGAGAATTCTAAAATAAATATGTGAAAAACAAGGGAAAAAAAACATCAGAAGAGCGCGTGTTCGAATTAAAAAAAAAATTGTTCAACCAATTTTGTTTGATTTTTTTTTTTTTCATTTTTCTTTAATTTTTATTCTAATCTAAAATGCAGACATTTTCAAACATCGTCGGGGTCGTTTCAGTTTTTTTTTTTTTTGGATTTTTTATTCTGTTTCTTATTCTATTCCTCGGTATTGTCTACTTCCGCAAAGGATATAGAATGGTTTCGGATTAACATCATCAGAGAAAATAAATATGACAAGAAGAGAAGAAAATGAAAAAAAAAAAGGCAAAAGTAAACAGATAAAAATTTTATGCAAGCGAGTAAATAAAAACAGAAAAAAAATAATAAATTCGTATAATAAGAGCGAAAGCAGTGGGAACTGTAGAGTTTGTTTTGTTATGTCGCGATATTAAATTTCATAAATTGCAAAAATTGTAAAAAAAAACAAGACAAACAAAACCTTATCATTATAGGAAAACAAAACTGGCAAAGAAACAAAAATAATAAATGGTCGTCTCTATTTGGAAATATGGCAAAACTATAAGAAAAAAAAATCATGTTGATCTTACAAACTATGCGAAAATGAAAAGGTTCTTTTATTAGTGCCTATTATAAGATAAGGAAATTGGTAAATAATCGTTCAAAGGTAAATTTTGATAACAAACAATTAATAAAGTGTTTGTTTACTTTAAATTTTATATTGTTTAAACAAAAATTTTAAGTGCGAAACTTGACCGAATCCATAAAATTTGCTATTGAATGTAAGATTGAATATGTAAATAACAATATAAATGGGTGTTTCATTTCTTTAAATTAAATAAACACAAGATTTAAGTCTATACGTTATAATTTCATCATTTATAATATATCACATGGAATAACAAGAATATTGAGCATAGACAGTGAAGAAGTCATTAAAAGTAACGGCAATTTCTGAATTCCCCCCCAAAGAAGTGAGTGGAATTAGCTGGGATAGAAATTGAAAAAGACAAAAATCTAATTCAGTTAAAGTACTCGTATTATAAAATATTCGTTAGAACTTTTGTCAACTCTCGTCACCATTTTTGCCATTATTAACTAAAGCCAAAAATAATAGTATATGAGAACATGTTTCTCTGATACACGTTTATTTAACAATAACGGGTCGCAGAAAAAAAGCAAAGGCTCTACTGAAGCTATAAAATTCTTCGGATAGGCTCAATTCATAAGCTTGGAGACTGAAAACACGTGGCTCAATCTTTGAGCACATTACTTAAGCTTCTGGTTCATTATACAGCAAATGCAAAAGATTGTGTTGAGCTGTTTCCTCTTACTCGCTATGAAATGTACACAATCTATTCAACATCAGTCCGCAATTAATTTAACATCAGTCCGGAAATAATTCCAAAATAAAATATTTAGTCTGTTTTAGGTACAGCACACCACGCCATAAAATCCACCGAAATTTTTCAGATTCATTCTTCTCACAGCGCCTTTCAGTAGCATGGTCCTATAGAACACAGAAAATCTGATAAAATATATCATAAACTTAGGACTAATTTCGTAATATACAAAAAAAAATTTTTTTTTCAAAATTTATGAAATGGATTGCAAATATTTTGCAATATAAAAGAATACAAATATAAAATTAGACAAAAAATAAAAGAAAAAAAAAATGTAGGAATTTACACATGTATGACACCACTCTGTGTATGTTGACGGGTCTTATAGCTAGGAGGAATTAGATTTCCTTTCAAATATCGACGTTATTTTCACAGATAACATAACCTATACACATCTGCAAGCACACATTTATTTTACCGGGTTTTATCATCGCATATACAATAAGGAAAAAGGGTGATGGCTGAGGGGTTGAGCATTGAATAAATTCCGGTTGTTTTTTTTTTTGAGTTTTCTTCATACTCGTATGTGTTTTTTATTCTTTCCTTGTTTTTATTTTATTATTATTATGCAACTTTCATGGGAAAACGATTTTTATAGCATTATTAGGGCATTTTTATTACTTTTCTTATTGTTTTTTTTTTTTTTTTGCACAATGCAAGGATTATCTAAAATAATACAGACATAAGCTTTAATATAGATTTTTTTTTTTAAACTCAATGTATTCATTTATTTTATATATGTACATATAAAATATAAGGATGCACCATTAAGGATTTTGTGATATTTGAATGGAATGAGTATTTGAGTTATAAAAATGTTCGTATATTTTAGATTAAAAGGGCGAAGGTTATCTCTTTTAGTAATATAAAAATTTTTTTTATATTATTTTTGTTTTTGCTGTTTTTTTGTTACTTTCTGTATAAATGAAAAACGTAGTAACAGTAAAATTATACTTACAAGGCAGAATATTTTGTTCTTGTAATTTATTTTTTACATTCCCTTTACTATTCTATGCAATAACAAAACGAAAAAAATAAGA